>NC_050068.2:272935046-273246811 GCF_009764565.3 Dermochelys coriacea | reverse complement strand
CAGAGAATATGGGTCTGTTACAGCTCTCAGCTGGTGCGTTCGTCTCTCTAGCTCAAGTTGTAGCAATTCATGCTACAACTTCAGACAGCTGCAGCGGCACAGGAGCTAGCAAACAGAGCTCTAAACAGGGGAGTTTGAGTGGGAGTTCTGTTGGAGGAGAAGGTAGTTGTACTTGGTTTTGTATTTTTAGTATTTGTATTTGTATTTGTGTGTGTGTAGGGGTTTTGTGCTGGGAGAGCAGCTGAGCCTGATTAGGGGGTGGGGCTTTGTGCTGAGAGAGCAGCTGAGCCCTGCCTAGGGGGTGGGGCTTCTGACTAGGGGCCCTATAAAGGTAGCCAGCCAGTCAGGCAGCGGCACAGACAGCTGCAGTGGCACAGGAGTTAGCAAACAGAGCTCTAAACAGGGGAGTTTGCAAGGGGAGTTTGTATTGTGCTTGTTTGGGGTTTGCTTTTGCTGGGGGGGTGGTCTTTTTGGTGTGGCTTGTGTTTCCCAGATTAACAGGATTTAGGTGGGAAGGAGATGACAGATACAGAGGAAGCTGTGGGAGTGACTCCTGCAGTGAAAGACACATTGAGGATGACAGGATGTGGAAGCTGTGGTATGTACATGATCCTGGAGGGGGGAACCGGTAAGAGTTTTGTCTGCATGAAATGTCGTCTGATAGAGGAAAAGATCTGAGGTTTGGAGATGCAGGTGGAAAGTCTGGTTGAGTTTAGGAAGGGGTTTGAGCAGATGATGGAGCAAAGATATGAGGTATCTGAAGGGAAAAGCTCAGACTCGCAGATGGAAGCAGGGCTGGGGAATTTTGAGGGGAGACTGGATGAGGAAAGTGGTCAGTGGAAACATGTGACTCAAAGAACCAGGCAGAGAAAAAGACAGGCTAGTGCAGGAGAAATAGAGCTTAGGAACAGGTTTGCAGAGTTGGAAAATGAAGAAGGGGCTCAGCAGGTAGTCGCTGAAGGTGGAAGGGTAAGGAAGAAGAGAAGAGAGGCTAGCCCTATAGAAAAAGCGGAAGAGTCAAGGGAGACTACACCAAATATGAGCCCCAGGAGGATACAGGATGGGTTGAAGAGAATTGTAAGGGAAAATAGGAATGGAAAGAACTTGCAGCCAGAGGGAACAGGGGAGAGACTGGAGAATAGCACTGTCACCAGGAAAAGGCAGGTCTATGTGATCGGGGACTCTTTATTGAGAAGAATAGACAGGCCTGTAACTAGAGCTGATCCTGAGAATAGAAGGGTGTGCTGTCTTCCGGGTGCTAAGATACGGGATGTAGACCTGAGGTTGAAAAGGATCCTCAAGGGAGCGGGAAAGAATCCCCTAATTATCCTTCATGTGGGAACAAATGATACAGCCAGATTCTCGCTGGAAAGTATCAAGGGAGACTATGCTAGGCTGGGGAAGACGCTTAAGGAAATTGAGGCTCAGGTGATCTTTAGCGGGATCCTTCCTGTTCCTAGAGAAGGGCAACAAAGGTCTGACAAGATTATGACTGTCAACAGATGGCTTAGGCAGTGGTGCTATAAGGAGGGCTTTGGGATGTATGGCCACTGGGAGGCATTCACGGACAGAGGTCAGTTCTCTCGGGATGGACTTCATCTGAGTAGGGAAGGAAATAGACTTCTAGGATCGAGGCTGGCACAACTGATAAAGAGAGCTTTAAACTAGGAACTGGGGGGAGATGGATGGGAGATGTCCAGAAAATCTCCACGCCAGATTTTAGCATTGAGAGGGAAGAAGATGAAGTAAGAAAGGATACAGCCATGGGTAGGAGAATGTATATAAGGAGCGAGGGCGGTGTGGATACTAGTCTAATACGTTATACTGGCTGTAGAATGACTGTGCCTAATAGGGTACAAAATGTGAGCGAGGCCATACAGCAAAAATTAAGATGTTCGTACACCAATGCGAGGAGTCTAGGTAACAAAATGGAGGAACTAGAGCTACTGGTGCAGGAAGTGAAACCAGATATTATAGGGATAACAGAAACATGGTGGAATAGTAGTCATGACTGGACTACAGGTATTGAAGGGTATGTGCTGTTTAGGAAAGACAGAAACAAAGGTAAAGGGGGTGGAGTAGCATTGTATATCAACGATGAGTTAGAATGTAAAGAAATAAGAAGCGATGCAATGGATAAGACAGAGTCTGTCTGGGCAAAAATTACATTGGGGAAGAAAACTAGTAAAGCCTCTCCTACAATAGTGCTTGGGGTGTGCTATAGACCTCCGGGATCTAATTTGGATATGGATAGAGCCCTTTTTAATGTCTTTAATAAAGTAAATACTAATGGAAACTGCGTGATCATGGGAGACTTTAACTTCCCAGATATAGACTGGAGGACCAGTGCTAGTAATAATAATAGGGCTCAGATTTTCCTAGATGCGATAGCTGATGGATTCCTTCATCAAGTAGTTGCTGAACCGACTAGAGGGGATGCCATTTTAGATTTAATTTTGGTGAGTAGCGAGGACCTCATAGAAGAAATGGTTGTAGGGGACAATCTTGGATCAAGTGATCATGAGCTAATTCAGTTCAAACTAAATGGAAGGATTAACAAAAATAAATCTGCAACTAGGGTTTTTGATTTCAAAAGGGCTGACTTTCAAAAACTAAGGCAATTAGTTAGGGAAGTGGATTGGACTGAAGAACTTATGGATCTAAAGGTAGTTGAGGCCTGGGATTACTTTAAATCAAAACTGCAGAAGCTATCGGAAGCCTGTATCCCAAGAAAGGGGAAAAAATTCATAGGAAGGAGTTGTAGACCAAGCTGGATGAGCAAGCATCTTAGAGAGGTGATTATGAAGAAGCAGAAAGCATACAGGAAGTGGAAGATGGGAGGGATCAGCAAGGAAAGCTACCTAATTGAGGTCAGAAGATGTAGGGATAAAGTCAGACAGGCTAAAAGTCGAGTAGAGTTGGACCTTGCAAAGGGAATTAAAACCAATAGTAAAAGGTTCTATAGCCATATAAATAAGAAGAAAACTAAGAAGGAAGAAGTGGGGCCGCTTAACACGGAGGATGGAGCGGAGGTTAAAGATAATCTAGGCATGGCCCAATATCTAAACAAATACTTTGCCTCAGTCTTTAATAAGGCTAAAGAGGATCTTGGGGATAATGGTAGCATGACAAATGGGAATGAGGATATGGAGGGTAGATATTACCATATCTGAGGTAGAAGCGAAACTCAAACAGCTTAATGGGACTAAATCGGGGGACCCAGATAATCTTCATCCAAGAATATTAAAGGAATTGGCACCTGAAATTGCAAGCCCATTAGCAAGAATTTTTAATGAATCTGTAAACTCAGGAATAGTACCAAATGATTGGAGAATTGCTAATATAGTTCCTATTTTTAAGAAAGGAAAAAAAAGTGATCCAGGTAACTACAGGCCAGTTAGTTTGACATCTGTAGTATGCAAGGTCCTGGAAAAAATTTTGAAGGAGAAATTAGTTAAGGACATTGAAGTCAATGGTAAATGGGACAAAATACAACATGGTTTTACAAAAGGTAGATCGTGCCAAAACAACCTAATCTCCTTTTTTGAAAAAGTAACAGATTTTTTTAGATAAAGGAAATGCAGTGGATCTAATTTACCTAGATTTCAGTAAGGCATTTGATACCGTGCCACATGGGGAATTATTAGTTAAATTGGAGAAGATGGGGATCAATATGAACATCAGAAGGTGGATAAGGAATTGGTTAAAGGGGAGACTGCAACGGGTCCTACTGAAAGGCGAACTGTCAGGTTGGAGGGAGGTTACCAGTGGAGTTCCTCAGGGATCGGTTTTGGGACCAATCTTATTTAATCTTTTTGTTACTGACCTTGGCACAAAAAGGGAGTGTGCTAATAAAGTTTGCAGATGATACAAAGCTGGGAGGTATTGCCAATTCGGAGAAGGATCGGGATATTATACAGGAGGATCTGGATGACCTTGTAAACTGGACTAATAGTAATAGGATGAAATTTAATAGTGAGAAGTGTAAGGTTATGCATTTAGGGATTAATAACAAGAATTTTAGTTATAAATTGGGGACGCATCAATTAGAAGTAACGGAAGAGGAGAAGGACCTTGGAGTATTGGTTGATCATAGGATGACTATGAGCTGCCAATGTGATATGGCTGTGAAAAAAGCTAATGCGGTTTTGGGATGCATCAGGAGAGGCATTTCCAGTAGGGATAAGGAGGTTTTAGTACCGTTATACAAGGCATTGGTGAGACCTCACCTAGAATAGTGTGTGCGGTTCTGGTCTCCCATGTTTAAAAAGGATGAATTCAAACTGGAGCAGGTACAGAGAAGGGCTACTAGGATGATCCGAGGAATGGAAAACTTGTCTTATGAAAGGAGACTTAAGGAGCTTGGCTTGTTTAGCCTAACTAAAAGAAGGTTGAGGGGAGTTATGATTGCTCTCTATAAATATATCAGAGGGATAAATATAGGAGAGGGAGAGGAATTATTTAAGCTCAGCACCAATGTGGACACAAGAACAAATGGGTATAAACTGGCCACCAGGAAGTTTAGACTTGAAATCAGACGAAGGTTTTTAACCATCAGAGGAGTGAAGTTTTGGAATAACCTTCCAAGGGAAGCAGTGGGGGCAAAAGATCTATCTGGTTTTAAGATTCTACTTGATAAGTTTATGGAGGAGATGGTATGATGGGATAATGGGATTTTGGTAAGTAATTGATCTTTAAATATTCAGGGTAAATAGGCCAAATCCCCTGAGATGGGATATTAGATGGATGGGATCTGATTTACTATAGAAAACTCTTTCCTGGGTATCTGGCTGGTGAATCTTGCCCATGTGCTCAGGGTTTGGCTGATTGCCATGTTTGGGGTCGGGAGGGAGTTTTCCTCCAGGGCAGATTGGAGAGGCCCTGGAGGTTTTTTTGCCTTCCTCTGTAGCATGGGGCATGGTTGACTGGAGGGAGGCTTCTCTGTTCCTTGAAGTTTTGAACCATGATTTGAGGACTTCAATAGCTCAGACATGGGTGAGGTTTTTCATAGGAGTGGTGGGTGACATTCTGTGGCCTGCGCTGTGCAGGAGGTCGGACTAGATGATCAGAGTGGTCCCTTCTGACCTTAGTATCTATGCTTTTAGCTCTAGAGAGCCCCAAGGGTTTAATCCCAAGGGTCAGTCATGAAGATGGCTGCCCTGGTTGAGTCTTTGCAATGCATAAAATTCTCCACTAGTGTATAGACTCACACAAAAATATGGGCTACATTACAACTATGTCTACACTATACTTGAAGGTGTGACTGCAGCTCAGATAGGCATATCCAGGCTAGCTTGAAACTAGCTAGCACAGCTAAAACAGGGCAGCACAGACCATAGCACGGCCTAGCAACAAGAATACATACCCAGGTTTCTGGGTAGGCTTTAACAGCCTGAGCTGGGCTCCCTGCCACAGTCTCTTCACTTCTATTTTTAGCCTCAATTAAAGTTAGAGTGGGTATGCCTACCTGAGCTGTAATCATACCTCTGATTGAATTGCAGGCATATTGCAAGGGCTTGTCTAGATGAACAGTCCATGCACAGCAAACTGGGGTATAAAGCTACACGACAGTAGTTTGCTGTGCTTTGTCTCTTTGGACCTTGCTGCTAAGCACTAAAAGTTCTCTACTGCACATTGATCTATGCCCATTTGAACCCAGAGTAAATCAAAGCACACTAGGGAACTTTTAGTGCAAGGAGGCAGGCTCCTCATGGACAGTTAGTGCCTGGCACATTAGTGCATTGTAGATTTACACCCCAGGATGCCACGCACTAACTGTTCATCTAGACAAGTCCTAAGTCTTGGATGCTTTATATATTCATTTATTTCCCAACTATCTATCTTATGTACTTATATTGCCCCTATAACTGTAAGGTGGCACAAGTATTTAAAATAGAAATAACAATCTGTCTTTCTTTTTTCCCAGGCTATGGGAGAAATAGTGTGTAGGGATTTTGTTTATAAGTGAGTGAGGAGGTATATTCTTTGTTGATGTGTGTGCACTTGAAGAATTTACTGAGGGAAAGATATCTCAAAGAAATAGCATTAGCACTTGATTCTGAAAGTGGCAAGGTCCCTGGTCATTCTTATCTTGGAGGATGCTACAGAGGAGACAAGTTCTTTGAAGTACTGCCCGCTTTTTCATGAGAATCACATCAGTCTTGCCTGGGTTCCACTTTAGGCTCTTCATCCAAGTGCTGATTCTAGCTAGGCACTGAGAAATCTGGGGGACAGCACTTGTTATGTTTGATGCAAAGTGCAGTGTTGTCTGCTTAGTGCTGCCATTTCAGCAATTGTTGTCTCCTTAAAGATGTATAAAGGTATTCAATAATATGGGAGAGAGGATTGAGTCTTAGCAGACTCCAAAGATGTGGACTTATTTATTTATTTTTAATTATAAACTCATTTCTTGTGGCCCTCATGGAAGGATTAGGCTTTCAAGAAGACTTTAATGTGTTTTATGCCTGGCTCACACTTGCCTAATAGCCTGACATTTACACATACTTAATAAATTAATTATGAAGGGATGCTAAATATGAGACTAGAACAACAGTTTCCAAAGCTGGAACTTTGTTATTGACCATAAAGAGAATACTCATTATCTTAATCTGTCAGTGTGGTTATAGCAAGCAACTTAGATTTCATTACAGTGGCTTCTTCACATTAAATTAAAAAAACAAAAAGGCTCTCTCACTGATAGTTAATTTTATGTAGACCAAAGGACAGCCTTCTAGGCCAGAATGAAAACCGCTTTGTAACACTTTTAGTATATTTTATTTTATAGGGCTATTGATTTTTTGCTCAAGGTTTGTTGTTTTTTTTTTTTTTTACCAGCTCTGGTATGTTTTTCAGGCTATGTTACCGATTGTGAATTTTACTTGTTTATCGATGGTTAGCTGTTCAGAGGTTATGGAGTATGAGCCATTTAGAATTCAAAGATTTATTATGAACTGTTATTAATCTAAATATTTATTTTGCAAAACCATAGGCATTATTTCTTCTTATATAAATTTAATTGCAACTGAGCATCTACTCCAATTGAAAATGTGTTATCTACTTAGGGGTACCCAAGAAGGGAAGTCAGTATGGCAAATGGGTGCTAGCCCTAGAACAGTGCTGTACAATGTAAACATAAGGCCATCATCAGGCAAATGGCTTCTGTGGTAGCTATAGGCCAATATTTTTAGTCTGTTTAGTCACACAATACCACCTCAATCAGTAAAGCAGGGTGATTTATTTGTGAGAAGAGATGCAGTGTATTTGTACATTGGAACAGCTATACAATATTTCAAATGTTCTCAAAGGGACAGATCCTTAGCTCCAATTCCAGTCCCTTTGTGGTACTCAGGCAGCCCAAAGGTTGCCCTAAAGGGGGAAGCCAGAAATTTTCCTGGAGAAGGGAAATTCCCCAAGTAACAGAAACCTTATGTAATACAGCTGTACACCACCTAGCCCCACACCTCTGCTTAAGGGGTTTGTCAGCGATGGGGAGGGGTAATGGCAGAGGCATGTTGGAGGCAGGGCCAGGACACCATGCACTCAACCTGGTCCTCAGCTGGCAGAATGGCCCCTATGGAACTGTTGCAGCTAGCATAATATATAGAAGCCCTTATGCTGCTATAAATACCAGGGTCATTTTAATCCCAGGATCATGAGAGGAGAAAGAAGGCTTAGAGCCCTTCCCGTTCCCTCCCCTATTCCTCAGTTGTTCTAAACTCAGCACAACTAAGAATTTGGTCCTACGTTTTCTGTTTTTCTGCCTTTTACTAGCTCAGGGTCAGATCATGAGAGGTGCTGAGCACCCACAATTCCCATGGCTTTCTCAGCACCTTTCAGGAGCTGGTCCTAATCTTACAAAAGCAGAAATAAAAGATCTAATGCTGTTAGTGCTAACTGGTCTGAATATCATCTGGACAAATGCTGCTTTTCCTTTTCTCCTTTTATACACATCTGTGTAAAAAGAAAAGGAGTACTTGTGGCACCTTAGAGACTAACAAATTTATTAGAGCATAAGCTTTCGTGAGCTACAGCTCACTTCATCGGATGCTGTAGCTCACGAAAGCTTATGCTCTAATAAATTTGTTAGTCTCTAAGGTGCCACAAGTACTCCTTTTCTTTTTGCAAATACAGACTAACACGGCTGCTACTCTGAAACACATCTGTGTGTAACTGAAATACAAGGTCTGCAATTATCAAAGAGCTCCCCCTCCTCTATTCACATTTTAAAGGTTAGTCTAATGACTTCCCGGCAGAGGGAGAATTTAGATGGTTGTGTGGGAAGAATCGAATGGAGATGTCTCACTCAGATATGTTGGAGATAAAAAGATTCCTTCTGCCCCTTTCTGCACAGGCTATGTAGTTAAAGATGCCTCACTGGGCAGAACTTGCTTCTGTCAGTGGGTTGCTAGTAACAAATGATTGGCTCACTCTTATAATTACCTTTCTCATTGCAAGCAACACATTACAGAAGTGTGAGAAATGCCCTTGTCTCACATAGGGACACAAGGTGGGTGAGGTAATATCTTTTATTGGACTGACTTCTGTTGGTGAGAGAGACAAGTTTCAAGCCACACAGAAAAGAACTCTGTGTTAGCTCTCTCAACAACACAAGTGGGTCCAATAAAAAGATACTACCTCACACACCTTGTCTCTAATATCCTGTGACTGACACAGCTGCAATGGGACTGCATACTTGTCTCTCATACTGTACTGCCATAAAACACTGTGTAAAGAAAACTTTTCTACTTAGAAGACATTTTGGCCAGTATCCAGGAAGATAGTGGAGAATCCAATTTTCAAACATCAGTTACTTAGTAGGACAGATGTCCAAGTATGGCATTTGGACATACACACTAACATGTGTATGTAAATGTGTGTCTATGCATGTAAATGTCTGTGAAGGAACTCAGATACTACACTTATGTGGGTGGTATAAGATCCTGTATAGAATAGAATAGGATCTTACATGCCTAGGAACTTTTCTGAGCTCTGATCTACACTAAAGAGTTAGGTCAATGCACGGCAACTTACATTGACCTAACTCTGTAAGTATCTACACTAAAATTTTGCTCCCACCAATATAGCTTGCCTGCTGCACTGAATTAATAACTTCCATGAGTGGTGTAGAGCCAATGTTGATTTAGTTAGATCAACGCAGCCTCAGTGTAGACACTGTGTTGCTTACATTGACTGTTGCTGGCTTTCAGAAGCCGTCCCACAATGCTTCTGATCAGGATGCACACTGAAGACACAAGGAGAAAAGTGTAGATGTGCACAAGCAATGTAATTAATGTGGCGGCTGTATGCCGATGTAAATTAGGTTGACTTATTTTTGTAGCCCTGAGTCTAAGAACCAATTTAGAGTTCCCAGCAAAAAGAGCGTATTTATCAACTCTTGCATAGCCAGAGCCAGAATATTTAAAAGATATAGGTTGAGTTTTTCAAAAGTGACTATGGTTATGGGTACCTTGATTTTTAAGGTGCCCAACTTGAGGCACCTTAAATAGACTCAATTTTCAGGGAACTGAATGAGTGTTCAATGCTTCCGGAAAAATTAGGTCACCTTAGGTTTGTCTAAAATTGGCACCCAAAATCACTAGTCACTTTTGAAAATCTTGCCCACAGCAAATCAAAGAAAAGTATCTCCGGCAGCAAAACATAATGACTAATTCATGAGTCTAGATAGAGTGCACACATTGTAACAGCAATAAATGATTTCATAGCCTATGATGAGATTTCTGTTTTTCTATTATCTTTGTACTTGTTTGTTTTGTAAATATAATATTTAACTCTAATCTGCTATTGAGTCTAATTTGCCTGGATCCCATCTGCCTGGATTCCTTATACTTTTATTATAAAATGTCAGCATTCACAAGTAGGCAAAGCTATGTCTACATTGCAATATTTGCACAACATTTGATTGGATAACCAGTCCAGTAACATTCAACTGCAACAAATGTAGGCATGTTCATGAACTTTAGCATCTATGAATAAATGAGAGAAATCATTACAGTTGACAGATGAAAGGCAAATGGAAAATTAAATTGCACTACATTTCTACAATTGGAACTTTTAAAAGGAACAGATTTTAAATTCAGGGGTGGGTTTGTTTGCATTTGACCCATGCTTGGAATGTACCACTGTAATTGAACTTGTGACAGGCTTCAGGAGTGCTGCCTGAAGAATGAAAGCTTCTGTGTTGTGGTGCGTTAAAAGGGGAACTCTGCTCAGTGGCCAAAGTATCCATGTCAGCAGAACATTGAAAACATTTTAACTGGAAAATTCTAAAAACCGCATGCTAAAAAATACATCTGGTAAGGTGCTATTAATAGACAGTTTCATATTTTCATTAAGTAACTAAAGCAGGTTGAAATATGTCACATGGAAAATTTTCCCATTGAAAAATGTAGTTTTACTGAAACCGAAACCTGTTGATGGAAAATGTCAATTTTTAGTTTTAGTTTTCCAATTGGGAGAACTGAAACAAACAAAAAACCCATATCAAGATGACATTTTGAAACAATGTTAAATGTTAAAAAATGAGATTTTTAATTTCAAAATGTCGATTCAAAACAAAAAATGTTGCTCCAACGTGTTGAATTATTTTGTTTTGATCAAAGATGTCAACATTTTTCATTTTGACATTTCCCATTTGTAACTTTTCAGATTTTTTTCAATGCACAACATTTTCAATATTTCAGGTTTCCATTCTGATTTGAAATGGAAGCTACATTACAAAATGTTGACATTTCCAATGAGATGAAAATTCTGTTTCCCAGCCAGCTCTACAAGTGACCAATCAATGAAGGGTTTCATAGTAAATCAGGAATTATTGCTGTATCAAAAATGTAAATGGGATCTGAGTTACTACAGAAAATTCTTTCCTGGGTATCTGGCTGGTGAATCTTGCCCATATGCTCAGGTTTTAGCTGATCACCATATTTGCGGTCGGGAAGGAATTTTCCTCCAGGGCAGACTGGAGAGGCCCTGGAGGTTTTTCGCCTTCCTCTGTAGCATGGGGCATGGGTGACTTGAGGGAGGCTTCTCTGCTCCTTGAAGTCTTTAAACCATGGATTTAAGGACTTCAATAGCTCAGACATAGGTGAGGTTTTTTATAGGAGTGGGTGGGTGAGATTCTGTGGCCTGCGCTGTGCAGGAGGTCGGACTAGATGATCAGAATGGTCCCTTCTGACCTTAGTATCTATCTATGAATCTATCTACATATTTTGATAGTAACCCTAAAATCACTGAAACAGCAAATGTTAAGGCATTGTACCCTTTACTCCACAGATGTAGATCTAGCACAGAGATTCTGCAACAACCCACCTGCCTCTGAGTCCCTGGTGTAAGAGGCACTGTTAATGGGAAAGGGAGTGTGACTGGGGTACCCAGTGCTCCATGATACAGTAGGCAGCTGGGCATAAGTTAGAGCAGGAGTGCTCTAACTTTCCTTGGGGATAGGGTCAGTCCCCCCAGAAGTTACCATTGTCCCCACTTGGCTCCTGGACCAAGTGCAGCTTTGTCAGAACTGAGAGTTAGTACAGGTTTCCCAGGCCAGGAAAGAAAGTTCCTCGTCAACATTTTGCTTTGAATCTCGAATGATGTCTTCTGAAGCTCTACACCTCTCCACTTTGTCCCATTTCTAATCCTAGGAAATGGAACCTACAAGCATGTAACAAAGTCTGAAGGAATCACAAAAATCAACTTGTCTATATTTTCATCCACTGAGCTCAGTATAGGGGGGATGTTTTGGTCACCACAAGAGCCTCATGACCACACCCTCATGCTTCCTTCTATTCACACCTACTCAACTTGTACATGTTAACCCCACACCTGGAGACACTTTATTCCTTCTGGTTTAATATAACTAGCGAGGAGCAAATATTTTGTAGCAAATAATTTATTCACCAAATTTAGCCTTTTTTCCTGATCTAGACTGCACTGTCTGGCCCTGTGATAATAGAATTGGTGTAATAACTCCACCTCTGTGAGAGGCGGTAGCTATGTTGGTGGGAGAAGGTCTCCCGTGAAAACATTGCTGTCTACAAGGGCACTTAGGTCGGTAAAACTATGTTGCTTGGGGTGTGGATTATTCACACCCCAAGTGATGTAGTTATACTCAAGTAATTCTGTAGTGTAGACCATGGCAGAGCATCCTTCCCAATATCACTGCAACTCAGATCTCCCCAAATTTGTGAAGATTATCCAGAAGGCTGTGGTGATAACTAATAATAGTGATTAGTGATATTTTTATTACCGTAATTCCTAGGACCCCAATCATGGACCAGGACCCCTTTGTGCTAGGTGTTGTACAAACAGAACAAAAATCTTCCAAAATTCTGGTCCTGGATGCATTAAGCAGCCTGAGTTAAGCTAGAACACTGAAATTGTCAGATGGCATGGTTGTGTGAGGGGTTATTGTGTTGTTCCAAGTGGTGGAAGAGACAACATCTCACAGCATTTGGGTCCTTGAACATGCCCCCACAAAAGCCTAAATCAAAACATCTTCCCCCACCCTTAGGGGTGGGAGAAGCTGAAGCTCAAGTCACATTCTATATCCTCCAAGAATTGCTAACATTTTACCCCAAAACAGAAGCAGAAATATACCATCAGCACAAAGCCATCTTTATATACCAGAGACAAGCAACAAAGAGTGCAAGCAATCAACAGTTCTTTATCACGTCACCTTTCAATAAAAGATTAAATTTTTATTTTTAAAGCAAGCTTGTGTGATAATGCAGAAGGCAATTATTCGGTTCAAACATTGCCTGATATAAACATTTTTGACATTTGGCACATTTTTTTCCTTTTGTGAATGCAACCAAGATGTAATGAACTGTTGCCATACCAATAATTAGGAAGAAAATGTTAACTGGAACCTCCTCCACAAGGACTACTCACATAGATTTCATGTGTGCAGTATGTAAAATGCTTTGGGCATAAAAGATACTGTGATGATACACACATGGCTGACACAATCAGATCTAGCCTGCGAGTTACACAGGCTAGATCATGAACCAGTGAACTGAAAAGCAGTGAAGCTATATTTATGTATACCAGCTCAGGATCTAGCCACTGAGTATCTTGCTTCACTTATTCTCACCTTACTCAGACATTTGTAGTGTGTGAGAGGAGCTGCTGTCAGCAGTTTGGGCCTTTTCCGACCCCCCCAAAGACTGGTTAGACCAGGTCACCACCTGTAGCCAAATGTCTTTAAGGTTGGCACTTGAATTCCTCAGGGCTACAGTGGTTAGTATGGACTATACCTGTTTAATATTCCAATGCAATTGTATAATCTACACAGCAGATGAAAATAGAGGAGTCTTTTTCTAATTTTCTTTTTACTGAGGTGAGGAAAATGGTATGTTTGCCTGTATTTTGGCCTGAGTTCTATGGTATCTATATGTTTTGTGTTGCCTGCTCACTATAGTTAGGTATTCAGAGACATTTGTGCATCTAGTAAAACAAAACTTCTGCATTGCAACCAATACGTGTGCCTTCATTTTTAAATTTTAATATTGTTAAGTAGCCTTTAAACATTGCCTTTAAACATTTCCCCCTTTCCCAAACCTCTGCTTGTCTGTCCTTAGATTGGGAGCATCTTGAAGCAGGAGCCACCTCATGAATTTCTGGAAAATACTTAACACATCACAGGTGCTACTGAAAATACAAGATAGATTATACATAATAGTAATAATAATGCATTGGCTCATCTACTCTTAGACATCCACCCTCTAAAACAGGAAGAATGGTCTCCATGGTCCACCCTGAAACAGACACAAGGAAACACTAAGCATAAAGGAAAGAATCAGTAATGACAAGTCACATAAATACAATCTCACAACATGTAATTCATTTTCAGATTCTCAAAGAATATAAGTTATTTAGAGCTGAACCTACACCTGAATTAAATAGGGAATTCATATCTCTTACATGCAGCTAGGTATCATGTAAGGTTTCATAGTTCATGTTTCAGTGGACTGCTTGAGGCCATTCCAAATTCATACCCTGTGTAATGCCACTGACTTTAAACTTACTTCTAACCAGGGATGAATTTGTCCACTTGCACTCATTCAAGTAAAGAGTCTTTTATCCAGTGTCTTACTACTAATAGAAAAATTCCTACTGTTTTCACTAATGAACATTTCCTCTAAGATGTTCACCTGAAAAGCTTAGTTTTACATAGGTATGTCCTTCTGCATTTCTGCCTCTTATTTTAGATGCAAATCTGAGATCAGTGGCTATGTTATCTTAATGTCACATAAGAACGGCCATACTGGGTCAGACCAATGGTCCATTTAGCCCAGTATCCTGTCTTCCAACAGTGGCCAATGCTAGGTGCTTCAGAGGGAATGAACAGCTCAGGCAATCATTGAGTGATCCATTCCCTGTCCTCCACTCCCAGCATCTGGCAATCAGAAGGTAGAGACACCCAGGGCATGGGGTTACATCCCTGCTCCTCCTGACCAATATCCATTGATGGATCTATCCTCCATGAACTTATCTAGTTCTTTTTTGAACCCAGTTATAGTTTTGGCCTTCACAACATCCCCTGGCAACGAGTTTCACAGGTTGACTGTGCGTTGTATGAAGAAGTATTTCCTTTTGTTTATTTTAAATCTGCTGCCTATTAATTTCAATGGGTGACCGCTAGTTCTTGTGTTACGTGAAGGAATAAATAACACTTTCTCCACGCCATTCATTATTTTATGGACCTCTTAGTCATCTCTTTTCCAAGCTGAAAAGTTCCAGTCTTATTAATCTCCTTATTAATCCTTATACGGAAACTGTTTCATACCCCTAATCAGTTTTGTTGTTCTTCTCTATTTACCTCTCTCCATTCTGAGAACAGACCATTTATCCCTACCCTTTGTTTCCTGTCTTTTAACCAGTTACTGATCCACGAGAGGACCTTCCCTCTTATCCCATAATTGCTTACTTTGTTTAAGAGCCATTTGTTTGGGACATTGTCAAAGGCTTTCTGAAAGACCAAGTACACCATATCCACTGGATCACTCTTGTCCACATGCTTGTTGACCCCATCAAAGAATTCTAATAGATTGCTGAGGCATGATTTCCCTTTACAAAAGCTGTGTCGACTCTTCCCCAACAAACCATGTCCATCTGTGTGTCTGATCATTCTATCCTTCACTATAGTTTCAACCAGTTTGCCTGGTACTGAAGTTAGGCTTACTGGCCTGTAATTGCGAGGATCGCCTCTGGAGCCTTTTTAAAAAGTTGGTATGACTATTAACTATCTTTCAGTCATCTGACCAAGAAGCTGATTTAAATGATAGGTTAATGTTTTAACATGCATCCTTTATCTCCTAATATAAACTCATCTAACTAGGGCTTAATTCACAGTGGCCCAAAGCAGATTTAAAGTAGGACAGGATCTGGCCCAGGATTGTGTAAATTATTTGTAACTATTTATTTGTTATGAGCACTGAACACTAGCTCATATAATCTCTTATACCTTTCTTTTAGCTAAGGATGGTGAACTGCCCAAGTATATCTAATGCTACCACAAAAAGTTACCTAAATCAGAAGAAATACACCAGAGAAGGGCAACTGAATGTTAATTTCTGAATTGTCATCACATTTGTATATATTTTAGTTGATGTATTTTATTGAATCTTTACCATTTTTATTTAGACCACTGTGTAAATAAGCCTTTTCACAATAACTGTGTTTTTTTTAACTACAAACTTTAATGATTGACAGATTTTAAGACCAGAGGAGGCCATTAAATCTCATCTAACTTCCTGTATAACACAAGCCGCAGAAATTCATCCAATTACCCCTGCAGTAAGCCGGATAACTTGTGATGAAAATGGCATAGAGCTCCCATAGTCAGACTTGGTAGCACTCTGGCTGAAACATTCACCCAGCTGACTAGCAGCCTTGAGATAAAGAGCAAATCTATCAGGTCACCATCACAAATCTTATGAACTTTGAAGGACTTTTCACTGCTGTTGAAGTGGCTCTGAGCTTTTGGGGGGGAAAATGGTGCTCAGCTATTGTCCCAGTTCTTCTTTAGGATATGCATGCACAACTGCTTTTGACCTTAGTGGGAGTTGCACACAAGTGTCTGACAGATATGGGCCCAATATAGGTAACTATATGGAATTTTAGTGATGCAGATATAAAAGGTCTATTTCAAAAAACATTACCCTAATGACAGAGGATATGATTGCATAATCTGTGTGCAGGGGTGCTGGAACAATAGTGGGGGTGCTGAGAACCACTGAACCAAATTGTAAACCCTGTATCTGATGGAAACCACTTCAAGCCAGGGGATGTGGCAGCCTCTCTCAGCACTCCTAGTTCCAGCACCTATGTCTGCGAGTTACGGAGGACGTTGGATTAGATGGTCAGGACGGTTCCTTCCCGCTTCTAAATCTATGACTCTTTACAGTCCCAATCCAAAGCCCATTGAAGGCAACAGAAAGACTGCTGGTGGTTACAATGGCTTTGGATCAGACAGATGGGACAGTGGGGCTGCAGCTTCTATTCTAGCCTGGAATAAAGGCTATGGGCAGCTGCACAGCAATTTCTTACTCATGCTCCAGGTTTGGGGAAGGGTGAATGTAAGCACTGCAGCTCCTCACCACTTCACTGGTATGAAGGCCATTTTCTTTGGCTTTTTGGAAATAAAGTGAATTTCACCCCCATGGACCAGTGCCAGTCCCTGAAGTCTCCCTGACACAGTTTAAGAAGGCAGTAAACTAGTCCCTGGTATCAAAAAGGGTGAGAAACACTGGGCTCGACTGTCTATTTACCAAGTAGCCCTGACTAAGCAGCACCATCTCAGGAGCAGCCAAGGGATGGAACTGTGCCAATTCCTTCCCTGCTCCCTCCTCTCTCATAGGAATGGTAATCCACTCCTGGCCCTTACCAGCAAATTATACCCCTGATGCCCACTCAGCTGTGCTGGCCAGGTCACTGGGGATCTGGAACCAAGGCTTAGTCCATTCCACTCCATCTGCTTGGCGTTGGGAGTATTAGGCACACAGCCTCTGCATATCTCCCCCAATGATGTGTGGATAGGGTGTGTGTTTCCTAATGCCTCTGTGCATCTATCTGAGCCACAACTAGCCCTAAACAAACATTTCATATAAAAAAAAAAATCTGTATTTCTCCTCTTCAGTTACAATTACAGGACACTCGTGTTCACTTACAAGTGTTGCCCTTCACAAAAGTTTACTTCATAAGGAGCTCTAGATTCCTTCAAAATTTTGCAGGTGAGCCCTTGAAACCACAGGCTCATCATTGTATACTGTACTTTAATACCACTTTCATACTGACTTTTAGTTTCATTAATAGAAAGCTGTTTAGGTTTCAGATCCTAAACTTTACAAATTTTGGCCCACTGAAAGAAAACCAAGCTGCTTTATTAAATTCATTATTCAAGGAAATCACTGTAAACCTAATAATATTTATTATGTTTTTCAACTCAGTGTCAGCAGGGAATCAGATTAAATTAAGGCTGAAGGTCTCAACTGCATTCTAGCCCTTGATCAAGTTACTAATGCTTCAGTTTAAGAAGTATGACAAGATGATTAGATGATTTTAAAAGCCTTGCGCTTGAAGAGATAGTTGATATCGCTAAAGCAATTATTTTTGCAGTCAAATTATGCAATTCTTGCAGTCACATTAATAAACTGTGCTTTGTCAAATTCGGCAATAAGGTGCTTTAATGAAAGGAATTCAGTTGTATCTGCGAGGGTTTCCTTTGTTTAATTTATATACCTAAAAACAGCAGCAGTCAAAAGTCCAACCAACATCACTAGGTTTGTACACACACCCCAGCTCATTTCATGACCCATGGGGCGTAAATCTGGGCTAGCAAGGTTCATGGAAGCAGTCATACACCAACCCTTCACCTGAAGGATACTAGCAATAGCTTACCTGAGACTCATAAGCTCACCCCCAGTCAGAGGCTCTGCCCTGAGACACAACTGATGGAGTCCTAGAGTGGCTGATTGGTCTGCTGGCCCTACTTAACCCAGCAGCAGGAACAGGAAGCTGTCTCAACTGGGCTCTGTCCTGGTCAGGACTGTGTGCTCCTGCTCCCTACTACCAAGCTTCTGTGGCTTGAACTCCTGGCATTCTGACCTGGCTTGACTCTTGGCATCTGACCTATGGTTCTTGACTTCCAGTTTGTCACTTGCCTCTGACCCTCTAGTATCCTGACCCAGCTTGACCCTGGTTCCTGACTTGTGGTTCTGATCTCCAGTTTTTCTCCTGCTTCTGACCTCTGCTGACTCTTGACTGTCTCATGACACAGACTGGCTCCAACTACTCAATCTGGGCATGCATGAGTCGGCTGTAACAACTTGTTTGGACCACAATAACCCTATGGGATGGAGCCTGGTGCAAGGAGGATGCACCCAGCAGCACAGTCACAGGCACCAGAAGCATCAAACTCACCCAATGGGCCCTCTGCCTCCTGGATGATAATCAAGCCCTGCAAGCCCAAGTTGCGCAGCTGACCTCGGACAACCAGTGGTTGCAGGACAAATGAGGCAGCTCAGTGCTGAGAACACCGCACTGCATACAGCCTACAGTGCCTTGCCTCAAACAGGCCCTGCGAAACCCTTGCCTAAATGGTTCGATGGGAAAGGCTGGTGGTTCTGGGGTTTCATGAGCCAAGGCCACCTTCTGTTTCTGATGCATCCCCAAACCTATGCTTCTGACCTTTTAAGGTGAGCTTGGTAATCAGCCTGCTGATTAGAGATGTATTAGAGTGGGCCTCCCCTTGGCTGGAAATGGGACACCCTTTTTCCAAATCAGCGTCAACTGTCTTTGATGACCCACCCTGACTTTGAATGGCCAAGGTCACACCAAGGAGACTCTGGAAGGACCAAGGCACAGAGGCCTCCTATGCTGCACACTTCTGCAGCCTCCTGATGGATACAGAGTGGAACAAAGCAATGTCTATATACCACTTCTACTGGAGCTCACAGGAAGAAATCAAAGATGAGCTGGCCCATGTAGATGTAAGCGGGGGAATAGTCCCGCTATTGTGAGGAACTTTCCTGGCTTACTGCACTACCCCAGTGAAGTGGGATAGCAAAAGGATCTCAGTCCTCGCTCTCACTTCCTTTACCCCGTGGCCTCCCTGCCCTTGAGGGCTCCCTTTCCACTCTCCTGCCTGGCAGAATCTTTGTAACCCCAACAAGGCTGGGCCCAGGATTCCTGGGGGACTCGACTCCCAATCCTGCTGTGGTCACCTAGGACAGGGGCTAGGGTGTCCCCACTCCAGGGTACTCTCTCTGCACTGGGCACTTCTCTGACCCACTGACCATTACATACAAGTTAATGCAAATGCAAGTTATTTAATCAACAATTAATTTTAACAGAAAAAATGGGAAAGGTTAAAGGAAACACATCAACCCGCTCTGTGCAGGGAACACCACAGACAGTGTCTCTGGAATGTCAGGGCAGTTCACAGTCTGTTCTTTGTAAGGCCTAGGCCTCCTTCTCAGACCCTGGCTGTGCTGCAGGGATGCTGTGGGTTGGACACTTGCTCTGGTGGTGGCCACATGCTCTCAGGCTCTAAGTGGTAGGACCCTTCTTCCCAGTGTCGCCCCCACCCTGTCGGGGTTATGTTCCAAACCTGGCCTGCAGAGCCTCTTGGCTGAGGTGTCTCCCTGCCCAGGGTCCTCCTCGCTCTCCCCAGCTGCTCACCGCAGCCAGCTCCGGACTGCTCCAGCCCCAGCTCCACCACTCTGTCTCAGCACTGCTACTGCTGCTGCTCTGCCTCCAGCTCCCTGGGCTGCTTCTCTGCCCCTCTGGCTCTGGTTGCTTCGCTCAGCTCCCAGGAAAGATCTGCTCTGCAGGCTGCTTCTGTGACTCTGCTCCCAGCACTGACCTGCTTCGTAGGCTGCTTCTCTGGCCCCTCTGGCTCTGGTTGCTGCAGCTCTGCTCCCAGGGCAAGTCTGCTCTCTCTGGGCTGTGCCTCTGGCTTTGGGGCTGCAATTCTACTCCCAGGACAGGGTCTGCTCTCTCTGGGCTGCTTTTCTGATCCCTCTAGATCTGGCCCAGCTCTGCTCCCCAGCTCAGTTTGAGCACCTGCTTTCTCCTTAGCTTGGCCCCACTCTGTCTGACCCAGACAAATCCGGCTCACACAGAGGACAGGACCTCCCTGGCCTCCTGATTAGCCTGCTTGCCCTGTCATTCAGGCTGACCTGGAGCATTGGCCTCTCCCCATTGTTCCTGGGGGCTGTCAGTCTCAGGGTCCTGATTCCCCATTGACCCTTCCCCCTTTTAGTACTGGGAGCTAGCAACTAAAACACCCCCACTGAATGTCAGTAAGGGGCAACAGTCCCCTTACACAGAGATGCCTAGAAGTCTTGTGGATTTTACCATCTGCATAGATAATGAACTGAAAGAACAAAGGGAGAAGAAAAGAAGTTCCCTACAGGCCCTCTGTAGCAGAGCAGCTACCCTACTCCTGAAGAAGAGGGGTTAAAAGCAGCCCTGCAGAGGGCTCCAGCTGTGAAAGCCTAGACTGATTGGGGAAGCAGCCACAGCTGTGGCCAGCTCAATCAGGGCCCAGCTGGCCCTTATAAGAGGGCTGGGGGCCAGAAACTGGAAGAATCTCACTCTAGTCTTGGAGTGGGAAGGCTCCAGATATACAGCCCAGGGATAGGCAAAGGTAGCAGGTCCTAACCCCTTGCTGATGATGAGTGGCCGTTATAGACTGCAGTCTGCCCTAGTGAGCGGAGGCTAGATGATGACTGCCAGTAGCCACTGAGGCAAGGTGGGTTTAGAGGGTTGGGGGTTCCCCTGTGTGGGGAGACCTAGAGTATGGGGGTATTGCTGGGGCAGAATTGCTGCCCAAGATAAAGGGCACTGGGGTCCAGGAGGGACACGGGGGTGTGAGGCAGATGAGACACCGGCCAGGAGGAGGCCATCCGAAGTTGGAAAAGAGCTAATTCCCAGATGACCAGCAAGAGGCGCTGCACCAGTGAGTTGTCGCATTGCTGCATACCATGACCTCAGCTTCTGTATTGCCCACTGAACCCATGCAAGCGCATCTGGCTTGTCAATGACACATACCTGAAGTAAAAGAATGGTGCTGCCTGTGTCTCTGCTGTCATCTTGGCTTGCCCAGTATGAATGCTGAGGAGCTTGGGCAAACAAGCTAGCCTAGGACAGGTGGGGGAAACTGACCTGGACCATGAGAAGAGACCTTCCCCATACTCTAATCAGCAGCCCCCCATTCAGGGCCTTCTCATTTGCAGGAGCCTGTCTAGCTTCACATCCCAGGAGACCCTCAGATGGATTCTCCTCTACCACGCTCTCATTGATTTGGGAGCAGTGCACAGTTTCATGGATACAGCTACAACTTGCGTCCTACAGATTCCCCTACTGCACAAGGCCATGCCTTACAATTGAAACTATGGTCCCCTGCTGTCTTCAGGTCCAGTTGTGGAAGAGACACTCCCCCCTGGAGGCCACTATTCAAGGATAGAGGAAATAATACAATTTGGCATGATCCATTCCCCACATTTTCACCTAATCCTAGGCAGCTCCTAGATGAGTCTTCATGACCCCCTTGTTCACTGACAGCAGAAGGTCACTTTCCCATTGGAATTCTGCCAACAGTATGACCAGGCACCAGCAAACATTGCATCCAGATTTAGAAAGGCTCAAACAGGTGTAGTCACCCTCATTGAAACATCCACTGGGGGAACTATGGAACTCCCCCCATCCCCTAAGTACTTTGACAATGCCAATGTCCTTGAGAAGAATGTGGAAAACTTCTCCCCACAGGGGGACTATGAGTTGTTGGACCATGCGGGGGCTGCCCATTTATTTACTCTTGAGGCTTCTGCTGCACACCCCATGTCTAAGCATCTGTGTAATAGGAGGTCACCTTCCAGGAGCAGCCACTCCTGTAAAACTATCCTGCCCTAAATCAGGGAATCTGTCATGTCCCCAAAATTGCATGTAGCAGCCAGTGTGTGTAAGGCAGTAACACAAGGGTCTGTCCCCCCGCTTTAGCTTGGTCTATAGTGAAAGATCTGTGTCACTTGGTCTGTAATCGAGTGAGCAAATCAGACCCACCTTGATTATCACTACAAAAGGTTCCCCACTCTCCTGCTGTTAATAGCTCACCTTAAGTGACCACTCTCATTACAGTGTGTATGGTAACACCCACTGTTTCATGTTCTCTCTGTTTATAAATCTTCCCCACCGTATTTTCCACTGAATGCATCCAATGAAGTGAGCTGTAGCTCACGAAAGCTTATGCTCAAATAAATTTGTTAGTCTCTAAGGTGCCACAAGTACTCCTTTTCTTTTTGCGAATACAGACTAACACGGCTGCTACTCTGAAACCTATGAGATAAGCTTTTTCAGTTTGCTCTTAGCAAAGTGATAGCTGAGAACCTCCTTATAATGATTCAGGTCACTGGAGGTTATTTTCCCATTAATAAACATTTTAAAATAATAGTGATGCACAAACAGACAAATGTATTCTTCGGTACATATCACTAGGGCATCCTTTAATGAAACAAAATGATGTAGGCTGATAGAAACTGTCAGTCTCCCTTTCTGTTGTCACTTGCTAGTTAATGCTGGATTATAGGTTATCAGTCTGCTGTACTTGTAGAACACTGATGTATGAAGATCAGAAGTTTCCATGTTTTCCCCCAGCTGGATGCATGTAATGCAGAGGTGAAAGTAAGGCGCTCCGGTCTGGTCCGGTGTACTGATAAGAAAGTGGCCTTCCGTACACAGCTGAACGTACCAGCATAGCCGCTGATGATGGTGGGGGAGGGGCAGCTGCCACAGGGCCCAGTGATTTAAAAGGTCCTGGGGCTCCTGGCAGCAGCCGGGGTCCTTGGTCCTTTAAATCGCCGCCAGAGCCCTGGGGCTCCCAGCTGCCGCCACCACTACCCTGGGGCTCTGGTGGCAATTTAAAGGGCCCAGGGCTCCCAGCTGCTGCTGCTGCTGTGCCAGCGGCCGGAGCCCCGGGCAGAACTGAAGAGCTGGCTGGGGGAGTCTGGCCCCAGCCCCGCCCCTTCCACCTGAGGCGTGCCCCCCCCACCCCACTTTGCCCAGGACCCTGGCCACCCTGCATACTGGTAAGTCGTTTAAGTTACTTTCACCCCCGATTTAATGACAGTCTTAAATACAACCCCCCCAAAATGTAACAATCTACATCACTGAAAATTTGATTTATTTCAGATTACACAATGGTTGCAGCCTGAAAACACTACTGCTTTGCATACTAACCACAGTTAACTGCATATTATCCAACTAACTGCAGCTGCCTAGCCTTATGTTCCTTAATTACATAGGTATCTTAAAATATCTCCTATGAGAAGCCAGTATATATGAATGATTTATTCTAATTAAAAGAAAAGGAATAAAACATTTACCTTGTAAATGCTCAATGTGGCCGAAAAAGCACGAAGAATAATGGTGTATGTGTTGAGGGAATTTAATTTATTTCACATTTTTGTGAGTAAATTAATAGGGGAATGTTTTGCTGTCAGCAAACCTAGACAACCAACTGATTAAACATATTAACATTGCTGTAAGCTGTTGACCAAAAAAGGGGGGAGAGAAAACATATGCATATATTTTATAACAAACTGTTTCACGATCAGCTAGAATCTGCTTAGTAAGGAAGACCTAGGGCATAGATTTTTCATTTTGTAAAATTCGTGATTAACAGGAGATACCTTTTCAATGGTAATGATGTTGGCGAGGGCATGGCAGTGAGCTTGTCATATTGTTAGCCAGGCTCAAGGAGTTGGGAAAAGGCATTCTCTGAACTGTGGTAGGTCTTGAACCTTCTGCTTGACCAGCGCCAGCATGTAGACAGCTGCATGACACACAGTGGCTCAGTGTGTGTAGCTGGCCTGGAAGGAATGAGCTAGCAGCCAGGAGCACGCAGCGCAGAAGTGCTTTACAGCTGTAATGTGTTGAAACATGTCATGTATAATATGGAGCGCTTTCTTCGTGTATCGGAGATCAGGAGGGATTGAAAGTGGTTGTTAAAGGAGATAGCAGAAGGACACACACACACAATTAAGCAGCCTTAAATAACCAGAATGGACCCCAGGGATCCATGTTTCCTGGGAGACCTGTGACAAAAAGAATGCAACCTTACTTAGGGCTACATTGTGACTTGGACTGCATGACCACAAAGGAGCAATGGCAAGTCAGTCCCTTTATTCCCGTGCACAGTCTATCCAGACTGTGGACCTGGACTTGTAGAAATCAGCAGTTGCTGTGAGCCTGATTACTCTCACTCCACAGCAGCTGGGTAGGGAGTCAACCTTAATTCTGGCATTTCCTAACTTCTGAGTGCTGGACTTTGCAACCTTAATGTTCTTTTAACGTACGTGTGTGTATGTGTGTGTGTGTGTAATAACATCACTTTACTGGATGCTGTGGCTTTCTGATGTTTTTAAGTGATGTTGTTTACTGCAGTAAGATACCTCTACTGCTCTGGTCTGAATTTTTCTCTACATTGAGAAGGACCTAATGTCCTAATTATTTATTGGCCAGTGTTATTTGGCAGGGCATGTGGAATAAGTTGGTGGTCTCAGCTCCATTCCTAGTAAATGGATGTTTATTATTACCGGGACTGGATGCTATTCACCCAAAGGTACTGAAGGAATTAGCTGAAGAAATCTCGGAATCAGTGGCAATAATACTTACAAACTCCTGGATGATAAGAGAAGTCCCAGAAAACTGGAAAAAGATTAACACAGTGCCATCCTTTAAGAAGGGGGAAAACTATAGACCAGTCAGCCAGACTTTGATACCTGGGAAGTTACTAGAGCAATGTATAAAACATTAAATTTGAGAATACCTGGAGGATGAAGGGTGATCATTAGCAGCCAGCAAGGATTTACCAAGACCAAATCATGCCAAACCAGCTTGATTTCCTTCTTTGACAGAGTAACTGATTTGGTGGGTAGGGAGAATGCAGTGGACTTAATATATCTGGACTTGAGCAAGGCTTTTGACACAGTCCCACATGACATTCTGATAAGTAAACTGGAGAAATGCAGGTTCAACAGAAATATCACTAAGTGGATACATAATTGATTAAATAAGCACAAAGAAAGAGTAACAATTAATGGAATGATGTTGGATTGAAGAGAAGTCTCAAGTGGGGTTTCATAGGGAACTGTTCTGGGTCTGGTGTTTTAACATCTTTATTAATGACCTGGGTGAATGTATAGCGAGCATACTGATCAAGTTTGCAGCTTACACGAAGCTAGGAGGGGTTGCCAATACTTTGGAGGACAGAGCTAAAATTCAGAGGGATGTTGATAAATTGGAGAACTGGGCAATAGACAACAAAATGAAATTCAACAAAAACAAATGCACAAATTTTTGGGGAAGAAAAGCCAAATACAGAATGGGGGAAAACTAGGCTTGGCAGCATACTGCTGAGAAGGATCAGGGAGTTGTGGTGGATCACAACCTCAACATGAGTGAGCAATGTGATGTCGTTGCATTTGCTTTTTTTGCAATTTTAGGTTGCATTAACTGAGGCACAACATGCAAGTCATGGGAGGTGATAGTACCTCTCTACTCAGCGCTAATTAGGCCTCAGCTGGAGTACTGTCTCCAGTTTTGGTCACCAATGTATAGAAAGGATGTGGAGAAACTAGAAAGGATCCAGAGGCAAGAAACAAAGATGATCAAAGGGATGAAATGCATGTCATAAGAGCAAAGGCTGAAGGAACGGGGTACAGTTAGTTTGGAAAAGAGGATATTAACGGGGGATATGATAGCGGTCTTCAGATACTAGAAAGGATGCCATAAAACAAGATGAAAATAGTTGTTTCCTCCTGCCACAGATGGCAGAACAAGAGGCTTCAAACTACAGCAGATTTAGATTAAGTCTCAGGAAAAACTTCCTAACTGTAAGAACAGTAGGACAATAGAACAGACTGCCTTGGGAGGTTGTGGAAGCTCCTTCACTGGAGGTTTTCAAAAGGAGGCTGGATAGCCATCTGTCTTGGATGGTTTAGACACAACAATCCTGTATCTTGGAAGGAGATTAGATTACATGATCCTTGTGGTCCCTTCTAACCCTATGGTTCTATGATTACTGCTTTGCAATGACTAAGGATGCCTTTCACGGATTAGGACCATAGTGTGCTTGTACAAAAAAGTAATAAGGCCTGTAGATTTCTGACAAGATATCAAAGGTAGATGATAATGCGCAAGAGAAGTGGGAAAAGAAGGTAACAGCAAAATAAGCATATTTTAGATAACAGATGCTAGTTTCTGCTCACCACCTGTCTAGCCATTCGGCAAAGCTCCTATTATAATTGGCACCTTTATTAGCAATAATCAGCAAAGTTGCCAAGAACTGAACGGGCAGGAGGCCTGAATTGCCTTCTCATTCCAAGATATCCGTTAAGGGTCCATGTTGAAGAAAGTCCACAGGGAAGGGTGGGGAAGTGGGCATTACCTTAGCCCATGCTGTAACTGTTCTGTGTACAAACAGTCTTCCATGCTGTCCATCTACTACCTTTCATGAGGAACTACATTAATTTTAACCAAGGAAAAGGTAAACCAGTTTCAGTAGGCTACTGTGCAGTAATTCATTAGATCTCTTATTATACCTTGTCAAATGGAATAAGCATGCAAGGATGAAGATGGTATATCTCTCTTGCACACTAAAAAATAAGGGAGGACAGAATTTGCTATTGTCATGGAAAAGCTGGTAAATAATCAAAAATATGCCTTAGATTAATATTCTTTCAACTTCATCTAATAATGCAAACCAATCTGCTATTGAGAACTAAGTTCCCCCATCATCCATATCTTTCCTTTCACATGAACTGTGGCAATAAAGCAGCAAAGGCAGGAAAAATTAGAAGTCTCTTTACTAAATCATTCCTTCCTGCAGTTCAAAATACCCGCTAGAGTTCAAAGACAATTGGAAATGCCATACTATATTTTTAACGTTCATAGAGATTCTTTCCTATTGAATGCTGTTGTAATGGCTTCCTACACAGAAACGTTTCCCTTTTTCCTTAACAGGTGAGACGAGCTCAGGCATGTTTATTATTGACACAAATAAATACAGTGGTGTAAAAGAGTGTAGTCTGATGTCAATGGAGCTACACCAATTTATACCAGTTGAGGATCCAGCCCAAGATTTCAATATCTGCTAATAAATGCCTGCTCACTATACAAGATTTAAAAAATCTGGGCCAGTGAAATGATATTTAGCCTATGCTGCACAGGAGAGTTGCTTTATTAAATCTTAAAGACTGGTGGATAAACATGAACAAAGCAATCAACAACAAAAAAACATATTGGGATACTCTACATAATTTTCATCTTGATGGGACCAAGTTCTTTTTAAGCCTGTGGAAGTCTGTCAGCTTCTCTTTCTGTTTAACGATTCACTGAACCACCAAAATGATAAAATGATTATCACGAGAGCAAAGCTAAGGGCCCTATTCTGATGTTACAAATTATGTCTGACACACAGGCTTGTTAAAGTAACTGAAAAGAGAAATAGTAGCATGCAATCAGATTAATTTTTTAAAGTAACAGGTTACATTAACAAATAGCTTTTTAAAATGGAATCTTGAGGAGGAATCTGATAACTTTCGGTAGAAAGAAATGCATATTATTTTCATTTACTTTTCTTTACTGCCATTCCTGTCTTCAGGGTAAGCAGTGATGTCGGGGTACCCAGTTCTGCTAGAGCATAGTACCTACTGCTAGGGCAGTCGTTTTCAACCCTTGTGGTCTGCAGACTCCTGGGGGTCCACGGATGTGTGTCACATATTTCTGTATCACATTAGGCTTCTATTTGACATCAGATTGCTGTAATGGGATGTAACATATCAAGAATTTTATCAAGAGTTTTAATTAGGTAGAAGTTTTATTAACTCAATGAAGGGAATATATGCTCTGGGTTCACTGTAGAAGGCAAAAAAAGTGCAAACACCTAAATACTGGTACTGAATGCCAAGCTGAGCATCCTGTACGCTACTGATTAGTTACATACTATTTGAATGAGTTGGCTAATGTTAAAATATAACAAATTGTTATATTTTAAATTAGCCAACTCATCCAAATAATTTCTCCAAAGATTTCCAAGCACTCAGCAAACCTCATTAAATGATGAAATGTCATACGGTCTACACAGAGGTCACTTCACTCCTCACCAAAGTGCAGCATCTTGTGGTGCAGGGGTGGAATCAGCTGAGGTGGGGAAAGCTGTGGTACTCTGCTAAGCTCTTCTCAGTATCCAAACTCTGCGTGCGTGAGCAGCCACTCACAGTAGATTGCACAGATGTTCAAAGTATAATTCTATCTGCTCTGCTGGGCTTGGCTCCATTATTAGTGGAGGGATAGCTCAGTGGTTTGGGATCCCATTTAGGGATCTGGGGCAAAAATTGAGGATTGGCCCTCTTTTGAGCAGGGGGTTGAACTAGATGACCTCCTGAGGTCCCTTCCAACTCTGATATTCTATGATTGGCCTCTGTGGCACTTTCTCCCCCTTGGTGGGGCTAGTGGTCTGTAAAGGATTGGCTCAGATGTCCCCGTGGACTTTGTTGCATTGTCTCCACAGGTGGTGGTGGTGGTGGGGGAGAGTGGCAGTGCACCACTCCCGCATGGCACCATAATGAGTTGTCACTACTGTAGATTGTACAGATCTTCATAGTATGATTACCCTCTCCTTTTTTCACCTGCTATGATTAGCAGCGAAATAGTCAATAATACTGACATTTTAATTGTCCCTGGACATTGAGTTGATTTGGGCAGTTCACACCTCTCAGAGCAATTGTTTTAGGCTGTCTGCAGACTCAGACAATTAACTCAGTTACACTCTGAGCACATTTTGAAAGTTTTCTTCATAGCCATAAGGGCTAGACATTTACTTTTGGAAGAAAAGAAAGGAAGGAGGATCTGGTGCTCAAGATGGCAGCCTCACAGAGGTACTAGCTCATCCAGCTGCTGTGAGCAAGCCCAATTCAACCTCTATGTCTGGGGCTGCAAGGCTACAGCTTCTGAACTGTGCCCAGAAAAAGTACATAAGGGTTCAGGAAATTTAAAAAAAGGGGGAATGTCAGTTTGAAGCCATAGGGAAGAAAGGCAGAATATAATTACTCTATTAGGGCTGCAATCTGCCACCCCAGCACTGAGCAATACCTCACTCCACAAGCTACTCCATAGAAATCAATGGTACTGCTCAGTGCACCATACTACTCAGCATAAGTAAAAGTGGTGGATTCAGGCCCCTAATTAGGCCAGATGATTACTTCTGTAACAAAAAGCAGCATGAGATTTTTGAGGCCGATATGTGGGCAGAAGGCCCTCAGTTTCTCTCTCATTGAAGAATGACACCTCCAGCAGCATCCTGGGGCATTAATTTGGTACTGAGTCAGAGGGAAGAGCATGACTCACTGCGGCACCTAATTTTCCCTTGGAAGTTTCTCATCCAAGCACTGACCCAGCCTGACTCTGTTTAATCTACGAAGCCCCGAGAGACTGTAGTCTATTCAAAATACTGAATAGCGCACACAGGCTAGGATCCTGAATAACTGATTTGAAAAGAGAGGCTAATTCTGTGGGATGCAGTTAGATTATTTAACTTGGGCATATTCATTTTGCAGTTGACTTTAAAAAACAAAACAAAACACCTTAGCTATTAAGTAACAGATACATCATGTGTCATACTATAAACACTTGCTTCCTTTAGTAAATACGCACACAGTAAACAGGAATAACTAATTACAATATACCATTAACACATATTTGGTTAGAAAGGATCACAACCTACTAATTCTTTATCTTTGTTATGCAGCTATCTGAATTTCACAGCGGGACTGAGTGCCTAGCAGAAAGCTTGATGTGAATCCACTTGTAAACAGACAGACAACAGTGGGGGTGCCAAGATTTCACTGCGCTGTGGGGCTCTGTTGGTTGTCAGTGGATTGACAATGATCAGTGACTCAGTGTTGCTCATTCTTAATCCAGCCCACTCTGCCACTGGTGGGAAGCAAATCCAGGCACACACACAGGAACAGGTCCAATGCTATATTACTGGCAGGACTGCAGCAGCCTGCTTCACGCTCAAACAACTTATGTGCTACCCACCTATTCTACCAGCCATGCTCAGTTGCTGGCTCTACAGTGCCTTTTAAAGGCACACACTGTTACACTAGTGCTGGTCTGCTTCTAACCACAGAATTTCCCCAACATTGAAACAAGATGAATGTTTTTGTTTAAAAAGGGTAAAACAGATTTAAACCATTGATGTTATATATGCTATAGGTCTGTATGTATATGATATGCTGTATGTACACAAGTGAGTGAGAAATGCATCTTGTGGCACAAATCTGCCACAAGCCAGCCCCTGAATAATCTCTCCAGTGCAGAGGGATCCCGGGTGCAAGAGCTGCAGCAGCTCCTACTGTTGTGTTTAAACTTGGCACCGCTGTGGAGAGGGGAGAAAGGTGTCTTTAAAACTTCATGTCTGCTGCCCCGGTCTTGGCTGATTCAGCACCAAACAACCTCCATATAACTTACAGCGCTGCTAAGTCAGTGGTTCTCAACCAGGGGTATGTGTAAAAGCTACATAAAAAGCACTAATGAAGTCAGTACTAGCTAAAATTTCATACAGACAATGGACTTGTTTAAACTGCTCTATACACTGAAATGTAAGTACAATATTTATATTCCAATAGATTTATTTTATAATTATAAGGTAAAAATGAAAATTTTTAAGCAATTTTTCAGTAGCAGTGTGCTGTGACACTTGTATTTTTAGGTCTGATTTTGTAAGCAAGTCGTTTTAAAGTGAAGTGAAACTTGGTAGTATACAAGAAAAATCAGACTCCTGAAAGGGGTACAGTAGTCTGGAAAGGTTCACAACCATTGTACTACACCCACCTCACTGATGCCTGACATAGTGCTCCTTGCCTTTCTCTGGCCCCAATATGCCCCCTAAAGTGAGGTGGTTGGGAAGCAGGTAACCTAGAGCTGGCTTTACAAAACTGGAGGATACCCTGCAGCGGAAGGAGTTTTTGCCTGCCAAGCACTCCCTTAGCAATGCAAAACAAATGGAACTGGGCCTGAGGATTGCGCTCCCTCTAAGTTATCATGCAAGTTCAAAGCAGTGGAGAATCAAGCTCAGTATGCTTTCAAAGGGCTCATACTTCTAAAGGCCTGAGAGCATTAAAGGAATAGATAAATGCCTGCAGAACAGCCATCCTGGTTCACAGAGAGAAGACCAGAGATCTGCCATCGCTCTTGCCTGCACAGCTTGGATGATGTCTACGCACGTTTGATTTTTTCCCTTCACTCCGAACACAGTTCATCACACTAAGCACTATTATATTATAGCTCCTTAGTGTTTTGATTGATGAAATGAAAACCAGGACATTTGAAGTTCCCCCTAGCCCCAAGGTCTTGGCACACAGGGACATTATATGAATAACTTTGGGTAAAACTGACATGGTCTCCTTACTTATACCTGGATCCCACAAGAATGTACTATGATGCTAAAAAGGCTCCCACCATTCTTTCTCCCTTCTGCTCCCAGAACACATGCCCATGGGACACATGATTCAACCAAATGACTCCCATTATCTATTTTCCTTTGCATAAAAATCACTCTCTGGGCAAATAACCTCACAAACATATACACTTCTGTATTGCAATAGAATGCTTAGGCTTGTTGTCCCCAAGCTCTGCGCTACAGTTCCTCATTATCAACCGCAGCTCCAGGGATGGAAGAAGCTCCACCTATTATTTTTGGCATATATTGTGTCTCATTTTCTTCCAGGATCACTCCATATCACCAGACATTAGCAGAGCATATGCCATACACATCTTCCCCATAAGCCTAATGCAGGATATCAGGCTTCTCCCACTGAAATCTATGACAAAATGTTCATTTAAGTTCATCGGAACATGGTTGAGCCCACAGCCCGGATGGGTACCTGCCATCCTAGTGCTTAAGAAAAAGAAAATATATTTTTATTCCAATCACTTATTTGGAGTGAAGTCTGAGACTTGCTGAGGCTCATCTGTCTCAAGACATAAATATCCAGCTTCATTCTTTCAGAAGATAAACACATGCCAGCATGAAAACACATGCAATATCTGATGCTGCTGAGAGGGGACAACTGTTTAGATGCAAACTTAAAGCACACAGAGGCAGACCATGTGCCTACTGCCTATGCAATACCTGATAACACAAGCCACTTGTGCTGACAAGTTACTCTGCATTTTGAAGAGTGATTGAGAAATATTAGGGCTGATACTCATATCCTTCTTTTGGTTTACTATTGCTTTTATTCAGCATTATGATGCCTACCATCACTACAGTATAGTTTCCTGAAGTTGTAATGCTATCATCATTGAAAGAGAGCAAATTCAAATTTGTGACAACAATCCTTGTCAAAAGTATAAAGAGAAGAGCTTGTTATAAGAAGATGTTAGCTTGGGGAGTAACCATTATACTTACCAAACTTTCTATATTAAAGATGCAATGGCAGAGAATCATTGGAGACTGCTGAATTGGAATTAATTTGCAAACTGGATACAATTAACTTAGGCTTGAATAGAGACTGGGAATGGATGAGTCATTACACAAAGTAAAACTATTTCCCCATGGTATTTCTCCCTCCCACCCCACCCCCCACTGTTCCTCTGATATTCTTGTTAACTGCTGGAATTAGCCTACCTGCTTGTCACCATGAAAGGTTTTCCTCCTTCCCTCCCCCCCCCCCCCCCCCCGCTGTTGGTGATGACTTATCTTAAGTGATCACTCTCCTTACAGTGTGTATGATAAACCCATTGTTTCATGTTCTCTGTGTGTGTGTATATAAATCTCTCCTCTGTTTTTTCCACCAAATGCATCCGATGAAGTGAGCTGTAGCTCACGAAAGCTTATGCTCTAATAAATTTGTTAGTCTCTAAGGTGCCACAAGTACTCCTTTTCTTATTGGAGCATTATTTGTTCCTGATTAGGCATTGCTCATTGATAAAAATCTATTAGTGATTCATTTCAATTTAAATATGTCCTCAAACTTCAGGTGGATGACCAAAATGTTAATATTGCATTACAGTGGACAGGATTTATCTGTTATGAAACAAGCTTACTGTTGTATGTCACCTTGACTTTGAGCAAATGTATCGTATTATAACTGAAATCATTCAGAGTATAATGGAGCATAAAAGAAAAATGATTCTCAAAGGCACAGGCACAAGTTGACTTTCATACTTCCTAAGCATAAAGACAAGAATAAAGTCTGAAACATTTTTGTTAATTTGCTTTTCCTCTCCAGAGTGTTCTGGGAGTCTTCCAAGGTTTATGAATTACACTGTTTTTAGTCCAGTTCAGTGAAAGATGCAGTGTCTCTAGTCATAAACAATTACACACACACACACGTAAACAAGAGATACCACCCCAAAGTTTTTCTATTGTATTCTAGTTATTTTAGCACTGACAGTCATTTAGCTGAGACCATTTTAAGGTTTTCTTTGCTAATAATAAGCAAGAGGCAATGAAGCTCATATTACTTTATGATTTCTAAACATTCAATCTCTTTCCTATGTGGCATGTCAGTTTGTGAAACCAGAACAATATTTTACAGAAGGGAAGCAAGATAGCAATTTATATTGTTTTATTGGGAATTTATATGAATGAATTTAATAGTTTATCTTACTCATGTTAAAATAAATCTATATTTTTAAATAGGTAAATGTATATTTTGAATAGGCAAAAATCTTCATTTGATCTTTACTATAACACTGTCCCTCCATATTGCTTAAAGCTTATTCTTCACAGTTAACAGTAAACATCATTGGCTAAATTATGTCTGCAGACTCTGCTACAATCAGAAGTGATTATTTAAAAATGTTTAGGCAATGCAATAGTTTTTGCAGCACACTTGCTCGCAGTGCTCTCAGTCACTGAAACCTCCGTAGTTTAATTAATTCAGTCTTAGCAAATCTCATTAAAGGTAAAACTATAAACATTTCCTAAACTGTTGTGGAACATCTAATAAGCTTGGATGGTGCTTTTTAGAAAAGCTTTGACCTCTAGAGTAGAATTTCAGGGACAATCTCATCCAATATGTCTGAAAAATGTGTCCCGTCAAGCCACCAGCCAATTCTAACCTTTACTATATGTAATACTTAACAGAGAAAACAATTTAGGCTAACTGTATCCTCAGGATTCAGAAGAGAGACTGATATCACTTACAATACATTCTGGTAGATAAGGTTTCATTTCCCATTTTGGTATACGACTATGTTAAGCCTAACAATACAATATAGACAGTGATGTTCTGTTTTAATTTGCCAAAATGCAAATCCAGGTAAAGCACAGGAATCCAAAGGGTGAGTGGCATTATGTTTCTAAAAGCACATTATTTATATAGCATTATACTATTGGTTTTAAATGTTGTGGCATTTTGATGAATGGCCAAGTTAACTCTTTTATAATGTTTATCACTTACATGATAATTAGTAATTTGAGAATGACTGAAAGTTGTTTGAAAGACTTAAATAGTTTTTCAAAATGGATTTGAACAAACTGTAGTCAGTTCATCTTAGACTCTTTATACTACAAAATGTCTAAATGTGAATATTGGATTCCAGTTTGAGCTGTTCCTAATGTCTATGATTATGAAGCTCACCTTATCAACTTAAAAGTTAATGTTAATTAGTGCTTGGCTGCATGTGAGGAAAAAATATAGCTGAATAACACCATATTAATATATTTCCTTAAGATAGTAGCTCATGCAGTTAGGATTCAATTTAAATGAAAATATATTTCCTTTTGGATAGTTGTTTCTCTTTTCATGTTACGTAAATGATATTCTATGGCAAGTGCAATGAAAATCTTTTAAGTTCTAAATTAATTTATTTCCCTCTTTCTGATAGCTGGACATTAACCATGTTACATAATATAATGGAAGTCTTAGCTGCCAAACTGGGGTTAATAGAGCAGTACATGCGTTAGTTACCTAACATGTTGAGTAGATTCAGGTTAAGGCCTTGCCTATCTAATTATAACGAGTCCAGGTTTTTGAAGTGCTGTATGCATTTGTTTCTGACTCAAGTAACTAATTAATGAAGGCTGAAATAATTAATGATGAGTGTAACAGAAGTATAGTGGTAGATTCACTAACTTCATTATCTATCTCCTTTCTTCCATTTGTTCTCCATTGACATATTTCTGCTATTAATTGAGTAAACTGTCAAATCAAGAACCTTATATGTACAGCCTAAAACTTATGAGAGCCAGAGTATTTCTATGGAGCAGTATAGTACGCGATAATACTCAACGGTCAGTCTGAATCTAATATTGTCAATTGCTGATCAGATGACTGAAGTTGGAAAGTTACAGTAAGTGGTGGTTGAGGGTGCTTAACATTTCACAGAAGGTACTCTGCACCCCATCGGACTGAACTCTGAACCTGAGGAAAGTGGAATCATTCCTATTTCTACTACTCAAAAAAATCTAAAGCAAAATGAATCTTTCTTTCTTGTTATTAAAAACAAGTTTTCCCAGGAGCATCTGGCTTTCCAAATGTTTATCATGTGGATGACTCACTAGCTTTATGCGAAGATGCCATGCTGTTATTTCAAAACCAAAATATCAGCATTGACATTTTCATATGTTGCATTGAGATCCTTAATCTTTCTGATTATTGTATATTAGTTTGGCTTTTAAAATTCTAAGCAGGAGCTTGGATTATACATGATGTTGCTTTTGGTTGTAGGAAACACTTTTGAAAAGGCGCACTCTCTCTCTGACAGACTGTCTTTATGGCTGATCACTTCTTTACAAAAATAGCAGTATTTCCCCTTTTTGGGCCACATTCCCATGGCCAACTGAACTGTATTTGCTGCAGGATCTGAAGGTGCCTGTTCTCAGGGCTTTCATTTTCTGGAGCAAATGAGCTCCTGTTGTAACTTAGAGCCTAAGGCCTTTTCTGAGTTATGCCTGCTAGTATGGTCCCCAAGGGACTGCTTTGCTGTCTGGGTATTGCTAAAGCACAGGAGATTAGCTGTTCCCCCTCCTACTCCTGGTCATATCCTTGACCTGCCCAGGAACATCTCCTACATCTGGGAATGGAAAGCTACAACATCCAGAGTTCTTTAGGTCAGGTGAACCCCTGATGCTCTGTTAGAATGGTACAATGGAAACCTGGCCTTTTTTTGTTATGGTGTTTATATAGCACCAGCTGTGTGTTAGGGAGTAAGACAAAGCCCTTTTCCCAAAGAATTTGCAATTTAAGGACCTAATCTTACTGTCCTTGGGTACCTATGATGCCCACCTACTTCGGCAGGAGTTCTGGGTGCACCAGGAATACAAAGGTTAGTATCTCTGTGTAGTCCTTCATATGATCATCTTTGATATTAAATGGACCAAGTATTAGAGCTGTGGATATATTTAGTATGAATCAAACAGTTTAGAGGGATTAAGAGGAGGCAGAGGAGTGGTGAGAGAGGACTTCTTGACAGACTGGTCCCTGCAGGTTTCTCCCCTCCCTCCAGCACAAGGGGATTGTTGAGTGGCACAGTATGAAGGTAGCAGCTCCTGTGTGGCTGGGGAAAAAAGGGCAAGGCTGGGCATCCCCAGTCCTGGCTGATCCCTAATTACATGGGGGGCCTTTAGCAGGCTCCAATTTATGCTGGGAACTAGAGTAGTGTCTAGATAGCCCCAGAATCAAGAAAGCACAAACTGTGCCCTAAAGCTACCTTTGCATTCCCCCTACCCCTGGCCTTGTAGAAATTGTTCCTTGCTCATGCTGGAGAATCAGGCCCTCTGACTGTATTGTGCATGGTCCAGAGAGAAGAAAATGACATCAAAGCTATGGCGATCCTAAAATGTGACTTGATGGACCATTTAGAGAGACCAACAAACTTGATGTTTGTTTATAAGGTTCCATCAGTTCTGAACAGAAGAGATTTTTCTTTTATAAAAATAAAATGACTTTGGAAATTAATGGATTGTGTCTTTGCAGAGCACAGAATACATCCAATACTTTTCATGATATGTATGATCTTCTCAAACCACTTTGGGTTCAGAGTGAATATCTCCCTGGTTTCTGTTCATTCTGAGGGAAGGCTGCTCCCACTGAGGTAGATTACCCTATATCTGCCTACTGTGGGGTTTCTTACATCTTCCTCTGAAGCATATGATCTGGCCATTGTTAGAAACAGGATGATGATCTAGATACACCCATAGGTCTGGTCCCATATGGCAATTCTTATGTTATATCTAGGGCCCTACCAAATTCACAGCCAGGAAAAACACACCACAGACCTTGAAATCTTGTCTTCCTCTATGAAATCTGGTCTTCTGTGTGCTTTTACCCTATACTATACAGATTTCATGGGGGAGACCATCATTTCTTAAATTGGGGGTCCTGACTCAAAAGGGAGTTGTAGGGGGGTCACACAGTTATTTTAGGGGATTGCAGTATTGCCACCTTCACTTCTGCGCTGCTTTCAGAGCTGGGTGGCCGGAAAGCAGCAGCTGCTAGCCAGGAGCCCAGCTCTGAAGGCAGCACCCTCCCAGCAGCAGTGCAGAAGTAAGGGTGGCAATACCGTACCAGGCCATCCTTACCTCTGTGCTGCTGCTGATGGCGGCTCTGCCTTCAGAGCTGAGCTCCTGGCCAACAGCCGTCGCTCTCCAGCTCTGAAGGCAGTGCCGCCACCAGCAGCAGAGCACAGAAGTCAGGGTAGTAGTACCACAACCCACCCCACAATAACCCCGCAACTCCTTTTTGGGTCAGGACTCCTATAATTACAACACCGTGAAACTGCAGATTTAAATAGCTGAAATCATGAAATGTACAATTTTAAAATCCTATGGCCTTGAAATGGACCATGAATTTGGTAGGGCCCTAGTTATATTCCTTGCCCCCTGTCCTAGCTGGCCTTGCTCTTAGAAACCCTGCATTCAATCATGGGATCCAGCAGGAAAACCAGACACAGATAAGAGTTGGGCCTGAACTCCTCTTAATGGCCCAGCTGAATCTCTGCCAGAGGCTAGCACTATCTTAGAGCTAGAGTTAGCTATTATTATTCTTCTTCTCTTTATATGTGGTCACTGGCATTTTTCTAAAGTTCATCAAATAATAATATAAAATAAAAAAAAGAAAGTACAAATATGAAAGTGTCATTTCACACATAGGGTCCAATGATGTATTCCTTGTGCCCTCCAAACTCTGTTGCCCTCACTGCCCCTACCTCTCAGACCTACTGCCAGATCTTAGGGATATAATTTCTTCTCAGTGACTAATGAGACTCAAAGAAGCACACTGAGAGAAGAATACAGCATCTGAAGTTTAACAAATGGTCCTGATTCTGGTCTCAGTTACACTTGTGTAAATCTGGAATAACACCACTGGTTTCAGATTAGTTATCCTGGTTTCAGATTAGTGAATGAGACCGGCATCTAGCCTAGAGTCTTAAGTTTTTCATTACTGGGGGAGGGGAGTGACAGAACCCCCAAATTTTATCACAATAATTTAACTAATTTTTTAAACTCAGATTAAACCAAAAGAGAAAAACCCTCTGAAAATTAGGTGGCTCATTAGTGTATCAAGTTGCATGCTAAACCTTTTCCAAAGCTCTTTTGCATACTGCAACCATAGCTCTTTTTTATCTGCTTTTCAACCCTATTTTTCTGATAGTCGGGCATTGGAACTGATAACACTGTGCTGCAAAAAGAAAAGGAGTACTTGTGGCACCTTAGAGACTAACACATTTATTAGAGCATAAGCTTTCGTGAGCTACAGCTCACTTCATCGGATGCATTTGGTGGAAAAAGCAGAGGAGAGATTTATATACACACACACACACACACACACACAGAGAACATGAAACAATGGGTTTATCATACACACTGTAAGGAGAGTGATCACTTAAGATAAGCCATCACCAGCGGGGGGGGGGGGGGGGGGGAGGGGGGGAGGAAAACCTTTCACGGTGACAAGCAAGGTAGGCTAATTCCAGCAGTTAACAAGAATATCAGAGGAACAGTGGGAGGTGGGGTGGGAGGGAGAAATACCATGGGGAAATAGTTTTACTTTGTGTAATGACTCATCCATTCCCAGCCTCTATTCAAGCCTAAGTTAATTGTATCCAGTTTGCAAATTAATTCCAATTCAGCAGTCTCTCATTGGAGTCTGTTTTTGAAGCTTTTTTGTTGAAGTATAGCCACTCTTAGGTCTGTGATCGAGTGACCAGAGAGATTGAAGTGTTCTCCAACTGGTTTTTGAATGTTATAATTCTTGACGTCTGATTTGTGTCCATTCATTCTTTTACGTAGAGACTGTCCAGTTTGGCCAATGTACATGGCAGAGGGGCATTGCTGGCACATGATGGCATATATCACATTGGTAGATGCGCAGGTGAACGAGCCTCTGATAGTGTGGCTGATGTGATTAGGCCCTATGATGGTATCCCCTGAATAGATATGTGGACAGAGTTGGCAACACTGTGCTGATAACTGATAAGACAGCATTACCTGTTATAATTGGAAGCTTAATACTTCTTTATTAAAGAAGGCCCTTTAAATATACCCTTGAACCAAATGCCTAATTATTTTTGCACAAGACAGGTTTATACTTAGTCTACAGATTGACTCATGGCCAAAATGAGGTATTCTGGCAGAAGAAAGAAACAATGTATGCTAAAGCACTCAGAGGAACTTTTATTCTGGAAAAAATACTGTCCCCAGATCCAGTGATCACATCACCAGTGTCATAATGAGCAGGTTGTTCAGAACTTGTTAGGAATCAAAGGTGAGTCAATGGAAAAAGACATCAAGAGGACAACAAATGCCAGTTGGCTCATGAGCAGCTTAACCCCCTGAGTCAGGCATCTTTCTACCACATTCATTCATTCAGATAACAGTAATAACCAAAAATAAACACTCTGCTGCAATTCAGAGCTCCTCCATTTGGATTATTGTTAGTTCAATAATGCACGAGTACAAATAACCAAAGAAGGGCAAAAGGCAGGGGATTTCATAGTAGTATTAACTCTTAGATGGAAGAACTAAATATGTAAAAAATGCTGAGATTTCTACCTTGAATAATGAGCATTCAGCCCCCAAATCCTTTTAGAATGTTTTGGACTTCTGGCAGTATAGGGAAGGGTGGAATTAAGAATGACAACATCCTGGAGATACGGGGTAGCAGATGTTCCTCCTGCTGTGTTCTGAGAGTATACATGTATTGTTGGTTCTACTACTGGCTTACTGGGTGACGTTGAGCAAGTCATCTGATCCCTGGTGCCTTAGTTTCCTATCTGTAAAAATAGGTTAACGATGGCTACCTCTTTTGTAAACTGCTTTGGGATGTACAGATGAAAAGTGCTATCTAAGAGATAGGTGTTATTACACAGACAATGGTGGTAAGGAATACTCTAGAGATACTGGTAAATAATTTTTCATTTCTTGTTAATCAGTATTTGTATTGTCATTGTTCTATACATCTATAAGACCAAATGTATCTTGTTTCTTTGTGTGCATGATAGTAAGTGGGATTATAAGCTCGTTTATCAACTGGTGTAAATAGGAGTAACTTCACCCAAGTCAATAGAGCTGCATCATTTTCCAAGAGCTGAGGATTTGGCCCATGTTATCTATATGTTCCCTATACAATTGAATGTGCTGTAATCATAAAACTGGAGTGAAGAGGGGGAAAAAAAATAAAAGCAGCCTCACATTCTTCTATATGACAGGTTTCAGAGTAGCAGCCGTGTTAGTCTGTATTCGCAAAAAGAAAAGGAGTACCCGTGGCACCTGCTTTTTCCACCAAATGCATCCGATGAAGTGAGCTGTAGCTCACGAAAGCTTATGCTCTAATAAATTTGTTAGTCTCTAAGGTGCCACGGGTACTCCTATTCTTCTATATGCTTCTGAGTAAAACTGTTCTCATTCTGCTCACATACTGATATGTCAAAGAAGGCAATAAATGCTAGTGTATGTTTCAGGTCAACCCTTTCATCTTTTTCTTTCTTATGAAGGGATTCATTGTAAATATATAATATTTTACATGTGTGAAAAATAGATTAAAGGAAATTATATGATCCTTAAGGGGCTCACATTTGTCTCCAACAAATTGATTAAAACAATTCAGAGAAGGATACCGTGACTACATTCTTGTCCTTCTGGAATTATTCCTCCTTTACCAGTAGTGACATTTATTGCCACGAGAGGAGATAATCTAAGGATTGGAATGACCCAAATATTCCATATTTAATACGTGACCATGGAGTTTGCTGGATCTGAAAGTAAATCCTTCTGCAACGCCTGACAAAGAAATGGTTAGTCAATTCTAAATGGGAGAGGCTGTAACATTTGACTGCCATCACAGATACATGAATGACCAAGTCTAAGTTCATTAGCAATGTGGCTTTATATTCCTTTTGCGCTGGCAGCAGCCATCATTGGATATAATGGGTGAAGTAGCATTTCTTTTCTGAGTATCTTCCACTTTATCGAATGGAAACAATAAGCATCAGGGAATGTTCTATAATAAGAAAAGCAATGTAAACTGTCAAGAGGTAGTTTAGAATTATATTCACTTTGAAGTGTATTTTCCTTTCCACATATACAGTAGTAATACAATCATGATAATGTTAAGCTGTCAGCCTCAATCTCTGGTTTGCAAGCACACCTGATTATGGCTGTACAAGTGGATGTGAACTTGTTTTGCAGATAACAAATTTGCATACATAAATCAGAATTTGAGTGCATAATCCCAATTTGCACATGCCAATGGTGGTTGCACCCAAAAAATGTATGCATATTTTCCCACCCTTGTGGGTGCAGCCAGTTATACATATATGGGTTGGTGCACATAACATAGCCTGGGGGTAAAAAATTCATTCAAATGTAAACATTGAAGGAATAGGCCCCAATGAATTTTTCATTCTTAGTTTAGAAACCAAAAGCAGTTCAGAAGAGAATTAGTTTTTCTTAAAAAAGCACACTTAGGACAAACAGTTAAGCAGATAAGTAAATTTACTCATTTTAGTAGCCTATTGAGTTCAACAGGAAAACTCAGGCGAGTAAAGATAAGTGAGCTGTAGCTCCTGAAAGCTTATGCTCAAATAAATTTGGTAGTCTCTAAGGTGCTACAAAGTCCTCCTTTTCTTTTTGCGAATACAGACTAACACGGCTGCTACTCTGATCTGTCATGTACATAAGTGTTCACAAGATCAGGACCTGAATGTTCAATTTGCTATAGAGATGTTACCAGTGTCCCATATTATAAGCAGGGAAGTAAATTCAACCAAATAGGCAAATGTCAACCAACCTACACCTAATAAGCCAGAATGATTTTCTCAGCTTTTTAGTTCTGCTGCCTTCTATTTTACTCCTACATCTGCAGATTTGAATATTCAGGAACTAGACTGGGAGTGGGAGTAAATTATTTTTGGGCTACTGGCATTTAGTCTGAAATTGTTAGTCTGAAGTTATTGTAGAGCAAGGAACAAATCCTGCAAAAGTTTGGAGAAGTGCCTTTATTACTGTTACTGTAACATGTATTTGTACTGAATAATTCTGAATTAAATTAAATGTTAATAATTTCTAAATTGTGTATTAAGTATTAGCACATGTACAGTTCCTGGTAATTGTCATAAAACAACTTGATCCATAAGTTAAAATCAACTTCCTAAGTTTTCATTTCCTTTTAATGTTTTCTCACAATTGAGTAGAAACTTTTCTGAAGCAAATGAATATGGATGTGGCTTTCTTTTTGACTTGTGTGCATGTCTTCACAGCTGGATTTAGACTTGCAGCTTCAGGACTCATCACCTCATACTAGCATGAAAACCAGAATTCATACTTCTGCTGATGTGAAAGGCAAACATTAACTGCACATGCTCAGTCTGCACAGTCTGACTGTGTTAACTCAAAACCTCTGGAAGCTCTTAGAGAAAGGAAGAGCACAACACCCAACCTCACCCATTCATCCTGTCACTGGTTTGAGCACAGTTGTTATGAAGAAACACTATATTGTTATAACCATCATCTATAAACACCCTCCCGCGCAACAATTCAACAATATGAAGATCATGACAAAAAAGCCTGGAAATTAAAAATTAAGGCCAACACTGCTGTGCAAATATTGAGCGCTGGATAGATGTCAGACTCCTCATCATGAACTGGTTTTCATTACAGCCAAAATGCTCTTCAAACTTGTTTTGAAATTTTATTTTTGATTTTTTTGCTATTATCTTCTCCACCAAAGCCAAAGAAAAAGAAATCCTCACAAGTCCTTTTTTTTTTTTTTGGGTAGAAATTTATAAAACAGATAGGATAATACCTTGGCTTCATTGAAGTCAATGGGAGTTTTGCTATGGATTTCAATGAGGCCAGAATTTCACCTACATTATTTAATCCGAGTAAAGTGGATTCTTTTCATAATAACAACAACAATCTCTTTCCATCCTTTGTTTATAACTTTAAATAGTTTGTCTTATGCCTCTGCCACTTTAGCTAATCATTAAATATTTAGCTTTTAAAATACTTATTCTTCCAGCCCCTTGGTCATATTTGTTTATCTTTTCCGTACTGCCTCTGTGAGAGACAGCACAGAACTCGCAGTTGAGGAGAAGGGGGCTAAAAGTGGCTTTCAGTCACCTTTTGAACTTCCCAATCTTGACTGCTCTGGAGGCTGGAGAGTCCCCACCATTACTTAGGTCGATGTAAGCTGCCCTGTATAGACCAGACCTATGGAAGTATCTACACTTAAATATCACTCCAGCTGATGTAACTGCCCCACTATGACTTAATAACTCCACCTCCAGGAGCAGCATAGAGTCAAGGTCGATGTAGTTAGGTCGACGCAGTGTCAGTGTAGAAACTGCGTTGCTTATGTCTGCTATTCCTGGCTTTCAGGAGCCATCCCGCGTTGCCCCACAGTGACAGTTCAATCGATACAAGCACTTCTGGCGAGGATGCACACCTCCGACACAAGGAGCAAAGCTTAGACATGTGCAAGTGATGTAATTACTGTGGCAGTTTTATGCTGACCTAAATTAGGTTAGGTTGACTTAATTTTGTAGTATTGACATGGCCTTAGACAGTCCTGAGGACTTGCCTAAATTACAGCATCTTCTTGAGTACTGGGGGTTGCCTATGGTTTGAAGTACAACCTGGAGTCTCGCAGTGCTTCATAATGTGACCCTCCCCGTCTTGTGAAGGGTTTCAGGATTCTTGGAAGGCAGCCTTGCATCTTCCTGTCACAGTGCTTGTATAACCAGCAAGTGAATGTATGTAACAAACCCCTCCTCCAGAACATTGGTTCTGTAGCCTGCGCTAGAACAGCTCATGCTTTTAACTCTGGAGGCCCCTCGTTCAATCCCTGATGCCTCAGCCAAGAAGGACCGCAGTCACCTATAAGATTCAAACTGCTGTTGGCTTCATGTGCTTGAGACAAACTTTCTTTGAGCAGAGGAAGCATGCAACCCATTGGTGACTGTGATATTCAAACATCTGTTTTAAAAAGGAACTTCTGTGTATCTTTTTGTATATATGGTGCATCACTGTTAGTGTGGATATGCATGTGTGGTTGGGCTCTCCACATGTGTGGAGGTGTTCACAGGATCAGGCTCTTTCTTTGTTCTTACTTTAAAAACTCAATCTAATTCTTCAGTATTTTCAGGATGGGGGCCTAACCTCTTGTATTTCTCGGTTAGAAAAAAATAAAAAGGGTTGCATCTCAATGAGCCCCTGAAAGTATATTATTGTTCAGATTCTACAATATGCTGTAATTCATTTGAATTATTTCTTGCATTATAAGTAAAGAAAAATACTCTGATCTAATTAATGGAAACCAGGCAACATCATAACTATCAGTTAGACTCCTGCTTGAGCTTTTCAGATGGCAATGAGTAGGTGATAATGGGCAATCTAATATCCATTGCCTCTTGTGCTTATCATGCAAGATAATACTGTTAATTATAAAGTGAAATCTGTCAAGCAACTACTCGGGGTGGTGTTGTATAATAAAGGTGGAACGGAACTATACTAATTGGATCTGGGGATATTTTGGGGGTAATCTCTCAACTTCAGTGGCACAGTTGTAAAGGTTTCAGAGTAGCAGCCGTGTTAGTCTGTATTCTCAAAAAGAAAAGGAGTACTTGTTTGTTAGTCTCTAAGGTGCCACAAGTACTCCTTTTCTTTTTGACAGTTGTAAAGGTTTCACTTTAGATATTGCTAAAGGAAGCAAGGGTATTGTGCTCCGTATACTTGGGTGTGGTTTGGGAGGATCCCAAGACAAGAGTGTGTTTAGAAAAGTGATCTCTTGTACAGCCTCCTCTGTGAATATGGTAAGTTGATAAGTTATGATGTATGTTTCTTTTAAGCTTTATGCTCTTGTTCTTGTATGTGTAACCAACATTGGTGAATGCATAGAGAAATGGCAATACAATCTATAGCCTAGTGGTAGCCAGGGCTTTATTGTGTTTTATTTATGAGATTTTAATTCTCTATTCTTTTCATATGATTTTGAAAGTGGCGATAGCAATTACTCAGCAGTTCAGCAGCAATGTCAGTGTATGTGGCAGTTGTAGGCTGTTTCTAGTTATGTAGGCCCAGCTTTTCAAAAGTGGACTTCTGACTGTCAATATGTATCAGTTTGTGTGCTCAGCTTGAGACCCCTTGCTTCTGATTTTCAAAGCACATAAAGCATGTCAAATAAATGAGAATGGCTAACTCCAATAGAGGAAGGTCAGGGCTTCTAAAAGTCTGGAGCTCACCAGCTATTTTAAATTTTTTGGGGGGATGCATGTTATCTTTACAGTGCTTCTGCATTAAAGGGTGGTGTAGAGAAGAGCATCTATAGCAATTTGTAATTAGAGTTAAAGGAAAATGAAAAGATTCACTTTCTATCCCTGAAAAGTGACTATATTTTCAAAATGTTGCTTGTCTGTTTGCATGTCTTAAGCAAATGTATGAAGGCACACAGGGGTTCTTTAAAGTGCTTGCATAAGGCTTTAGACATACAACAGAAGGTTGAAGGGAGATATGATTGCTCTCTATAAATATATCAGAGGGATAAATACAGGAGAGGGAGAGGAATTATTTCAGCTCAGCACCAATGTGGACACAAGAACAAATGGATATAAACTGGCCACCAGGAAGTTTAGACTTGAAATCAGACAAAGGTTTTTAACCATCAGAGGAGTGAAGTTTTGGAATAGCCTTCCAAGGGAAGCAGTGGGGGCAAAAGATCTATCTGGCTTTAAGATTCTACTTGATAAGTTTATGGAGGAGATGGTATGATGGGATAAAGTGATTTTGGTAAGTAATTGATCTTTAAATATTCAGGGTAAATAGGACTAATCCCCTGAGATGGGATATTAGATGGATGGGATCTGAGTTACCCAGGAAAGAATTTTCTGTAGTATCTGGCTGGTGAATCTTGCCCATATGCTCAGGGTTTAGCTGATTGCCATATTTGGGGTCGGGAAGGAATATTCCTCCAGGGCAGATTGGAGAGGCCCTGGAGGTTTTTCGCCTTCCTCTGTAGCATGGGGCACGGGTCACGGGTCACTTGAGGGAGGCTTCTCTGCTCCTTGAAGTCTTTAAACCACGATTTGAGGACTTCAATAGCTCAGACATGAGTGAGGTTTTTCGTAGGGGTGGGTGGGTGAGATTCTGTGGCCTGTGCTGTGCAGGAGGTTGGACTAGATGATCAGAATGGTCCCTTCTGACCTTAGTATCTATGAATCTTCAAACAGTGCAAATCCATCTGGCTAATTCAGCTCCTCAGAAGAGTGGCTTGCGTATTAGAAAAGGTACAAGGAATGTGTGACTAATAGTTGAGAGGAAGGGTGCATAACTAACAGCTTGGGGATAAATCTGAAGATTTCCTAGAAAAAATAAATAGGTACCCAGGTAATACTTCATTGCTAGTGGAACTGGATACATTAATGAGTGCAAGCAGACATGCATATCTTAAGCCTTCCAAATCTTTTGAATATAGGGTCTGATCCAATGCCTAGTATAGTCAATGGGAATCTTTCCATTGACTTCAGTAGGCACTGGGTCAGCCACACAGTGCAGTTTCCTCAGGCATGCACACTTGCATGTTTGATCCACATACTAGAGGGGAGGTGCATAACCACCTCAGGGTGTTTTTTTTTCCAGGCTCAAGTACATAACAGGCTACTTATTTGGGAACTGTGGGCTAGATTTTTCAGGTGTGCTAGGTCAACACTTATTGTACCTTCAGGATGAAGACATGGGTTGTTTTCTTCCCCCTTTATTAACTATATTGCCATGGGTGGGTTAGTTCCCAGTAGAGCCTAGGCTATGTGGACTGTCCCAGCAGTGTGTAACAAGCCCAGGAAGCATGAGCATAAACAGCAATGTAGAGAGTGAGGTGCTGCTCAGGTGAGTAGAATATGGACATGCCAGAACCTTAGAGTATGTACCCCAAGCAGTGCCACCCATGTCTACACTGCTATTTTTAGCAGCATAGTATCCTCCCCACTGCCAGCATAGCTGCCTCCCCATTGCCAGAGTCTTTTGCTTGTAAATGTGGATGCAACCAGCTTTTCACTGCAGGGTATAGCTACACATACCCAACGCCACCACCGGTGTAGACACAGAGAAGCCTAAGAGGTGCTGAAAGTTGTATCTGCTTGTAACCCAGCACTAAGGAGCTGCTCTAACATGCTCTCTGCTGGGGGAGGAGGGTTGTTTAGGAAGAGATGGCAGAGATAACTGTGCTCTGGGTATCCCCAGTTACCCACTTGGGACTGCTCTAAGTCCCCTTTCTGCTGCTGGAAAGACAGGTATGTCTGCTCTGCAAAAAGAGACCTGCCACAGTGAATGAGAGTCCAGATCAACTGACTTAGGCTTGCAGAGCCCATGGTTAATGGGTTAAAAATAGCAGTGAAGATGTACAAGCTTTGGCAGGAGCCTGGGCTCTGTGGCCCACCCCCTTCATTGGGTTTCAGAGCCCAGGCTTCAGCCTGAGGCTGAGCGTTTACACTATTTTTAGTCCCATAGCATGAGTCCACATCAATAGACCCAGGCTCTGAGACTCGCTGCTCTTTGGATCTTAAGCCAATACCTGGAGGATTTAACTGGAGAAAGACTGAAGTTAGCAGGCTACCTGTTCCCCACCAACTGGCATAGGAGGGGGAGTTGGGGGGAGGAAATGAGTGGAAAGCCAGGGCTGGAAAGCAAAGTGCTCTGCTCAATCCTTAGCCAATGGAGAGGATTCCAGGGACCACTCTAGCCTGGGCAAATTAGAGCAACCTTTACACTTCTCTAAATCAGGGGTCAGCAACCTTTCAGAAGTGGTGTGCCAAGTCTTCATTTATTCACTTTAATTTAAGGTTTTCCATGCCAGTAATACATTTTTATGTTTTTTAGAAGGTCTCTCTGTCTATATATTGTATAACTAAACTATTGTCATATGTAAAGTAGACAAGGTTTTCAAAATGTTTAAGAAGCTTCATTTAAAATTAAATTAAAATGCTGATCTTACACTGCTGGCCCGCTCAGCCCGCTGCCAGCCCAGGATTCTGTTTCCCTAGGCCGGCAGCTTTCCCTCCCAGAAATCAACCGGGGTGGGGGTGGGTTAAGCCTTTTTTGTGCTTTTTGAAAGCCTGGGTTACCCACATGGATGCCATAGCACCATAAGCATGGACCCTGCTCTGCTGTATACTGTTGTGAGCATTACGAACACCTTGCATCTTCTCCTGAAGTATTTACACAGCTGATACAGGAGCCACCACATGGAACAACATGATGCCATGGGCAAGCAGCCTTGCTGAAAAACAGAGTGGAAGACATAGTGGATAGTTTTGCCACAGTGGGGTTCCCTAACTGTGATGGGACAATAGGTGGTGGGGTTCCCTATCTTGGCACCAGATCACCTTGCCAAAGAGAACATAAGCCACAAGGGGTACTTCTCAATGGCGCTGCAAGCGCTAGTGGATCACAGGGGCCATTTCACTGACATCAACGTAGGATGGTCGGGAAAGGTGCACCATGTGCGCATCTTTAGAAACACAGGTCTGTTCAGAAATCTGCAAGCGGGGACTTTCTTTCCAGACTGCAAAAAAGCATTGGTGATGTTGAAATGCCTGTTGTGATACTGGGAGACCCAGCCTACTCCTTGTTCCCATGGCTCATGAAGCCATACACAGGCAGCCCAGACAGCAGTAAGGACCATTTCAACCATAGGCTGAGCAAGTGCAGAATGGTGGTAGAATGGGCCTTTGGATGTTGAAAAAGTCGCTGGCATTATTTGCTTACAAGGTTAGACCTCAGTAAAAGCAATATCCCCAATGTTGTTGCTGCATGCTGTGTGCTCCATAGTATCTGTGAAACAAAGGAAGAAAAGTTTCAGAGTAGCAGCCATGTTAGCCTGTATCCGCAGAAAGAAAAGGAGTACTTGTGGCACCTTCAAGACTAACAAATTTATTTGAGCATAAGCTTTCGTGAGCTACAGCTCACTTCATCGGATGCATTCAGTGGATCTCCCCGCTGTATTTTCCACTGAATGCATCCGATGAAGTGAGCTGTAGCTCACGAAAGCTTATGCTCAAATAAATTTGTTAGTTTCTAAGGTGCCACAAGTCCTCCTTTTCTTTTTAAAGGAAGAAAAGTTTGCACCAGTGAGGAATGTTGAGGCAGATTGCCTGGCAGCCAACTTTGAGCAACCAGACACCAGGGCAATAAAAGAGTACATCAAGGGGCTCTGTGTCTCCGTGAGGCTTTGGAATACCAATCTGTCCCTTCAATTTGCATTTTCTCCCCTGTAAACTCCACCCCCACCAACAATCCTGTGTTGGATGAATAAAGAGCCTTTTCTCCTCAATCTGTTAAGTTTTATTGTGCACACAAACATGCAGAGACAGCAAAGAAAAGTAAGATAACCTGGGGCAAAAGGGCGGATAACACTGAAGGGGAGAAAAAAGGAAAGTTTGCTTACAGAGGAACTGCAGTAACAATCAAAGGTGTGGGAATGGGCACCTTCTGGTCCTTGTACCCTCCCCTGGTGTGGAGTGCCAGGGATACCGAACTCCAACCCCTTCCCCCCACCTGCACCTCCCGCCTCATAGGGTGTTTTGGGAGGAGGATGTAGAACTGGGCGATTATAGCAGCAGGTTCAGCATAGGTTGCAGAGCGACTCTAGTATCCAGCTGCCTTTCTTGAACCTCAACCAGATGAACGTGTCTGATTGCTCCTTCATAATCCACAGCATCTCTTTCTGCATGGCACACTCTTATTCCCTGCATGCTCTCCTGTCCTTCCTGTCCATGTCCAGGATCTCGGACATTCTACGTTTAATTTTACAAAGCTATAACAAATAAGGCACTAAGCAAATAGAAACTCATATTTGTACCATTACACTAATAAGCTTAATAACAATAATTCACCAACATCTGCAATCAGAAAATAAAAACTTAATTATCATTTCAATACAGTTAATACACGTCCTCAGGTTAGCCAGTACAACAGCTGTGTCCTGGTGCTTTACAACACAAAACAGCAATTCATGCAAAATTACCAGTCTTTCTTTGTGACTCTTTCTCCCTGGCTCCAGTCCCAAAATATTCCTGCTGTTCAGGTCTATTGTTTACTCACACTGAAAACCTTTTATTTCCTGGGAAATCAGAAAGGGATTGTCCCCAGGGATGCTTGCAGTAGCCGTCTCACTTTGAAGATTCATGCCTCCAGCTTTTTATTTCTCTCAATTAATAGGCTCTACTTATTTGGCTATTTACAGTCCTTATTTCCAGTCACTGTTGTAGACTTACCAAATTCCTTTAGCACCTCTCAGCCTCCATGTAACTCAAAAGCTTAGAATATTAGGCAACAGTACAGGATAAACAACATATGAAAACCTGCATTTATATAGCAACTCTCAGTCCAGGATTTCAAAACAAACATTTAACACCTTTCTGATTTAGGACAATATTCTTACAGTTTAATATGTGTATTACAGTAATACACAGAGGCTCCAATCAAGAACACACCTCTATTGTGTTAGGCATTGCATAGACACTTTAATAGATAGTTCCTGCCTTAAAAAGAAAAGGAGTACTTGTGGCACCTTAGAGACTAACACATTTATTTGAGCATAAGCTTTTGTGAGCTACAGCTCATTTCATCGGATGCATTCAGGAGTTTGCAATCTAAATAGACAGGGAGGAGACATCCAGGCCCAGAGAGGTGAAGTAACTGGTCCAAGGTTACTTGACAGATCAGGATTCTGTTCCCAGCGCAACCACTGATCTCCCGACTCCCAGTTCCCTATCTACTAGTAACCCCATTTTACAAAAGCGTTTGGTGCCTCCGCTTGCCCCAAATAATCTGACTCTTCATTTTCATAAGCAACATCAGAAAATGTTCTCTCAGTTTTTCCTGGTACGAGCCAACTGAATGGCCTCCCTTCAGATGATTTAAATTCAAATCCAGCTCCTCCCTGCGAGCCAGCAAACTGCAGTGTCTTGGGTCCCAAAGAGCATTTATCACTCCTATTCCCCGTGCCTGTTATGAACTCGTAGAATAATGATCCCACCCTGAATAAATAAGCAAATATCCAATTCAGTAAGAAGTGTGCATTCCTATTAGGTCATGTGATCTTGTTTACATTGCATATCTTGGGTGCATTTGTTACACTGTTTTACATACCGTACTTGTGAGCACTGCCAGTGGGCTAGAGGAACCTGCAGAGACTTGGGCCTCACATGTTGTGTCTACACTGCAATCAAAGACTCATGGCACAGCCACAGCTGGCCTGGGTCCACTTAGGCTCATGGGACTATAAAACTACTGTGTAGATGTTCACGTCTGGGATGGAGCTTGTCCTTGGAAACCCCGTGAGGGGGAAAGGTGTTTTGCAAAATATTTGCAAATAATTTCAGTCAAAAGCATGTCAACCAGCTCTAATATGGACCTTTGAGGAATGTATGGCTTGATTTGCTGACGGGACCAACAGGAAATTTTGACTAACGCTATGTGAACTGAATCTGGCAGGCTCATACTGCTCTAGGCCCGACTCAAGTGAAAAACAAACAAACATTGTCAACCAAACATCTCCAATTTTGGGGTCTCACTCCAGCTTTCCCTTCTGTGCATCCTGCAGTCAATACATATGGTACATGTTTTAAATAAAGGTCCCTTAGGATACATTTTGTAAATATCCCAATTTAATTTGGACAATATCCACTTTTAAAGGTCAATCCTTCTACCCTGTCATCAAAATCCCTTTTTGTTTTCATTGCTACTCAGCTGATTCACTCTTTCCTCCTTGAGTCAGATACAGAAATCCCACCCTGACCTTCTTGGTATCTGATATAGATTAGATTTCTACACCATATGTAGGAAGGAATGCAGGCAACCTCTCCTGGTGTGTCCACAGCTGATGAGAAAAACAACCCTTCATCAACATAGAAACATTCAATAAAATGGCTGAGAATACTTTCTTCTCCAAGGGATAGGATGCTTTCCTTGACCATTTGAAAGTCAGGGAGTTCCTCATTCAGGAGCACCACACAACCACCAACTTATTAGATATGCCAGTAATTAGCACTCTAAAATACTACATATTTCAATGTGATATAGCCTCAGACTGTGGCCAGAGAGCTTTGAAAATGACTGTGTCAGAAGTCTGCTTGTGTCAGTTATACTCAGCAATCCATAGATCACATATGTCTCCCTCCTTCTTTACAATTTCTATTTTATAATAGCAATAAGCAGAGCATTTTCAGGCAACCTTACATTCCGTGCCTGGTGGAAGTCACTTAGCTTTCAGCCCTGCCTGTGTTGCACCATTTGAGGCCCGAAACCGTCCCCCAGAAATGCTATGGGCATTGGCTGTCATGTCTTGTTGCTTCAATAAATCACAGTGGGTCTCTTTAGTTTTTAATTGAATTGAAATAATTTTACATCAACAAGAGCCTACTGCAGAAATGAGCATTTTGAAATAACAGCAAAAAGGGGAACCGAAACCTGCTGTTTGCTGATAATTTAACATTTTATGCATCATGCTACGAGCAAAAACCTGTCTGTTCCTTTTCGGTCTAGTCACTATTAGATTTGTATTATTAATATAATTATTATGAAGAGCGAAAGGATAGGCTTGTGCTTGAGGTACTGGACTAGGACTTGGAGATCTGAGTTCAAGTCCCAGCTGCCTGCCACTAACTTCCTGTATGACTTTGGGCAAGTCACTTAATGTCTCAGTTCCCCATCTTTTTTTGTTTTAAATATCAAGATAAGGTGCTAGGACTATTCTGGAGACAGGACTTGCTAGAGTGATAGACAGAAGGTAGCTTCCATCATTTTGTCTTACTAGCAGGTATGCCATTTGGAGATAATTGAGTATATCTAATGGTACCAGGTACTGTAATACTGGTGAATACCATGTATTTGGCACTTACTAGATGGCTCTTTGGGTCTGATTCTCCACTACCTTGCATCTTTTGTAGTCATTGACACTTATGCAAAGTGAATGCAAAATGTTTCCATATCAGAATTCTGATCTTACTGCATTGATAGCAGCGTTTTCCAGCCACTCCTGATGTAGTATGTCTATACAGGTGGAAGACAGGGGAATACACCTATTATATAACTTGTCAATGGATAACTGTTCCAACCAGAGGTGTTTTCTCCTGAAAACTTCATCCCTATTATCATGTGCTTTTACTGATTTGGAGTAATATTTTGTGAGTTATGTCCATGTGCAGTATATTACCTAACACTGTAGACTTTGTGTGAGAAATAACAGAACAAAATGAGATAGTGAAAAGCTGTAAAGAGGACAATTTGTAAAATTTGTTAGTCTCTAAGGTGCCACAAGTACTCCTTTTCTTTTTTCTTAAAGAGGACACAGTGTCTTTTTGTGTGTTTTACAGCAGCAAAGGCTAAGCACAAAGGCTGTGGTCCTGACAGAGACCTGTTGGTGCTACCACAATGTAAATAAACAACGCCTCACTGGCCCCCAATGCTCTTTAAAGTCAGGTGCTGGAAAACAATATGATTGCAGGTTTAACAGCCTTCTGGAGAAATCTAACTTTAAAGTAATGAAAGCCACCAGTAAAGGTGGTCATATACAATCTAGTGTTTCTATTTATTCCTTGAAGGTAGACTGAATTACTGGTAAGTAATACCTGTTAGACTGTTGTGGGGCCAGATCCTCAACTGGTGCATATAGTGGCTGAACTGATTTTATGCCAATTTACACATGCAATGATCCAATATGGAAATGAACTCACCTTTCACTTACCAGAGAGAGGGCCCTACACTCCCAGAGATGGTATGCTGCAGAGTGAAGAGAATACTTGAAATACAAACCAAACCTATCCCCAGTCTGTGCTTGCTGAAACCTACTGCTTGGTATGAGGCCATTCTAAATTCTAACACAAAATCTCTATCAGACAGAAGATCAGCATCTATTTCCTACTGTTGCTATTATGTAGACTACAGGGCTGTATAATCAATAGCACAAAGGCCTTTCACATCACCTTTCTGATGCTGCTGCTGCATCCTCCATTGCCATTGCTGGACCATCTGTGTTGCTTTTGGGCCCTTCCCTGCTTGAACATTGTTGTCCCCATCCTGGTGCTGTTCCCTCTTCTTCCTGCCTAATTGCAGGGGGCTTTCATTACAGGTGTCTAGTTCCACAGCAGAAGCTGGATCCAGAGTAGGTATGTTTTTTGCCACAAGGTCCCTGGATTCCCCTCATTTCACATTCTTGGTAAGTAGGTGGCTCCCTGTAGCCCTCCCACACCAAAAATGGTGCCATATGGGGGATGTCATGGACCTTGCTACTACGGCTGTAGAACTAACCACATGTTCTATTTTTTTAAAGACACATTTCCTTCCTTAAAAAGCTGGCCAAGTATACATCCTCTGAATAGCCATGCAAGAAAAACTCAATGGGTCTGAGTTTTTGTGGTAAGTGAACACAAAAGGAGTGCACGGTTGAAGTAACATCAATTTCATACTTGACCATATACTCATGATAGTCATTTGTTCTCAATCAGCAGCTACACACTTTGCTAATGCATTGGTTAGTGGATATCCAAGGACATAGGGGCAATCAATCTTTAAATGTTATTGGTGCGGCATGTGCTCTTCATCTCTGCCTGCAATGAGCTCATCAGTAGAGATGTGGGAAATGGTTGGCTTGAACCTCCAATCCAATCAAAATAATTCTAATTTTAAATTTGACCTACATTTGAGCAAACGGTTTTTAAGCACAACTGTTATTAGTGGCCCACAAACAGTGTCAAACATCGATATGAAACTATCTTACTATCTATGAATGTTTAAGGCTGCTACTTGTCTATGTTTTGGGTTCAAGCCTTGTTCATTAGGGGAAATAGCCATATTTTTAAAATACTATGTTATCAATTCATTTTTCTGTCCTAATAAACATGTGCAAACCTATGCAAAGACAAGTAACCTTGCCAATGGGTTTCCAAAGAAACCCTAGAGAAACAAGTCTCAGTCTCAAATCTTTTCAGACTTTGGGCCTATGAACCCATGCAAACTAGTTTGGTGGCAACAACAACAAAAACTGCAGGCTTATTTTGAACTGAGCTTGGAAAGGTTTGTACAGTACTATTTGCCAATGGTAGCTGCATGTTTGTATATTCCTTAGCCCTTATTCCAGTGGTGGGCAACCTGCAGCCCATCAGGGTAATCTGATTGCAGGCTGCGAGACATTTTGCTGATGTTGCCAGTCAGCAGGCACGGCCCCCTGCAACTTCCAGCACCTAGCAAAATGGGGTTCTGACCTGTGACTGGGAGTCCTAGGTGCTGTCACAATACAAAAGTGACATTTGAGTAGGAATCATGAATCAGACAAGGCCTGAGTGGTGCAGAAAGAAATGTTTTTTTAAAAAACATATCCTCTAATCCTGTTTATCTCCTGCTTCTTCTCCCTAAAGGGCTGCCTTTCTGCGAGATACTCAGAGTCCAGTGGTTTTTCAAGCCTCTCTGATTGTAAGAGTTCTGCTCACAAGGAAGTAAGAGTGAACACATGATCTCAACCAACCAACACGACTCACATTTGCATCAAATATTTGCAGTTGCTGTTTGCAACTAATCCAACAACCTATTGAGTTCAAACAACAAATCAGTTAATTGAAATTGTGTCAAGCTCAAGAGATGTCCAATCAAAAAAAGAGGCTAAATTTCATTACATTATTCATTAAGTTCTACGACGCACCTTCCTCTATATAATACCAAGAGCTTAGGTTTCTGTATAAAAGGTTTTTCTAGCCACACACTGGGACTTATGACAGCATAGATTTTTCCCATTGGAACAGATGGCATATGGCAGCAGAACTTGTTTTGATTGCACTTCACATTATTTCCCCCTGCATTTCTGCTCCTTTCCCCCCTTTTTTCTCTTTAAAATGAAAGGGAATTACATGGCCCTGAAACTGGAATTAGCATGAAGACATGTGCATCCCCTTGCAAATCTGTTCTGCATAAATAATCATTCAGCTGACTGACCTGCTAAGGCTCCTAGCCGACAGCAAAGCCTGTAATTTCTCCCATTTTGTGCTGCTCCGTCATTCCCTTATCCTGACTTCTAAGCTGTTTCCAGTCTCTTGTATCTGACATCAACTAAGATAATCAGCTGTGGATTAGGAACATCATCATTGTAGGTCTTATCAGTATAAGTATCTTAGATTAGTAGGAAGACAGATAGTTATCAGCAAAAGGATGTGACAGGACACAATGTGATAACATCATGAACATTTAAATTTCCAGAAAGTGTTTTATTTCAATTTCTCCATAAATCAGGTTTGTAACAGATGGGAGAAATGTAGGTCAGTTGCGGCCAGAGACAGACCTCTCAGTAAGCATCTGCTTAGGATTTCTTGATCATTTCTGTTTCTCTGTAACAGTATAAAAAGTGGATTTAAATCAATCAGCTATTTTAATCAGGAAAAAAAACAAACAAACAAAAACAGATTAACAATACTGTGACATGGACAAACAATAGCAGAATTGCAACGTTAGAGCTGGCACACTGTCCATGACTTGTCTCTTCAGCCAAATTCATTTCTGGTGTACGTCTAATGAAGTCAGTGGAGTTACCCGAGGGCTGACTTTAGAGCAGCATCACTATGTATTGTGGCACATGTGTTACATAAGATCCCACACTGAGCTGAAGCCCTTACAATCCCAGGGCACCAAGAGTTCGGTTAAGGACACAGTGGCAGCCTTGACTTTGAATTTCCCAGCTTCTATTGATCTGTCTCACAAACCAAATGCCACTACAACTTCATTTTTCTTCTCTTTTATTTTGAGATAGCTGTTTAATAGAAATACAAATCAGACTTTACCTGATAAGACTGTACAGCCTCTCATGTAAACATGTGTTTAAGAATATTTAAATTGTGGGGTTTTGTGTGTCTTGTTCCCAACACACCCCACCATGCATTCCACTTGGCTGGTATAAATATGTTCACCAGTGCTATTATTGCAGTATAGTTGAGATGCCCCAGTCCACCGAGGCGGTGTGGTCCCCCACCACCCCAAAGAGGGACGAGCCCCTCTGGACACCAAAGTGAGTGGAGCCAGTGAGTCCTGTGCCCACCTCCCAGAGGTCAAGGCACAGGACAGGAAGTATAAAAGCTCAACCCCAGAGCTCACTAGAGCAGCCGTCGCCAGAGACACCAGACAGCTGCAGCCTAGCTCCCAGTTGGGAGACCCCAGCAACTGGCGGCAGACCCCTTGCCAGTTACCCAGAGGAGCCCATGGTGCTTGATGCCATGGAGGACACCGTCCTGACCCAGGTACCTCCAGAGGGGGAGGTAGGAAGTACCCGGGGGCAGTCGACCCTAGTCTGGCTGCAGCACACCCTGAGCCGATGTCAGTGTGTTGCAGCCAGGATCCCCACTGACTCAGTAACAGGTCCTCTGCCACTGCTAGGACCCCGGGCCGAGATGCAGTGGAGTGGGTGCGTCCCCCCTGCCACCCAACTTGTGGGTGGCAGTCTCCCCCCTCCCAGGCCCCTCTGAGCTGAGAGCCTGGGCTGGTTGTTTACTTGTGTTTGCTCAGCCCCTGCCTGAGGGCCTGAGCCATTGACTCAGGGCTGAGCCTGCTAATTATATAACTGTTGCTCAGCTCCTGCCTGAGGATCTGAGCTGTGGACTCACTATTGCCTGCCAACCACAGGCCAGGTGTGAATAACTGTCTGTTTGCCTCTACTGTTGCGGTGGCGAGAGACTCCCAGGGCCAGGCTAATTCACTGTCAACAACTGGAAGGAAGTTCCGAGGTGGTGTGGTTCCCAGCCATCCCAAAGAGGGACGAGCCCTGGCTAAACTCCTCTACACCCAGTCATGGATCAGGGCCTTATAGTGACAGGTTTCAGAGTAGCAGCCATGTTAGTCTGTATTCGCAAAAAGAAAAAGGAGTACTTGTGGCACCTTAGAGACTAACAAATTTATTAGAGCATAAGCTTTTGTGAGCTACAGCTCACTTCATCGGATGCATTTGGTGGAAAAAACAGAGGGGAGATTTATATACACACACAGAGAACATGAAACAATGGGTTTATCATATACACTGTAAGGAGAGTGATCACTTAAGATAAGCCATCACCAGCAGCGGGGGGGGGGGGAAGGAGGAAAACCTTTCATGGTGACAAGCAAGGTAGGCTAATTCCAGCAGTTAACAAGAATATCTGAGGAACAGTGTGGGGGGGGGAGAGGAGAAATAACATGGGGAAATAGTTTTACTTTGTGTAATGACTCATCCATTCCCAGTCTCTATTCAAGCCTAAGTTAATTGTATCCAGTTTGCAAATTAATTCCAATTCAGCAGTCTCTCGTTGGAGTCTGTTTTTGAAGCTTTTTTGTTGAAGGATAGCCACTCTTAGGTCTGTACTCGAGTGACCAGAGAGATTGAAGTGTTCTCCAACTGGTTTTTGAATGTTATAATTCTTGACGTCTGATTTGTGTCCATTTATTCTTTTATGTAGAGACTGTCCAGTTTGGCCAATGTACGTGGCAGAGGGGCATTGCTGGCACATGATGGCATATATCACATTGGTAGATGCGCAGGTGAATGAGCCTCTGATAGTGTGGCTGATGTGATTAGGCCCTATGATGGTATCCCCTGAATAGATATGTGGACAGAGTTGGCAACGGGCTTTGTTGCAAGGATAGGTTCCTGGGTTAGTGGTTCTGTTGTGTGGTGTGTGATTGCTGGTGAGTATTTGCTTCAGATTGGGGGGCTGTCTGTAAGCAAGGACCGGCCTGTCTCCCAAGATCTGTGAGAGTGATGGGTCGTCCTTCAGGATAGGTTGTAGATCCTTGATGATGTGTTGGAGAGATTTTAGTTGGGGGCTGAAGGTGATGGCTAGTGGCATTCTGTTATTTTCTTTGTTAGGCCTGTCCTGTAGTAGGTGACTTCTGGGTACTCTTCTGGCTCTGTCAATCTGTTTCTTCACAGAGTGATCACTTAAGATGAGCTATTACCAGCGGGGGCGTGGGGGAGGAAGAAAACCTTTTGTGGTGATAATCAAGGTGGGCCATTTCCAGCAGTTGACAAGAACGTCTGAGGAACAGTGGGAGGTGGGGGGGGGATAGTTTTACTTTGTGTAGTGACCCATCCACTCCCAGTCTCTAGTCAAGCCTAAATTAATTGTATCCAGTTTGCAAATTAATTCCAATTCAGCAGTCTCTCCTGGGAGTCTGTTTTTGAAGGTTTTTTGTTGAAGAATAGCCACTCTTAGGACTATAATCGAGTGACCAGAGAGATTGAAGTGTTCTCCGACTGGTTTTTGAATGTTATAATTCTTTACGTCTGATTTGTGTCCATTTATTCTTTTCCATAGAGACTGTCCAGTGTGACCAATGTACATGGCAGAGGGGCATTGCTGGCACATGATGGCATATATCACATTGGTAGATGCGCAGGTGAATGAGCCTCTGATAGTGTGGCTGATGTGATTAGGCCTTATGATGGTGTCCCCTGAATAGATATGTGGACAGAGTTGGCAATGGGCTTTGTTGCAAGGATAGGTTCCTGGGTTAGTGGTTCTGTTGTGTGGTGTGTGGTTGCTGGTGAGTATTTGCTTCAGGATGGGGGACTGTCTGTAAGCAAGGACTGGCCTATCTCCCAAGATCTGTGAGAGTGATGGGTTGTCCTTCAGGATAGGTTGTAGATCCTTGATGATGCGTTGGAGAGGTTTTAGTTTGGGAACATTCAAAAACCATTCGGAGAACACTTCAATCTCTCTGGTCACTCAATTATAGTCTTAAGAGTGGCTATCCTTCAACAAAAAAACTTCAAAAACAGACTCCAAGGAGAGACTGCTGAATTGGAATTAATTTGCAAACTGGATACAATTAACTTAGGCTTGAATAAAGACTGGGAGTGGATGGGTCATTACACAAAGTAAAACTATTCCCCCCCCCCCCACTACTGTTCCTCACACATTCTTGTCAGCTGCTGGAAATGGCTCACCTTGATTATCACTACAAAAAGGTTCTCCCCCTCCCCACCCACCCCCCCCCCCCCCCCGGCTCTCCTGCTGGTAATAGCTCAGCTTATCTGATCACTCTAGTTACAGTGTTTATGGTAACACCCATTGTTTCATGTTCTCTGTGTATATAGATCTCCCCACTGTATTTTCTACTGCATGCATCCAATGAAGTGAGCTGTAGCTCATGAAAGCTTATGATCAAATAATTTGTTAGTCTAAGGTGCCACAAGTACTCCTTTTCTTTTTTGCGGACACAGACTAACACAGCTGCTACTCTGAAATCTGAATTGACAGTGCACAACTTTCCTAATGCATCATCAGACAATCAATCAGCTATGCCATCATGGGGACATTTTTTAAAGTGGTGCTTTGACACACTGGAGTATATTTTCAAACCAATACATCAAAAGTATGGGTGTGTGTCTAGTTATTTCTGAAGTGGTTTGGACTCGATCCTGCAAGGTGCTGAGCATCTTGACCCCAATCCAGCAAAACACTTGCATATGTGCTTAACTTTAGGCACATGGGCTGTTCCACAGAAGTCATGTGTTTAAAGATAAGCACATGCTTAAGCGCTTTGCTGGACTGAGGCTAGAGTGCTCTGTAGGCAACACTTGAAGGACTGAGTCCCTGGTGCACACATCTTTCATATCACTATTTTAACTTATCCCAGTGTGCCAAATTCAGTAGTTGGAGTAGAAAGATACACCCCTTGTGATACAGCTGCTCCTGCTCATACACAATATTTTTACCATTTTAAAAAAATATCCCTAAAAAAAGTAAATTATACCCTGGCAGAGATGACATTTTTCAGGTTTGGCTGTGCCCAAAATGGATCTTGTTGCTAGCAATTGTAGAATCATTGATTATCTTTTCTGCTAGGCAGTGACTGCTCTATTTCCTGTGCAGAAAGCCTCTCTGAGATGGCAGTGTGCGAAGTGGAGAAATGACAGGTTTCATCATTGCAGAAGTTGGACACTGCAGAAGCTGGCCAATTTAAAAAAGTCAATGGCAATACACATGTTCTTATGATACTGTTCAGTGGCTGGAACCAGGATCAGACTCTCCTGTGCTAGATGCTGTACAGACATGGTCCCTGCCTCAAAGAGCTAATAACCTAAAAGCCTGCTCCAGCATCCACAGAAATCAATGGGAAGCCACCCATGAAACTATGCTGATATCCAGATTTTTCAGCTGGTGTATTGATTTAATGGGAGTTTGCTTGAGTAGAGATTGTAGAGCCAGGCTTTTTACTAGGGATTCCCAGATACTACTGACAAGGTTTCTTTCCTCATTTTCCCACCCACTATCCTGGGGGCTTGGGGAGAGAAAAAACTAGCTTCTACTTCCAGGTTTCTTGTCCAGCTCAGATATCTCTGACATTGGCAGACCAGGTGCCAGCTCATGCTAAGGCCTCTAAAACGCTGACAAAAATGCATAGCTGGAAACCAGTATGGCTTACCTGTGTGTTAGTCACAGGTTTCAGAGTAGCAGCCGTGTTAGTCTGTATTCGCAAAAAGAAAAGGAGTACTTGTGGCACCTTAGAGACTAACAAATTTATTAGAGCATAAGCTTTCGTGAGCTACAGCTCACTTCATCGGATGCATTTGGTGGAAAAAACAGAGGAGAGATTTATATACACACACACAGAGAACATGAAACAATGGGTTTATCATACACACTGTAAGGAGAGTGATCACTTAAAATAAGCCATCACCAACAGCAGGGGGGGGAAGGAGGAAAACCTTTCATGGTGACAAGCAGGTAGGCTAATTCCAGCAGTTAACAAGAATATCAGAGGAACAGTGGGGGGTGGGGTGGGAGGGAGAAATACCATGGGGAAATAGTTTTACTTTGTGTAATGACTCATCCATTCCCAGTCTCTATTCAAGCCTAAGTTAATTGTATCCAGTTTGCAAATTAATTCCAATTCAGCAGTCTCTCCTTGGAGTCTGTTTTTGAAGCTTTTTTGTTGAAGTATAGCCACTCTTAGGTCTGTGATCGAGTGACCAGAGAGATTGAAGTGTTCTCCAACTGGTTTTTGAATGTTATAATTCTTGACGTCTGATTTGTGTCCATTCATTCTTTTACGTAGAGACTGTCCAGTTTGGCCAATGTACATGGCAGAGGGGCATTGCTGGCACATGATGGCATATATCACATTGGTAGATGCGCAGGTGAACGAGCCTCTGATAGTGTGGCTGATGTGATTAGGCCCTATGATGGTATCCCCTGAATAGATATGTGGACAGAGTTGGCAACGGGCTTTGTTGCAAGGATAGGTTCCTGGGTTAGTGGTTCTGTTGTGTGGTGTGTGGTTGCTGGTGAGTATTTGCTTCAGATTGGGGGGCTGTCTGTAAGCAAGGACTGGTCTGTCTCCCAAGATCTGTGAGAGCGATGGGTCGTCCTTCAGGATAGGTTGTAGATCCTTGATGATGCGTTGGAGAGGTTTTAGTTGGGGGCTGAAGGTGATGGCTAGTGGCGTTCTGTTGTTTTCTTTGTTGGGCCTGTCCTGTAGTAGGTGACTTCTGGGTACTCTTCTGGCTCTGTCAATCTGTTTCTTCACTTCAGCAGGTGGGTATTGTAGTTGTAGGAATGCATGATAGAGATCTTGTAGGTGTTTGTCTCTGTCTGAGGGGTTGGAGCAAATGCGGTTATATCGTAGCGCTTGGCTGTAGACAATGGATCGAGTGGTATGATCTGGATGAAAGCTAGAGGCATGTAGGTAGGAATAGCGGTCAGTAGGTTTCCGATATAGGGTGGTGTTTATGTGACCATCGCTTATTAGCACCGTAGTGTCCAGGAAGTGGATCTCTTCTGTGGACTGGTCCAGGCTGAGGTTGATGGTGGGATGGAAATTGTTGAAATCATGGTGGAATTCCTCAAGAGCTTCTTTTCCATGGGTCCAGATGATAAAGATGTCATCAATGTAGCGCAAGTAGAGTAGGGGCATTAGGGGACAAGAGCTGAGGAAGCGTTGTTCTAAGTCAGCCATAAAAATGTTGGCATACTGTGGGGCCATGCGGGTACCCATCGCAGTGCCGCTGATTTGAAGGTATACATTGTCACCAAATGTGAAATAGTTATGGGTCAGGACAAAGTCACAAAGTTCTGCCACCAGGTTAGCCGTGACAGTATCGGGGATACTGTTCCTGACGGCTTGTAGTCCATCTTTGTGTGGAATGTTGGTGTAGAGGGCTTCTACATCCATAGTGGCTAGGATGGTGTTTTTAGGAAGATCACCAATGGACTGTAGTTTCCTCAGGAAATCGGTGGTGTCTCGAAGATAGCTGGGAGTGCTGGTAACGAAGGGCCTGAGGAGGGAGTCTACATAGCCAGACAATCCTGCTGTCAGGGTGCCAATGCCTGAGATGATGGGGCGCCCAGGATTTCCAGGTTTATGGATCTTGGGTAGCAGATAGAATACCCCAGGTCGGGGCTCCAGGGGTGTGTCTGTGCGGATTTGTTCTTGTGCTTTTTCAGGGAGTTTCTTGAGCAAATGCTGTAGTTTCTTTTGGTAACTCTCAGTGGGATCAGAGGGTAATGGCTTGTAGAAAGTGGTGTTGGAGAGCTGCCTAGTAGCCTCTTGTTCATACTCCGACCTATTCATGATGACGACAGCACCTCCTTTGTCAGCCTTTTTGATTATGATGTCAGAGTTGTTTCTGAGGCTGTGGATGGCACTGTGTTCTGCATGGCTGAGGTTATGGGGTAAGCGATGCTGCTTTTCCACAATTTCAGCTCGTGCACGTCGGCGGAAGCAGTCTATGTAGAAATCCAGGCTGCTGTTTCGACCTTCAGGAGGAGTCCACCCAGAATCCTTCTTTTTGTAGTGTTGGCAGGAAGGTCTCTGTGGGTTAATATGTTGGTCAGAGGTGTGTTGGAAATATTCCTTGAGTCTGAGACGTCGAAAATAGGATTCTAGGTCACCACAGAACTGTATCATGTTCGTGGGGGTGGAGGGGCAAAAGGAGAGGCCCCGAGATAGGACAGATTCTTCCGCTGGGCTAAGAGTATAGTTGGATAGAGCCACTATGGATGGAGAAGCCCTCTACACCAACATTCCACACAAAGATGGACTACAAGCCGTCAGGAACAGTATCCCCGATACTGTCACGGCTAACCTGGTGGCAGAACTTTGTGACTTTGTCCTGACCCATAACTATTTCACATTTGGTGACAATGTATACCTTCAAATCAGCGGCACTGCGATGGGTACCCGCATGGCCCCACAGTATGCCAACATTTTTATGGCTGACTTAGAACAACGCTTCCTTAGCTCTCGTCCCCTAATGCCCCTACTCTACTTGCGCTACATTGATGACATCTTTATCATCTGGACCCATGGAAAAGAAGCTCTTGAGGAATTCCACCATGATTTCAACAATTTCCATCCCACCATCAACCTCAGCCTGGACCAGTCCACAGAAGAGATCCACTTCCTGGACACTACGGTGCTAATAAGCGATGGTCACATAAACACCACCCTATATCGGAAACCTACTGACCGCTATTCCTACCTACATGCCTCTAGCTTTCATCCAGATCATACCACTCGATCCATTGTCTACAGCCAAGCGCTACGATATAACCGCATTTGCTCCAACCCCTCAGACAGAGACAAACACCTACAAGATCTCTATCATGCATTCCTACAACTACAATACCCACCTGCTGAAGTGAAGAAACAGATTGACAGAGCCAGAAGAGTACCCAGAAGTCACCTACTACAGGACAGGCCCAACAAAGAAAACAACAGAACGCCACTAGCCATCACCTTCAGCCCCCAACTAAAACCTCTCCAACGCATCATCAAGGATCTACAACCTATCCTGAAGGACGAGCCATCGCTCTCTCAGATCTTGGGAGACAGACCAGTCCTTGCTTACAGACAGCCCCCCAATCTGAAGCAAATACTCACCAGCAACCACACACCACACAACAGAACCACTAACCCAGGAACCTATCCTTGCAACAAAGCCCGTTGCCAACTCTGTCCACATATCTATTCAGGGGATACCATCATAGGGCCTAATCACATCAGCCACACTATCAGAGGCTCGTTCACCTGCGCATCTACCAATGTGATATATGCCATCATGTGCCAGCAATGCCCCTCTGCCATGTACATTGGCCAAACTGGACAGTCTCTACGTAAAAGAATGAATGGACACAAATCAGACGTCAAGAATTATAACATTCAAAAACCAGTTGGAGAACACTTCAATCTCTCTGGTCACTCGATCACAGACCTAAGAGTGGCTATACTTCAACAAAAAAGCTTCAAAAACAGACTCCAAGGAGAGACTGCTGAATTGGAATTAATTTGCAAACTGGATACAATTAACTTAGGCTTGAATAGAGACTGGGAATGGATGAGTCATTACACAAAGTAAAACTATTTCCCCATGGTATTTCTCCCTCCCACCCCACCCCCCACTGTTCCTCTGATATTCTTGTTAACTGCTGGAATTAGCCTACCTGCTTGTCACCATGAAAGGTTTTCCTCCTTCCCCCCCCTGCTGTTGGTGATGGCTTATTTTAAGTGATCACTCTCCTTACAGTGTGTATGATAAACCCATTGTTTCATGTTCTCTGTGTGTGTGTATATAAATCTCTCCTCTGTTTTTTCCACCAAATGCATCCGATGAAGTGAGCTGTAGCTCACGAAAGCTTATGCTCTAATAAATTTGTTAGTCTCTAAGGTGCCACAAGTACTCCTTTTCTTTCTGTGTGTTAGTATTATTTAAATAGCTATTAGAGTTATATGAACATGTTTAAAGTTTATGAAATGCTTGTAGGATGCTGCATGTATTAACCCTACTTATAATGTCTGCATCCCATGTTATCAGGTAATATTTAAATGTTTGCTCTGTAACTATAAATGTTTTCTAAGACTGTAAATTCCCCAGAGCTCAAGGAGAAGTATTAACAAGTGTGAAACCGCAAGAAGTGTTGTCTACAGACATCAGACAAGCCACTGAACAAAAGACTGTTGATTGTTTCCCCTCACACTCCATGGCCCATCACAGCTTGAATGCTGGGGAAAGGGAATAAAAACCTGTTAAAAGAAATTGGAATCTTCATGCTGTCTGGACTCTAAGGGGAAGACTCCCAAATATAAGCCAGAGATCCCCAAGCTACTTGACTTGGGCTAGCCCTAGAGGACATAAAAGTTTAATCATCACAGAAGCTTCTATGATACTTAAGCTTGTACCTCATTTGTGTGTCTGTTTACGTGATTTAATATTATAAATAACTCATTTCTTTTCTGAGTTAATAAATCTTCAGTTAGTTACAGGACTGCCTACAAGTGCTGTCTTTGTGGATTGGAGAATTCACCTGGAGTAAGTGACTCGTTCTTTGGGACTGGCAGTAATCTGAATATTGATGTGATTTGTGGTGTAAGCAGCCATCTATCACACAGTCCAGCTTGCCTGTGTGGCAAGACAGTCTGGAACACCCAAAGAGACCGTCTGACTCCCTGGTAAGACTTGTGAGTTAGGAATTCACATGTTACTGGGTTGGTGAAATCTAATTATAGACCATAGAGACCTTAAACTGGTTATGTTTGCTTCTTGTCTGGCCTGAGATTGGCATTTAGGGTCATGAACCACTCCAGACAGCACAACAATCTCAATTATAACTAAACAGCTGCATACACACAGAGTGAGCGAACATTTCTTTACAATTCTGACATATTAAAGCTGAATATTGTCAAACACTATTGACTTCAGTTTCAAATCCAATTCAAACTACAGAGCATTAATAAATCAAGTCAACTGATGAAGCAGATTCCCACTGTGTATAATCTTAAACTCTGAAAGATTTACTAAGGTCCATATCCCCAGATCTAACATGACTAGTATAGTTAGAAACTATAATGACTACAGCTGGAAGATTAGATTTAGTTTAAGAGAATCATTAATCTCACAACCGCATTAGGGAAAAGAATCATAAAAGTGTTGAACTCAATTTGGACATTGCTCAAAGCAGCATGTAAAGCAGTGGTAGTAGCCTATAGAATCTGATTGTGTTGGGCATATTTCTTTTCTTAATGCGGCAGCAGCAAATTGCTAATACAAGCTTGACAATATGGTTTTTTTAAAATGTGGAACAGTAGTTAACGAACACAGGGCATACTCTCTATGTTGATGGGTGTGACGCCAACATCATTCAATGATATAACGGCAAGTGGGAAGAATTTGTCAGTTGTCAAAAGACAGCTCTTCCCATGAAAGATACTGAGATCTTCACTAGTTTTAGTTTTGGCACTAAGACATGAGGATCTGCTGCTGAGCAAGACTCCTTGACATATGTGCCGCACACAAAGCCGCAACAGGAAGCTGAAAACTGGAACCAATGTGTATAGCCAAATGGTCAAAAGTAGCATCCACAATTCTAATGTGAGTGGGCTCCACTGGCAAAACACCACCTGTGTCTTTCTTTGCTTGCTACCATGAACTGAATGCTATTTTTTTTTAAATCAACACCTTGGGACAGATCCTCTCTGGTAAAAAAATGATGTAGTGGAGCTTCACTAATTTACACCAGCTGAGGGTCCAGCTCTTTGTTTGAAATGGTTAATAATCAGAATAAAGGTCTGCTGGGAGATCATTCTAATTGATTGTTGTTGGCAGCATGTAATTCATGTGATTACATTTTCTTATTTTCTTTCCCAACCCACTTTCCCCCCCATAGCCTGTAGCTATTTGTAAACAAAAGATACCTTGGTTTGTGATTTATGGCCAAGATGTGCTCAGTGCAGGACTGATGGTGGGAAAGACAAAGATGACTGTATGCCAACCTTGCACTTCACCAATCCCCAGGGCTGGTTTGGCTCCTGACATGAGTTAGATGAGTCCTGAGGCTACTCTAACTTCTGCCAGCTTCACTTCTGTTAATATTTCCCTATGGACAGTTATACTAACTACTGCCCCAGCTGTGACTCAGCCTCTGGCCAACCTACAGCTGGGGGGGCTGCAAGGGTGGGTGGTGAAGTTCTGGCTCCATTCACCAGAAGATTCCCACGTGCTAGCCACTTTCTGCCAGTGCAAACAGATCAGAACAGGGGTGCCCGATGTGTTTATTTCAACTTTCTTGTTAAAGTTCATCCATAGTTAGGGAAAAAACCATTCAAATTGGGAAACTGATTTTGGTTCTGTTAAAAATACAGTATGGGCCAGATCCTGATTCCAATGGAGTTACTTTTGCACCTGCTCAGCACATCAGAATCAAGACCTTGATTTATCATCTGTTTCAGATGGTGTACCCAGTGAACCCCTCTGCAGAACAGAAAACCAGTTGCTCAGCTGAGCTCCACAGCCTTTTGCTGCTTGCATGGTGTAGCCAGTAGTACATATTTCCTGCTTATTTGAACACACTAATTAGTACACATCCTGTATTGAGCGCTATTCTCTCTAGATAGTGGTAACATTTTTCTCTCTCAATTTCTTCCCTTCTTTGTTATTCGTTTATGTGTTCAGATATATATTGATTAAGTAGTTACAAAAGGATTTTCCAGTCTCTCAGAAAGCTCCCAGTGATCCAGTTTGTCATATTATTCAGTTGGGGCTTCTTAAAGGATCATGAATGTTTTAGTGATTTGTGACTCAGTCTCTCTTTTAAAGTGAGTCAGGCAGCTGAAATTGATCACCAGATTATCTGAAATATAAACATGAGAAGAATATACTGTATTATTCTGATGCTTTCAAAAGACTTTTCTAGGTTCAGATTTAGGTCAGAATTTTGTCTAGATCACTACTTCTAAGATAAGCAAGGACACTGGCCAAGGTAAAATTTGGCCCTACAGCTGAGCTGAGGAGTTCATTAAGCAATGAAACAAGAATGATGTCTGACAATTTGATAATTATCACATTAGTGCTCCAGCAGGTCAGGGCAGGGTTCCACAGAGCCCTGGAAAGCAACAACTTGCACCCCCAGATAGCAGATACACTGTACTGTGATTGATAGTGCTAGTCAACTGGGGAATGGAAGCGTCTCCCAGCTGGTAGACCATACACCTTTATGCTTACTACATGGGCTGACACAGGAGTGAGTTTCTAATCCCAGGAGTTTCTTCAACACTAAGTTGCACTTCTTGTTTAAACAAGTCCTGGCAAAGGGCCTGCAATTGCCTCTCTTCAAACATTCACATCAACTGTATATCTCACTCAAGTGATTATCTGCCCAAAGTATACAAAAAGGGTGTAAACATGGCTGAATCAAAATGTTCAGCATTTGTGTGTTTGCTCAAGAATCCTTTACTGTTTACACAGTTCTACAGAGGAATAAGGTCTAGCAGATAGGGTGCTGGACTGGGAGTTAGGAGCACTGGGTTCAGTTCCTGGTTCTGTCACTGACATGTTGTGTAACTTTGGGCAGGCCACTTCTCCTCTCCTTCCACCTTTTGTCTTGTCTATTTAGGTTGTAAGCAATTCTGGGATAGGAACAGCCTTTTCCTGAGTGTCTATACAATGTCTGGCACAATGAGATACAGATCTTGGCTGGGGCCTCTAGATCAGAGGTTTTCAAACTTCATTGCATCGTGACCCACTTCCAAAACCACAAATTACCACACGACCCCAGGAGGAGGGAATAAAGCCTAAGCTTTCCTGAGCCCCGCTGCCCCACTAAAGCAGAAGCCCCACTGCCATAGGTGTATGGGGCCAAAGCCCTAGGGGTTCAGCCCCAGGCAGCAGGCCTGTAACCTGAGCCCCGCTGCCCAGGGCTGAAGCCTTCGGGCTTCGGCTTTGGCCTGGACAGTGGGGTTCAGGCTTCGGCCTCAGGCCCCAGCAAGTCTTAGCCAGCCTTGGCAACCCCATTAAAATGGGGTCCCGACCCATTTTGGAGTCTCAACCCATAGTTTGAGAACTGCTGCTCTAGCTGCTAGTGTAATACAAATAAGGAGCCTTGCCCGAGATCTTTATGCTAGGGGTGTGGAGAAAGGGACAAATATTATAGAAGAGGAACTGTAAGGATTTAGCTGCAGCCTGGATGTCAAATCTGACACCAGAATTGTCTGGGAGAGTGGCAAGATGATGGAATTACCCAAAGTGATAGAGAAATGCAGAACATTTAATTATACCAGAAATGTAAACCTGTGATACAGCGTATTGTAAAGCTAAAAAAAGAAAAGCCAATATTCTAACCTTGCTATCACAAACCAGCCCTCACATTTGGAGCTCTTAGCATCTTTGAGAGTATGGAAAGGGCTGTGTTTAAAAAAGGCACAGCCTCTTCTTGTTAAATTTGCAGTGACGCCAATATAAATCATTCATAAACAAGGAGGTATTTTTCATGGGAGATTTTTTTTTTTTTGAACACCCAGAGGGTAAAGGAATAAAAATGGAAACTTTCCATCTCCACAGAGCTCTTTCTGTGAACTGCAAACTGGATGTGATTGGATTTAAACTGGTTCCAGGTTAAGGCCCTTTGAAATAAAGCCAGTTTAGCAGCTGAGCCTATTTTACCTGGGCAAGAGAATAAATCAAGAGTTATCTTTGAGTCCTTTTGGCTCAGTATTGGTACTTGTGGCAAACTTAACTGAGTTAAATGTTCCTATTCTAGTTTTTATAATTTATCCACTTCAGTGTACTATAATGTCTTTTCTAAAACAGAATGTCCTGCAGAGACCTAATGCGTCCAATTCAAACATGACATGAAAATGTATTGCATTCAAAAAAGTAGACATGGATGCACTATTAATCCTTGAACATCTGAAATACAAGATTTGTCACCACATTATTAATTATGGATCCTTATATTTAGGTAGCCTAACACTTTTTAGCGTACAGGAGTTTTGCAACTTTTATCGGAAAAGTTCTCCCACCTCCATTATTTGCAGCAATATTTAGCAGGGAGAACGCCCACAGGCCACAGAAATAGTTTTTTTCTTTGTTGCATGAAATTCAGTTCAGGTTTACCAGAGATATAAAACTTTAAAGTTACTATTTTCCTGGTCTCACTTGTGCTTCTCACATTTTCTTTGCTAGAATGAACTGGACACTAGATCAGGTTGCAAATTCTGCCACCTTACAAGTATGAATTATGATGGTGCAGTCTTTAATTACATGATCAGAGACTGTTTTTCCCACAAGATCTCTGCCTCCTTCCAATGTACAGGATAGATACACAAGACCACCAAATTAAAGTTGCACAGGAAACTGTAAGTCTGGCATGTCCTAACTTTTGAGTCCTTGACTTTGCAACATTAGTGTTCTTTGAAAGCAAGGTTTCTGCATGTAATTTAATATTTACATTGAAGTAGTGCACAGACAGGGGCCAAATTAGAACAAATTAGGACTCTAGACATATTATGATGTGTGTACACCACAGCTATTCCTCTGTGGTCTGTCCCACCAGCCACAAGTGATCTAGCAGGGGCCCTTCCCTCCAGCAGTGGCAAGAGGCTTGCCTCCCCCAGAAAGGCAAGGGTGGCAGCAGCTCTGCTCCCTAGCCACCCCATTACTCACCCCTGCTTCTGACAGGTGTCTGCTTGAATGGGTGGGCTGGGCCCACTGTAATCTTTTCTTTCTACTGCCTACAGAATCCTCTCTTGGGGTGGTGTTGGCAGGGCCCCACAAAGAAGTATGTGTTTTTGCAGTTAATAACCCTTGAGATGAACAGGGCAGCTCACTCCCTTAGAGCTATTATTCCAGGCTGCCTGCAGACTCAGGTACTCATGATAGTGGTTACATGGAGGTCTCCTTTTCAAGCTCTTCTTCACCATTTGGGCTAGAAATGTACTTTATTTTGAATATGAAGGAGGAGTTTCTGAAGTAATGATACATCTTCAGAAGCTAGGCCCTTGACACAGGCCTATCTATGCCTTAATCCAGTCTTCACAAGATAACAAGGCCATGATCCCGATTAGGGTATTTAGAGGTGCAAATCCATATAAAGACCATCTTTCCCCTGGAGGAGTTTACAGTCAGGTACTCCTCATTAGCTACCCCATTTTAGCTTGCAGAGCTCCCTAGTGCTGGTGCAATGAGGTGGAATACTGTCATTAAGTATTTTACTCACATCCTTTGGATAAGATTATATCTGTGATGAGATTGCTCGTTTAACATGAGCCACACTCATTTCTTAGCCAGTCCTCCCAATGTGCCTAGTTATTTACTGCAAAGATAGAAGAGCCTATATGAGTCTGGAGTGGCATGTAGCCATATTTGCTCCAAAGTCACAATTCCTCCACTGTGCCCTTCTTGGAGGGAATTAATTCAATGCAGCCCTGAAAAGGGTACATCTTACTTTCCCCACAGTGGCCAGCCAGCTCCTCCATGGCTCTGCCCACTCCCTATAGCTCTCTACCCATCCACTTTCTTGTAGCAGGAGTGCCAGTACAAGAGCTGTGGAAAGGGGTGGGTGAGGGAAGCACTTATGACCACTGTAGCCACAAGGATGGAATGGAGATCTGTGCTTCTCCCTGTTCACCCAGGTTAGAGCTAACAATAATCTAGCTTTTAGAGCTCTCCTGGCAGAGCTGGAATAGAACATTTACTTTAAAAATGTAAGTTAGCTGAACAGAGTCACCAAACAAAGAAAGGGCCAGATTCCAATCTTTGGAAAACCCATGCACATCTGGAATTGCTTTCTCCTGACGACAGTGGAGTTACTCTAGCTTTACACCAGCACAACTAAGATCAGGCTTGGGCCCATACTGCGAAGTTGCCTTTTTTACTCAGGTCTAGTTCAAGTGTGTATATATAAACACTAGCAGGTAGGAATAAATGTCTGGGCTTTATATGGCTGAGTGGGGACATTCCAGACATTCTTGTATATGCTGGTGCAGTAGATTCAGCCCTTCAAGGATTAAGAACAATGCTGCAGACAGCCTTTGGCTATTGCTCTCAGAAGGAGAGATTCCTATCATTTTATCGGCTGCAGCAAAAGAGTACAGAACTGACTACGTGTTGGTAGTACAGTTTCCATAGCTGTGACACAGAAATTAATGGCAGATAATCTGCTAGAGTACAGACAGTCAGACATCTTGCTGGCAACTCAGAATACATGGAGGATAAACTCTTCTCTCAGTTACACAGCCATAAGCCCAGAAAAATTTCCTTAACCTCAATGGAATTTCTCTGGATTTACACCAGAGCAGAATTTGGCCTACTGTATTTTGCTATATCATTGAATGACCATCTTAACCTGTTGGAAAGCTAATGATGGAAAATGTGCCTCATAAATATATATGTATATTGCAGCTGTGTAAATATATATAAAAAAATCTGTAAGCAAACATGCGAGTGCTTCAACAAGTTCTCTGGATTCCACCTAGCTTTACTTTTATTTTCCACACACACATAAAATTTTATAGCATTGGAAGAGTAGAAGGTCTCCGGAAAGCTATTTTTGACAAATCTGTTCACAAAAATCAAGATGAACAGTATCCCCTTGACTGAGTGCATGTGTTAAATACGAAACATTTTGTAATCTGTACTTGTTGCTTGCACTGTTGGTGCCAAATTGTTGCTGACTGTGAAATTCAAGAGTCATTCTGAAAAAGAACTTGGGACAGAAACGCCAGAGGGGAGAAAATATGCCCACTAACGTAGGGGTAAATCAAGAAACATGCCAATGAAGGCAATAGAGTTACACTAGTGTCAAACTGGTGTGGGAAGAGAATCAGGCCTCAGGAGAGACTGCTTGCTTTCTCTCTTGGGACTCAATTGTGACTTGAACATCATGCCTGCACAAAGGATGAATGCTGAGTAAGAATATGAATGGCCTAGCTTGTATGTGGTAAATAGGTGCTGTATGCCTGCTTATCCTTCCTCCAGATCAGGTCAATGAGGAGTGGCCGGGGAGGAGCAGTGAATAGGCTTTGTCTCCATCCCCCAAGACATGAGCAAGAGCACCTGAACTTGCACTGTAGTTATCGTTTGTTGAGTTTATAGGTCAGTGGCAAATCATCATCCACCTGGATCAAGGGGGGGAGCCAGGAAGATGTTTCTCAGGCCCAGTACCTTCTGTGGCCATGCTGCAGGTACACCACACTTTTGCTCAGGGCTGTGCCTAAAAGTCAATCTGCCTTTCAATTTTTATGAGTGGTGTTTAGTCAGCAAAGTAGCCCTTGACTTACAATCCAATCAACGGATAACTTCTCCGTCCACCTATTTCAAGGGGAAAAACAAGGATGGGGGCAGGGTTTGACATGTCTGATATTTTAAGAACTAATAAATTGGTTACATCTGTACAGCTGAGGAGTGGTGTTTTTGCCAAAGCTATTGAGGCCTATTTACAGCATTCAGTCAGAAAATAAACTTATTAAAAATAAGGTAGTCTCAGTGACAAAGAAAGTATTGGATGTGTGCAAAATGAAAGCATTAAACAATGAATGCATTTCCTGAGGATCTGAGCCTTAGAAAAAGCCAGACAAAATATTTTTAGTGGCATTCAGCACTCCGTGTTGGAGAGCCATTTATAAGAGCTCATTATGAGTTATTCCTCTCTGCTACAGGGAGTACCAAAAATAAATAACCCTCAGAAAAAGAAATAGAGAAACAGATGCTGGAACCAGGAGTACTGTGGGTACAGCAGCTTGAAGTGGTTCCATCATATACAGGGTTTACAGTTTGGTTCAATGGCTTTCAGCCCCCCCGCCTATTATACAAATTGTTTCAGCACCCCGTAAAGAAATATCTACCCATGAGAAAGACTCATGGTACCTGGCTTTATTTGACAGGGATCATGTATGCAAAGACTCCAGGCAAATTTCTCTTCTTTAATCCATCATGTGGATGAAAAGAAGAATTTTGCTTTAATGTAATGTCTCCAAATCCTCAAACCCCTCCCCTTCTTAAGAGTGTTATACATCTTCAACCGTTCTTCCCTCCAGTAGCATGAAACTACTGTAGGGAACAGAGGATAGGTCTGATAAACAGAAGGTCTGAACCAGTATTATTTAATTTCCTTATTTCCCCCTACAGGGCAACTGCTCTAAACCTTATTAGAGCACATACAGCATATATTTCAACAATGAGCTACTGCATTGGGCAACAAAATGAGCTTTTTAAATGTCTCATTCCACTGAAATCCTAGGTGTAAATTTCTAGAGCCCTGCTTAGCCACCTGCCAAATTGTAAGGGCTATATCATGGTGGTCACAACCAGAGCGTGTGTGCAGGGGGTGGGGGGGGGGGATGTGTAACATCTGAGCAACAGTGGCTAAAATATCTTCAGAGAGGCTGGGGGAGTGTGCTCAGATGCAGCACTTTCTAGACTTTTTAAGAGATACAGCAGGCACCTTCTGTAATACTTGCCAGAAGTTAGGCATGGACTGCCCAACCTGGCCACTAATAATTGAAGCAGGAGTCAGGCCCAGTGGGTACAGCAGGACTTAGTAACCAGGAATCAGAGTCCAGAGTTGGAGCCAGAGGCCAGGTGCCAGACATGAAGTCAGAAGTAAGGAAATGGAGCAGAGGGTCAGGACCAGGTTACCTGGCATAAGGGAAGGCTGGGGCCAAGGCAGGAGCACGCCTGGGAACAAGCAGATACAGAAGCTACCACAGCTGTGGGCAAATACTTTGCACAGCTACTAAACTGCTGATGCTGGGCTTAAGATCCTGTCTTCTGATTCTTCCAACCAATCAGGTGGTGTAGCCTGTCAGACAGCCTATTACAGATCAGCTGTGCGCGTTAAGTTGCCCAGAGATTGGCTCTTCTGCAGGCCCCGATTTCGGACACCACTCTCCCTTACTTGCAGTGAATGTGGCCTTTGCTCAATGTGGCCATCTTCTGTGCAGGAGCATTACACCTTCTCCTCTTCATAATACCCCTTTCCTGGCATTATGGTGGTTATAATTTGGCTCTAAACATAGTCTATACAGGGTACATCATGCCACTGTCTAACAGCCTCCAAAGCAGAAATTAAAGATAGAGAAGACCTCTTGGATCAACTTGTTTATTGCCCCCCTGGATTATAGAGCAATGCTATCTACAGTGCATTAAGTGCTTTGTCTAGTCTAATGACAGATATTGTAGCTATTTAAACAGGACTACCAAGTATTCTCCAGTTTTACTGGAGATGTATTTTGCAGGCAACTGTTCATTGAGACCTTGATCCTGCTCACATTAAAGAAATTATGGAAAAATCTCCTATTGACTTCAGTGGGACCTGGATCTTGCTCTAAGTTTGTAAAAATGGGCAATGGCCATAATTCTAAGAAGTATATGTTCCAGTGAAAAAAAATTACATACGGGGCCAAATTCTCCTCATTTATGCCAGTAGAACCCCATTCTAGCTGAGAAAAAAAAAAAGGTTGGCCTTAGTTCTTTAAGGCAGAAAGGGGAATAGCTGTCATGGCTGTTGGTGACCACAAGCTTGTTGTCGTCCCCCCATGTTGCCCTGGTGCTGTAAATGTTTGTACAGGAAGCATAGCTGTTGCCTTGACCCAGGAATTTTGTTACGGGATTGTTCCAGTGACTTTAAAAATTTAATCATAAATGATTTAGTTCCTCATGGAAATTTCTGAATCATTTTCTCATTCAGATGCTGACCTTAGCAGATCCATAACTCACTACAAGCAGGTATATTTGATAAGGGAAAATATACAACCCTTAGAGTAAACATATTATATTTTAACACTGAGACATTGATGTTAATTGCAGTATATTTTACATTAGATATCAGAGGCTAAATTCTATTGAGTTACACAAGTGTAAATCCAGAGTAGCTCCATTGGGCCAGATTCACCCCTGCTAGCATAGAGTGTGATCTAATTCCCATTGGAAACAAAAACAAACCCCACCTCAAACAGAAGTCTTTGCATTGACTTTAATAGGAGTTGGATTGGTCCCACAGAGGAGTATAAATGAGGGTAATAGGTTAGCAACAAGACTATGCATTTACATAGGGTAGCTATGTGTGTAACTAGATAGCACAAGAGAAGATGGTTATAAAATATAAAATGTGAAGTTTGCTAAAAACTAAGAGTATCCTCAAACACCTAAAAGTGTGTGGGGGGGTTAAACACAATACTTATTTTGTGGGTTTTGGGGATGGAAAACTATCCGTATTAAAATGGAGAGCATAGTAATAGAATTCTATAGAGAATTATTCAGACACAAACAACAGGCAGCCTGAGCCTGCCTGAGTCCTGCACATCTCATTCATTCCTTACTCAGGCATATCTCCCACTGGAGGCAACAAGTCGCATGCCTAGAAAAGGAGTGAGTACTGGAGCATTGGATTGGGCTCAGAGCACCAGCTCGTCAAAGAAGAATGCATAATCAATACTTCTATCCCCATAGGCACCATCACCTTCTCTTGTGTATTGCATTACACTTATTACAAAGTGCTAAGGCACTTTTTGGAAATATAGGCACGATGGCTCTCGTGTCCGATGCAAATAGTCAATTATATTCAAACTCTCTATATTTTCATTCAGATAACAGCCATAATATAGCCCTACACCTTATTAAGCATAACATTGACCATATTTGGATGAAAGGAGCTATTCCAGGACCTGACCACTTTTCCCACAGCTATCACTGTGACCACTGAAATGCCAACTGTTCATTGTGCTTACCTTTAAGCACATGAGCAGTCCCAGTAAAGCCCTCAGGAGTGCTCACGTGCTTACAGCTGAGCGCATGCACCAAGTGTTCGCATGATAGGGGCCGAAATGTCTAACTATCATCATTGGAAATTTGCCACACCCTTCACACCATTATCACAATCCCTGGAGCATGCTGTCTAATCAGCATGTAGAACAATTTGATCCACAACATACCTGCTTTCCAAACAATGAATATACTAGATATGAAGGAATGGGCTCCAGTCACCACTGTGGTACCTGCTTGTGGTGCATCTGGGGATTAGCTCATCGCTGATTTGATGCTTCTTCTGGAAGTTGCTCAGCCCCTTGTCCCAGTCTTATACTGAGGCCTTTCCTCATGCTAACAAGCTGCAGTATTTCCTCTTCATAGCTTTGCCCTCTGGCCAGGTCACTACAGGTTGTCTCCTTTCAGGGTACTTTCTAAAGGGTTTCTAAACAAAACCCCCTTAGGCAGTTTTCAAAGTCCACTGCCCTGTTTGTGCCGCTCGCTCAGGGGCTGGCAAAGGAACTCAGGACTGCCCTGTACATTGGGTTCCAGCCTAGGGATCTTACAATTAGCTGCTAAGTTCCATAGGGTTTCACCCTTGCTATTGTGTTTCCTAGGCTTCTTACTACTCCTGTCTCTCAACCCTGGGAGTGACTGCTAATCCCTTCTCTGCCATGCTGTGTTGTACTCTGCTCCCTGGCTTTACATATGCCCTTTCCTGCCCAGCTGGGCTTCATGTTCAATTATGATTGTACAGCCAGCGTGCACCTCGCTCAGGTGCAGCCCATCCTGTCCAGTGGTCCTTTCTGATCCATTTTAACCCCTTTAGGAATAGTGTGAGGGAGAACACCCTGTCACACTAGAAAAAGTAATATATTTTCACTATGAAAAAACCCATTAAGCATTATATTATGTCCTCAGCCGCATTAATCTGTCTCTATAAAAACGTTGTTACATCTAATAACTGAAGTTCAATCTATGGTACTATTTATAGTCTAAAAACTGTCAGTAGCTTCCCTCAGGATTAAAAGTCTGAAACAGCTGTTAATGGAATAAAATCTAATAGAAAGAACCAGAGAAGCTTCTATTAAATTTGACTCCATGGAACAGGTGTTTTAGCTTATTTCACTCCATGGAAGGTTGTAATATGATCCAAAGTGAGTTTGTTTTCTGTAGTTGTCTGGTTTTCCCAATAAATGTTAATTTGACTTTGTGCTGTACTGTCATTTGTATAAATTATCTTCAGATTGCATAGCTTTAAAACATGCCATTGCTCTTTACCTGACTCAGAGCTTGGCCTTTTCAAAGCACAATACCATGTTGATTTCAGGTGGAGGAGGAGGAGGAGACATTTCATTCTTCCTCCTTGAAACATACCAGGCCAAATTTTATGCTGCTTTATTCTCTGTGTTAATCCGGTTAAAGATAATGGGACTATATGGGATGCAACACACCACAAAATTTGACCTTTAATTGTAGATAGCTTGAGGCAATTCAAATCTCAACGGAAAGTCTAAGAAAATACCGTTTGCTTGTAATAGTTAATGCAGACAAGCTAAATAGCTTTTCATTTAAAGCATTTATCTGTTAATCCTACATAAAAAGTTATAAAAAGCAACAGAAATAATGACTCTTTCCTCCTTTTTACTTTGTTTGAGTCCACAGTTTTGCACTAGTCTATAAACTAGATTCAGGGTCCCTTATGATTCTGGGTGATTGAATTAAGATGGCAATTTGTATGAAGGCCAGCTTAATAGAGTTTGCATTTCCCCTGGATCTTAGTGTGACCATTAAACGCTGGGAAAAATTATTCAGGAATATTTCCACAAATTCTGAATAATTTTTCAATTAATCTATGTTTACATCCCTTTTGTTTGCTCTTCTCTGGAGACTAAAGTTTTGTTTGCATGAATGACTGGGGATGGTTAGTCTTCATGCAATTACCCATATTCACATACAGCTTTACCCTGCAGGTGGCAAATATGGATATGTATTATCCAAGGCAAATATGGGCATTTGTAATTCACCATTGGCCCCCAAAGTTCTTGCCCTTGTTTCATCCATAAAGTTTCATCCATCCAATCAGGCAGCAGAAACAATACCATAGTATTTAGGTAACCAATGACACACTAAGAATAATGAATACTTAAAGACATAATTGAATAATTAATGAAAAACCTGTAGCCTGAAACATGTGCACACGAGACATTTGTTGAACCATTGCGAATTATGCTTAAAACAATCAAGACACAACCTGACTTTGAAGTTAAGAAATTCTGGGTCTGGATGGTTTTTGTTTGGTGCTTCCCTGTAACCTATGTGTACAGGTCACTTTGTAGTGAGAGGAGGTTAGGATCTAAAAATGCAATCAATTTGTGGTTCTTCTGGGAATCACAATATGTTGCTGTCTCAGTACTGAAATATTCTTCTAGGAATTGCCATTATTTGCAGTTGAAGGAATTTATGAGAATATCATCAAAAACATGGTGGGGGGGCACTGATACACAAAAGAAGTCACCACTGTCAAAACACCTGTCCTATGCTACCCCAGGGTTTTTTAAACCCACATTTTCCTGAACATTTCTGGACCATCTCTAGTTAGAGGCACTCACATCTATTTATTGATTGACGTCCATATTTATAAAACATGTGCCCATTGCCCAAGAATCTGGGTGATTTACATCCACAAAAAGCAGGATAAATAATTCAGAGCATATTATCCACAATTGGCAGTAAAGAGACAAACCCAAAACTAATTACTACCCCTGAGCACAAAAACCCTCCTATAGGTACCATGCCTAACAAATTTCCCAATCAGTCCTTTAAGACAAGAGACACTTCCCTTTTCCATCCAAAAATCTGCTCAGGAAAAGGCCTAAGTAAACAGACAAACTTTGCACTGTGCTCTGAAGATCAACAGTGTTTGGCAGTCCAACAAGAGGAATGACCTCTAGAGCCAAGAACCCTCCATGGCAAATATTGCTTTGTCAGCATATGAAACCTGGATTAATAACAGAAGTGCCTTAAGTGAACTCAATGGCTGGGCGGGTACCTACAGCAAGAGAGCTTTGTAGATTACAAAAACTCCTTCAATATTATTTTTCCACAAACATAACTTTATACTGCACCTTCCTCCAAAACACACTGGGAACGAAGAGTAAAATGTCCAGGATGTTCATTTATGACGCAATAAAAGTAAATTAGTCATGGAACCATATGCAAAAGTAAAACCAATCCAGATTTGTTTACCTGAACACTTTACAACCTGGAAAATAAAAGAATGATTTGGAAAAAAAATTATATCTAGGCAATAAATCCTTTAAGTATTCATTTATGCTATGTATCACTTAACAAGGCATTTGAAAGCTTTTTGGAATATAGTAAACTTAGTGAACTGATTGACATACACAATAAGTAGAGAATATGAATGAACCCTGCAGAGTTCACTTCATATAGGTTGTATGAACCTGACCTTGCAGAGTCAACTCACAGGAACTGGACTGGGCAAATTCCTGCAGGTTTGCCTGGAGGTTTGCATTTCCCAGTTGTTGGGTTCCCTAGCTTATACTCCAAGTCTTACTGGTCACTACTATCCGAGCAACTGCTGTGCTCATTGATGGCAGTAGGAGGGGGAGCTTTTCCTTTTATAAGGGGTGCAGTCAGACCCAATGTGTTCTCATTTTCCCCCAAGAGCATTATTGGTTGCAGGGGCAGTGGCATTACTTGGGAGATGGGTTAAGTTGCAGTATCAGCTAGGGGATGGGTGGGTTCAAACCACAGGCCTTCCCCCAAAACACTTAAGGAAAGGTTAGAGGAGATCTGTGGCAGGGAGAATGGTGGGGCCACTAGGGGAAGTGGAGACAGCACTATGGAGGGTAGGGAGAAGAAGAAGGCAGACTGGGTAGCTGTCTAAGTCTGAGAACAATCATGGAACATTTACATAATGAAGCTGTATGCACAGCTCTACTTCTAAGCCACAAGGGACTCTTTAAATTTTACCTGCTTTACAGCTCATTTCATGAAATCTCCAGAACACTTGTTTTCTGATACAGCATGTAAGTGCCCACGAAACAGCTAAACTTGAAGAAACCCTGAAAAAGTGATTTTCACCCCAAACATTAACTGCTCACTGCTAAGTTAAGGGCAAATTCTGACCTTCACCTTCACAGGTGTGTAATGATCAAAAGTCAGCAACACTGGTGCAGTTCTATGGTGCAGGATGTGGGGAACCTGCTGAGGGAGATCTGCATTGAGATCCAGCTCTCCTCACCGTGTAGCTCTGACCCTCTCTGATAGGCCTGGACTTAGAAAGCAATTGACTCCAAAGGTACTATTCAAGTGTTTAAAGCTAGCCATGTGCAGAACTAAATTGCTGAACCAGGGTAAGAGCTTACAAATGGCAGAAATGATTTCTCTGAGGAATGGTTAAGTAAGTACACAGCCCCACTGAAATAACACCCAGTAGAGTTCTGACACAAAATAACCTTAGCTACTGGGAAAGAACACCATATATTTTATGTTCACATAGCTGGAAACAATGGATACTATCAGATAACTTTTGTTAGCTCTACCACATTACTTCCTGATTACAATGCAAATAAAGAACATTACCACAGATTTGTTTTGTTTTGCAGCCAAGTTGTCATTCCCAGACAAATGGCTTATATAGACATTCTGAGACCCATAACCTAGTGGTGTGAATAGGACTGCTTTCTTTCCCCCATGTTATACCAGGGGTTTAGCTACTAGATGTGGCAAAATGCTCGTACCATGTCAAGTGTGACAGCAGAGTCTGTCATCTGCTGAATTACTATTTGTGATGCCTGTAAATTCTGCAGGAGGAAGGTGTAGATAAGAAGAGAGAGAATCTCTAAAGATCCTCCTGCAGAATTCTTCCCTGCTTGTTCCAGTGTATTACCTCCTATGGAACAGGCCACAGAGCCAGCATACCCCAAACCGAGAAGATCCCGATAGATCCCAGGTGTTTAGCAAAAACTGTCATTCGTCCATGTAGAGACTGTGACCCTGGCAGCCCTCCATCCCCCTTCACTTACTTTCCAGTGGAGTCAAGCTTCTAGGGACAAACTCTGGCTCAAGCAGTCCCAGGGACCCTTCTTAAAGGAGAATCCCCACCATGGAGATAGCTCTGCAGAAATGTTAAGACAGTCTTGGGCCCTTGGCTGATAAATTCAATAGGGCTGAAGAAGGGATGATGTGCACCTCAATGACCCCTGGTCCATTATATGCAGGGACACTCGCACCTGGCCCCCAGTCTGCACATTCCGTGTTACATGGATCTAGTCAGGCACATACAGCCTTGGTAGAGCTCTGCCTATTTGGACACTAACCAGGCCCTGGTTGAGTTTGGCCCTGAAACTAGTGCCAGCTCCTTCAGTCTCCCCAGTAGCTTAAGCACTCCATTTCCCAGAACTCCAACCGTACTGGCTTTCTGGGTTTACCTCCTCAGGGGCACATGATAGTGAAGAAAACAGGAACAAAGACAGCTTTTTGCTTAGGATTCAAACACATTTACTCATTATTTAGACAGCATGAGCAATACAAGGATCCAGACCAAATAAAAAACACATCTGTATGAATTTTCCTACCTCAGTTTCCACACCACTTAAGAGAGTTCTTTGGCCTTAGTGCAGAGTTGCCTAGGGAGTCCAGGGTCCTCGCCCATGCACAGGGCTTCTTCTCTGAACCATGGAGTCTCTCCCTGACTCTGACTTCTGCAGTCAATGTCCTTCTGCTGTCTTGCCCCAAGCTTCCTCTGCTTCTAGTCTCTTCTCCAAATGACTTGTCAGAGACCTTCTCTTTTAATCCCCTGTATCAGGTGACCCTGTGTTCAGCCTCATCAGATGAGCTGATGCAGAGTTACCAGCCCACCTGGGAAGCCTAGTCTCGGGACAGTAGCCAACTCTTTATCTACCGGTGTTTCTATTTGAATAGAAGATCATGAAGGTTTACAACCCTTTATTGTCAGCCCTGTGCCACCATGTCTTGGAATTTTGGTCCAACATGGAGATAAAAGGAGAAGGAAACCAAACCCCTCATTCAAAATAGTTTTCAGTCTGACACAGATACCTGTCGAGTCCATAATCTTAAACAGAATTCATAAACTGTATGTAGATTTCCCAAATCATCACAGATCCAGACTCTGCAGGTCACCATCTGAGAGGTCTGGATGAAAGGTGGTGTTGCTGTCATGGAGAAGTCCTTCTCCTTTTGGCAGGACATGGTTATTCCCACACATACAGATTCCCTGATTCATTAGATCTTGGGGGTGCAATCTGGCCCTCAGTTCAGACCCTCTATTGGACCTCCATCTCTTTAAATTGTAGCATAAATGTAGATGATTTGCTGAGTCTGGAAACTTCTAAAATAATGATCCAGAGGTTTACTATGTTACAAATAGCTGCTGCATATAAGGTGACCAATAGACAAATAACTCATATGCCTATAAACACCATGCATTTTCCTTTCACTTGTGGCTTAGCAAGACGTTACACATCTGTTGTAAAGTTCTGTGATCATCAATGGGAAGCTGAGGGATCTCAGCACCTTACAGAATCAAGCCTTCTGCATTTTTAGCATCTCATGGGCATTGCTTCACTCTTTATGGTGTGGCTTGCAAACCTCTACCAAAAAAAATAGATATGTGTTCTTCATCAGTACTCTGGGACAAATTCAACCCTGATGTAAGTGTGCACAACTCTACTGATGTCAGGGAAGCTGTTACACTCATAAGCAAGTGCAACAAAGAATGCAATCCCCATCTAAAACTGTGAAAAAATCTCAGCTATTTTCTTTAATATCAGACCCACTGCCTTCCAACAACGTATTATGAGCAAAGCTATGTAAATGAAAAGCTTAGCCTAGATCAGTGGGTCTTAAACTTTTTTACCGGTGACCCCTTTCACACAGCAAGCCTCTGAATGTGACCCTCCTAATAAATTAAACACACTTTTTCATATATTTAACATCATAATAAATGCTGGAGGCCAGCAGGGTTTGGGCTGGAGGTTGACAGCTTGCAACCCCCCATGTAATAACCTTGCGACACCTTGAGGGGCCCTGACCCTCAGTTTGAGAACCCCTGGCCTAAATGTTATCAAAAGTTCACTAAGGTTCATGGAACTTTGGTCCTGAATTTATTATGTTATTTTGAAACCCATGAAAATCTTACCATTTCCCTAGGTTTTGACCTAAAAAGAGGCTTCAGCCGAGTTTTGCATGAGCTTTGGGGTTCATTCATTCATCTGAACCCATATGAATAGACACTGAATTGAAACCACCAAATACTGCTTGAATAAGCAGGGTAAATCTTACTCTCATTGAAGGTGAACTCAATGGAAGCAGATCAGGCTGCAATTTATTCACTTATGAGTCTACAAAGATTTATAACTGGAGGGATTAAAGTAACTTTTTGTGACTAAGTATATAGGCTTGATTCTCAGTTACTGAACACTCAAAATTCCAGTTGAAATTATGGGCTCTGTGCTTGCTCAACACTGCTGGGAGTGGGGAGGGGTATATGCAGTGCATATGGAAAATAAAAAAACAAACTGCATTTGAAGAATGCAGCTCATCAAGTATGAAAAAACAACCATAACCATGCAAATATCTTCTGTTGGTTCTGATTTTAGCGAGTTGTTTGCTAAGATCAAATAAAATGCAGAACTTTTACACGGAGTCTCTCTCCCATCCCAAACTTTATTCTGATGGATCCATCCGTGTCACCTTGATTGATCAGTCCATCCCTCATGGAGAGAGTGCCAATCACAACACATCATTCTTGTTGTTCTAGACATTCTTTCAGCCACCCACTGGCCAGGCTGTCAGTGGCACCGGACACTCAACCAGTATCGTGCACCACAGCTTAAAACTCCTGAACTCAAGCAATCCACCAGCCTCAACCTCCCAAGTAGCTGAGATTACAGGCACGCACTACCACACCCAGTTCCATCCATGTAATATCTCATCCAATAAAGAAGGAGTGGATGTAGTAATGTAGTTCTTACCGCAGGATTTCTTTAATCAGATTCCCTGCCATTGGAAATGGAGTCCAATATTAACTCTCATGAGCCAGTGGAGTGATAAATATTGCAAAAAAGCTTTATGGTTATCGGCCCAAATCCCTGATGACTTCTTTGTTAGAGAGGAGTGTGGTTCAAAGCTTGTAAACAACCTACATATTTGTAAGATTAGGTAACTAGTTAGAAAAAAACAGCTCATGAATATTTTATGCTCTCTCGCATCATATGTCTGTAGGGTTTTTTTTTGTTCCATTGTAGATTAGTGATATACTGTAGTTACAGAGCCAGATGGAACATCACGAATACATACGCACAAATGCATATATTGTAACAAACCAATGCTGTGCAAGCCAGAATACTGTTGTAAGTGAAAACAACTGATCTGATATATCATACAGATGACTTAAAATGTGTCTGCTTCTGTATTATGTAAAGTGGAGTGTCGGGACAAAGACTAAGCGACTGTTCAATTTTTTGGCATAAACACCTGCCAAGGATTACTTTTCCTGCTCCAGCCCTTTGGCATCAAGATGTATATCTCATATGAGAGGTGTTTTTGTGTGTTGCGGGGTGAAAACTTTTTTAGTTTGCCTTTCTGCGTTGTAGCAGACAAAGCTGTATTTGAAACTTCCAGTAGACTTCCAGAGCATGATGATTCTATTTCAATAAAGACATGCTGTGTGTTTTGTCATGTTCAGAAACAAGTGCAAACTTAAGAGAAGCCCTTAGAACAAACAAAAGTTGCCAGTTGAAGCTATCCACATTTTCAGTGGCTATCATTGTAAAGTCAGCACTAGTTACTACACAGTATCCTCTGGACTAATGCAGTATTTCCCTATCTGCAGAATGGAAAATAACTGCAGTATCTCTGATACCATGTAGCATATTGTACTGTTTTGTGTAAAATGCATCTGCATTGTTGGTAAAATGTGAATTGTTTCAGTGGTGACAACTGTATGTAATTTATTGTCAGTATTCTCCTGTTGTATATTATATCCATCTGTAGTAGCAGCTGGCCATTTACATCTATTCACCACTATTGGCACAGAGAAACAATCAAGGTACAACCTTAGGGATGTGGGCCTATTTCCACTTGGACTGCTATAAGAGTTTATATAAAGTGGGGAATTGTCAAGGCTGAATCCCCACTCTGGCACTTTGAGTGCAGAAGGTGGGGGGCTGCAAGGATTTTAAAAATTAATATTTGCCATTTCAGAATTTTATTAAGCACACAAGATTACAGCTTTTCTCTGACCTTGGTGTGGTAAACAGTGCCACCACCCAAATGCAAAAATACCTCTTGGACCCAGGAAGGAGTACTTGGGAATTCCTCCCTGTGGGGTACCCTCAAGCCCTTTCACCCCCACTTTGGGGAAGAGCTGAGAAAAAAGCAAAGGAAATTAGCTGTTGTCACCAGTTAATCAAACAGCATAAGCACAAACCTCTTAGGATACAACAATCCAAATCGTGTTCTTAAAAAAGGTAAATTTTATTAAAAACAAAAAGAAAGAAAATACATCCGGAACTTAGGCTTTTGCTAGATTTTAAAAGAGCAATTCCAAAAATTAAGCATGCAAAATAGTTTTCTTGGGGTTCAGCTTAAAGGTTACAAACAAACAAAAGCATCTGGGGTTAGCACGGAGGTGACCCACAAGGCAAAATAAAGAAATAAACCTGATCACATTTATCTAAACATTCCCTATCCAAATTATTTCTTCTAGGTTTGGAAGATAATTTTTCATACCTGGTTCAAACTTTACACAGAATTTCTGCTTATAGCATTGCTGCTCCATGTCCCTGCAACCCAGAGAGAACAACAGACAAAAGGAAAGTTTCTTTCCCGATTTTAAAAAGTTCATAGAATATCAGGGCTGGAAGGGACCTCAGGAGGTCATCTAGTCCAACCACATCTCAAAGCAGGCCCAATCCCCAATTTTTGCCCTAGATCCCTAATGGCCTCCTCAAGGATTGAGCTCACAGCCCTGGATTTAGCAGGCCATTGCTCAAACCACTGAGCTATCCCTCCCATTAGCTCTTTTGATCAGGTGTCCACTTTTTTCTTTACCTGGGGGACTTTTTAACTCTTTACAGGTAAAACAAGCAGAGAACACTACCCAGAGGGATTTTACAGCTAACTGGCTGGCAGGATATCCATAAAAGCGAGCTTCATTTATCACAGGAATATATCTAGTTTTTTAGTTCAACATGACTCGTGAATTTAAATAAAAATAACCTCTAGCAATATTTAGGAGTCAACAGCAAAGAGGAGTTTTTTCATTGGTATTTTCATAGGGATTATTATTATTATTATTCAGGATTGGTATTACCATAGTGTCTAGAAACCCTACTCATGGACTAGGACCCCATTGTGCTAGGTGCTGTACTACTACAGAGCAAAAGATAGTCTTTCCCCCAAAGAGCTTACAATCGAAGTATAAGACAAGAGACAACAGAGAAATACAGACAGACAGGGTACAAGTAAACAATGGGACAACACTGGTCAGCATGAGAGGCAACGGTCTTAGCACACCAGCACATAATTATGAAGTTTTTGCAGACATCATGGCAAAGGAGAGTTATAAGGGCTGTTTTGAAGGAAGATCATGCATTAGAATTGTGGATGTTTACAGGGAGCTCCTCGCAAGCGGGGCATGGTGAAGGAGGGGTGTGGCATGGGAGAAAGTACAAAGGTGCTTGTTTGAAAGTTTAACAAGCAAACACTGGAGGCTGGCATCATGGTCTGATCAGAGGCAGGAGTCAATCTCCAGCTACTGAATGAGAGATGCCAGGTAGGATGGGGACAGTGAAGTGAAAAAGAAGCCACGCAGCTTATGTTTGATGTGATAGGCAAAGAGTATCGGTAGAGGGATGAAAAGAGGGCTGTGGGAGTGGGAGGGGAAACCTTGTCAAAAGCCAGGGAAATGATCTTTGCAGCAGCATTCTGTAAGGATATGAGCATGGCAGGATTACTGTTGGATGTTGCAGTATCTGAGATACAAGAGGATGAGAGCACGGACAAGAGAGAGTTTTAGATGCATAGATGGATAGGAAAAGCCACATTTTAAAGATGTCATGTAGAAAGAATCAGCAAGATTTTGACATAAGCCTGATTTGTGATATGAAAAAAGGGGTAAAATTTTCAGTGTCCTTTTCAAAAGTAACTAGGGCACTTGGAAGCCTAAGTCTCATTAAAAGTCAATTGGATTTAGGCTCCTGAGTGCTTAAAGTTGAAATTGGAACTTAGGTTCTTACATAAATTACATGCTTTTGAAATGTTTTGCCCTGTGCTCCGTTTGTGAAAATGACAGATTTTCACAATGTCAACTGAAGACTTTAAATACAGATCCCTTAGCATCCTTTATACTGTTAAGATACTGCACACACTCACACAAAAAGTCAAGGAAATGTTCATAATACATCTCAGAGAACTGAAAACTTTAGGGAGGAAGGAAGCCTATGTCTCCCCTACAGGCTGTGTCTTTGTGATTTACTGCAGAGGCTCAAAATATATTAAAATAGTTCCTTTATTGTCTTCTACTTTGTGTGTCAAAGTTCCACAATCTGTCCCATTTTACTAGCTGAAGTTGCGAAAGCTTCCACTATCTTTCCACTTTCATCTGTGCATGAAGCCTTCAGTACTTAGGAAACTCCAACTAGAATGGAACACTGCAGTGCATCTTCCCAGCAACACAGGCTATTGCAAGCATATCAAACCTGTTCTCTGCTCTCTATATGGGCTTCCTGTCAAATACTGAATTAAGTTCAAAGTCTTGGTCCTTTGTCAATGTGCTCCATGGCAGGGGGCCCAGGACACCTGAAAAATGGACTACAGCTCCAGGATGAAAACCATGGTCAAAAACTTCAATCCTCTGGCATACTGGAACTCTTTACTTTAAGGGTGAAGCTAGTCTGTGGGGGAGACAGAACTTTCTCAGGGACTGGTCCAAGATTGTGGAATTAACTTCTCCAGGAACTAAGAACCTTCACAAACCTCACCACTTTCTGCTCCTAGTACAAGGCACATTTCTTTGTCTTTGTCTTCTGCAACATAAACAGCCACCGCTATATTTAAAAAAAACCCAACCCTACCAAAACAAGACTTAACTGTACACTCTTATCCCCCAAGTGACAGGATGAGAGAAGAAACAACACGTGATAGATGTTTAATCACATAGCTTAATTCATGACTGGAAGGTGCTCAGTTACTTTGGTGATCAGCATGGTATAAGAACATAGATAGAAGAGGATACAAAACACACATCATAGTTTGTCGTTGAGTAAATCCTTTTCTCCAGGCCTGGCCATTTATGTTTTGGTTTCATTTTAGCTGTGATATTATCCACATCGTTGTCCCCTCTGGTCCTCATCTACTACTTCTCTAGCACGTTACATGAGGTAAGTAGTATATGTTTTCCATTTGCTTTTGGAGCACATGTCACTGTTGACAAGTAGGGGCATTACATAGGCCTCTGTTTTTTGAGAATGGCCATGTGAACTGTTGACACAGTAGACTTCATTCTCCAAAGCCTTACACATTGTGTGCTCGTTTATATCTGTGTTAAGTGGATGTAACATGCTACCATTCTGAGTAGGTGGCATTTTACATCCCCTTTGTATCCCCTTTTAACAAGTGTAAATGGGTGTACAGTGTGCAAGGCAGTGGTGAATCAGGGCTGCTCACTGTTTGTGTATGATCCAGAATCTAGGTATATGCTCATTCATATTAGATCTTCCGATTTGCTTTCTCCTGATTTGGACTACATGACAGACTTTAAACAGCAGCTCCAATACCCTACCACTGAGCCATGCCTATTAAGGATGATAACATTGCTTCCACAACAAGTATCTCCATTTATTGGTGAACGGAACATATTTTTCTTCATCCTATCATAAAGGGAGACTGCTGGGAGGCCTAAAATTAGACCCATCAGCTGTGTTTTTTGTTTGCGAATGTGAAAGTGCTTGTCACACAATCCCTCCGTTTTGCCTGTCTGCTCAGTTCTCATAAGCAGGCAGGTACTGAACTACACAGCATAAGAATCATGCTCTCAAAATGGTCCAGAAAGCAACATTCTTGAATATTTCAATACCTTGCCTGCTCACGAGAGCACAGTCGACAGGCAGTGTGGCGGGATGGTGTGACCTGCACACAGGCACCCAGAGACATGAACCAATTTAGTGCTTTTGGTTTGTTGTTGCAGAGTCACCAGCAGCAAGGCTGGTTTTAAAAGTGCTGCTCTTTGTCACTCAAGGATCTTGATAGCTTTTTCAGGCTCTTTACAGTTGATAAAAACAGCCTCTACAAAAGCACTCAAGGTTAAATTTGGGGCCTGATAAATCTTAATAATGTCACTTAATTTAAACTTGAATGCACAGTTTCTTCCAAATATCCATAATTATGAAAGACACTCCAGACTTACATTTATCTGGTAACTGGGTTCTCCAAGCTCATACGATAGAGATCACAATTGCAGTTCACAATCCAGTGTGGATTTTATCAGTGGTGCTTCTTTTCATACCCTTGTCATGATTTAAATAAACTGCAAAAGACTCTACAAAACCAAATCTAACAAGGCACTCATCTTATTATAGTTTTAGTGCAACATTTTAATGCAAGTGTAACTTAGTTTTTTGCCAAACTGCTTCACAGAGGTGCCTCTTGCTAATAAAACCACCAATCGTAAGTACATTCATCTTTTCCCTCCCTCCATTTTGTAACTATGTCGGAAGGCATGGATTGACTATGATTCAGAGCCATCAAAATGTTGCCCTCTCCTGAAGTTTAGGTCCCCAGACACAGACACTTCCATCCATCTGCAGTCCCTGGTTTGTCCATCTAGTGTCATAGACCATTACTCTCATGGAGTCTGGGAACTTTTTGATTTCACACCAGCAGTGCTCTTGCTGCTCTGTGAACAGTGGGGCCCCTGGTTCATGTTCCCTTAATACTTGTGTCCTTAGGCAATCTGGTAATATGTTAAAGATAATTTTTATCGAAGAGCACTCAGAACCCAACTGAGTTACTCACACATGCACATGAGCACTGCCCAACAGCCATGGCCTCACCCACCCAAGTGCCCCTCTGCCACCTTCTCTGGAATTACTAACAAATCACATGATTGCCTCTCCTGCTATGCTCCTATAGGAGGCACCTCTTTACTCCTCCCCCAGCAAGCAGATGTTTGACACAGGAAGTTACGAACCTCTTGTTCCTCCATCATCTGTTGTCTGGAGCACGTCAAAATATGATCTGATACAAATGATCAGAGAGCACGCTTCTCCTCCTCCCATATTCTTCAGATTAGTTTTATCTTTTAGCAGCAGTGATCAGTTGTGAGGTGCAATACCTGCTGGGGTTTTCTCCTATACTGCTCTGTAGCCCACTCCCAGATTCTGCCTCTTTGAGGTGGGCTCTTCTGAATGCTGGGCACAGATCCTGAATATCCAAGGATCCATATATAGGAAGAATACTTAAATGGGGGAGGAGGTTAGTCTTACAGTCTTCTGCAGCTTTTTTCCATTTTTAAATATCTTGAAATACAGATTTCATGCCACCCATTAAAAGAATAGGCTGCAAAAACACTTATCTTTCTTTTAAAAGAGCATTTGAAATGCAAACATTTTCTTTAAACCACTGGTGACATACTAAAACAAACAAAATCTCTTGAGTGCCTGCTAAGTTATGATGTCCAGTAGAACCAGCCTCCAACAGGCCAGAGGGAAATGACATTTAGTTACAGTGAAAAAGTTTATATGAGCTTGGCCTCTGAGAATGAGGAAGACAGCAACATTCTGAAAGTGAGACTGTTTCCATGGGAAACAACACTACTAAAAAGAAGAACCAGAAGAGAGAGCTTTCAAGCTTTGTGTCCTCAGTTGTGGACAGGGGAAATATGTTCTTCTGAACACGGAGTGCTTTTGAGAACTAATGGCCCAAGAGAATCAATAAGAAGAGCTACAACATTAGTTCAGTCTTAGCCAATGAAAAGCAAACTTGACATATACCAACCCATCAGGATCAGGGAAGTGAATTAAAATAGGTTCACCCAGATAAGATGTTTGCCTGATCACATTTCTTGATATTTGTCTTATGAAAGTCTGGGCAAATAAGGTTCAAATGGTGAAAGGGTAGATGAGAAAAATATCTGTCTGAATATAGCACCTTATATGTATTTGTTTTGTGATTATATACTGATTTTCAAGGTCAGAGATTGTACTTCATGGCACGTTGTTTATTGATCATGAAATTATGTTTGTTCACTCTGTAATGTGAGTGTATATGCCAGGTACTTTGGAAGTAGTTAAACAAAATTAATTTCTGCTCCTGTTACCTTTCAATAAACAAAACACTCTGAAATACATCTTGCTTTTTTCTGTGCTGTGGAGAAGATTGTACACATCCACAAAGCTAAGTATAAGCAGATCAGTATACAGTTTGAGAAGCCAGGTGGAATTTCTATGTAGCGTACAATGTTCACTAGAAAATGTTAACATGATGGGACATCCACTGCAGCCAGATGTGATATACTTTAAATTTTATGGAAGAAGTAGGAGTCTAGCCTCCAAATTAATGTGCTCCTTTATTGTCTTGAGTAATAAACACAAGACACCCCCATGAGTAATAGGCTACTGGCACCTGCTGAATGCCACATCAAAGAGCACACATTGTGCATTGAGCTTCCCTGCACTCGAAAGATTCCTTGTGAAATGCGCATGGACATATTGGCAAATGTCTCTGTTCCCCCTTGCTGCATAGACTGTACAGAAGATAGGCAGGATTTGTCCTTGTATAGACATTAAATTGCATTAAAGAAAACATTCAGAAAATGACAGGTTTCAGAGTAGCAGCCATGTTAGTCTATATCCGCAAAAAGTACAGGAGTACTTGTGGCACCTTAGAGACTAACAAATTTATTAGAGCATAAGCTTTCGTGAGCTACAGCTCACTTCATCGGATGCATAAAATGGAACATATAGTAAGATATATATATATATATATATATATATATATATATACACAGATAAGTTGGAAGTTACCATACAAACTGTAAGAGGCTAATTAGTTAAGATGAGCTATTGTCAGCAGGAGAAAAAAAAATTTGTAGTGATAATCAAGATGGCCCATTTAGACAGTTGACAAAAAGGTGTGAGGATACTTAACTTAAGGAAATAGATTCAATATGTGTAATGACCCAGCCACACACAGTCTCTTTTCAAACCCAAGTTAATCTAGTTTGCATATTAATTCGAGCTCAGCAGTTTCTCGTTGGAGTCTGTTTTTGAAGCTTTTCTGTTACAAAATTGCCACCCTTAAATCTTTTACTGAGTGGCAAGAGAGGTTGAAGTGTTCTCCTACCGGTTTTTGAATGTTATGATTCCTGATGTTAGGTTTGTGTCCATTTATTCTTTTGCGTAGAGACTGTCCGGTTTGGCCAATGTACATGGCAGAGGAGCATTGCTGGCACATGATGGCATATATCATATTGGTAGATGTGCAGGTGAACGAGCCCCTGATTGCGTGGCTAATGTGATTAGGTCCTATGATGGTGTCACTTGAATAAATATGTGGATAGAGTTGGCATTGGGCTTTGTTGCAAGGATAGATGCCTGGGTTAGTGTTTTTGTTGTGTGGTATGTGGTTGCTGGTGAGTGTTTGCTTCAGGCTGGGGGGCTGTCTGAAAGTGAGGACTGGTCTGTCTCCCAAGATCTGTGAGAGTGAGGGATCATTTCTCAGGATAGGTTGTAAATCTTTGATGATGCGTTGGAGAGGTTTTAGTTGGGGGCTGAGGGTGACAGCTAGTGGTATTCTGTTATTTTCTTTGTTGGGTCTGTCCTGTAGTTGGTGACTTCTGAGTACTCTTCTGGCTCTATCTGTTTTTTCACTTCAGCAGGTGGGTATTGTAGTTGTAAGTATGCTTGATAGAGATCTTGTAGGTATTTGTCTCTGTCTGAGGGATTGGAGCAAATGCGGTTGTATCCTAGAGCTTGGCTGTAGACAATGGATTGTGTGGTGTGTCCTGGATGGAAGCTGGAGGCATGTAGGTAAGTACAGCGGTCAGTAGGTTTCTGGTATAGAGTGTTGTTTAAGTGACCATCACTTATTAGCACAGTAGTGTCCAGGAAATGAACCGCTTGTGTGGATTGGTCTAGTCTGAGGTTGATGGTAGGATGGAAATTGCTCTAATAAATTTGTTAGTCTCTAAGGTGCCATAAGTACTCCTACTCAGAAAATGCTGAATCATTCCCCACACTCAAGCATGATTTTCTAAAAGCACTCCACAAAAAGCTGTAAAGCCTTAGAAGAATTGGCACTGTGTTTCTGGCACTCTAAAAGTATTCTAAACCATGAGCATAATTTTAAAACAACTGATAAACACCTCCTTTATAGGGGATGCTGTGGAGAATCAACAAAGACAGAGTGAAGGGGAAGCATGTCTACAACTCTGAAGATCTCTCTCCAAAGATCTGTTAAAAAGCTACAGCTGTTATAGGGACAAAAGAAAATGGAAGAAATTAAAGAAAGTTGAGACGTAGCTCTTTTCAGCACTGGACAGCACAATGACTGATTAAAATCCTTTCATTAAACTAAAACTTTTGGGGCCTTAATGCAGCATTATTTTTCTTAAAACAGAACCTTTCTTACAGTAGCATGAGAATAGTCTATAATAACATCCTTGCATTGCCAGTTATCCACCCTTTGGTAACACCATCAGGCAACGCAGCATACAAGAACGGCCTCATCTTCATCATGAGACAGTCACAGTGTGTGCCACAAATGCAATGAGTTTGTAACCAAGTGGTCATTGTGTGTCGTATCTCCTGACATGGGTCCACAGTTTGGTCACTGGGTTGGCAAGATTGTGGCTGTCACAAATGTAGTCCTGCTCCATTTTTCTTAAAAGACCACTTCTGTGAAGCAGCTGATTATTGTCAGGCTCTTGAGTGGTTTCTCAGGAAAGGTTCCATTCTAGGAGAACTAAATAAAGAGAATCAGTGAATCTTATGGTAACAATAACAATGTTCACTTCAGCAGTGTCATTAGAGACAAAATCAGGCCTGGCATAAGCAGGTGCAGCTCCCATTGACTGCACTGGGAATTGCTCTCTCTTTCATAGGGCTGAAATGGTCCATAGATTAAGGCTGGCACCAGAGGACCCCCAGAGTTGAAATCATGAGTCTCTACAGCTTGAGGTAAGGAGACAAACTCTGTAGCTGAGGTTGTAGTAGGGTCACTTCCTCTGTGGATGGGCCTCGGGGGGGAGGGGGGATGTCACATAAAACACACTCGCCAGTGGGTTATATGAGATTTTAAGAAAGGTGGCTATAAGCGTTAAAGATGGAAGAAGGGAGTACAGAATAAAGGCCCAGTGTAATCTTATGCAAAGAGTACCACTAGCTACTGAGAAAGAAATTCAGGTACCCTTCCGATTAGGTGGAAATAAACCATTTGTATATTTGAATGCCACTCGAACCAAAGCCTACAGTACAATGACTATGACATTGCAGCCAGATGATGATAGTGGAAGCAACAACCTGTATCTGCCACCTGAGCAATGCACTCTTATGGAAAGCCTCTGGCATCATTTCAGATGACACTCTGTTGTTCTCAGCCAGATCATCTTTTCCATTTGCCTGGGGGAGGGAAACCTATGCCTCACGTTGAAGTGAAAGCTGGCTTTGTTGTAGTGGCACCTAGGTGCTAACATGTTATTTTCGATGAAAGAGGACTCCCTGTTAAGCACATTAAATTATCAGAGGAATGTACGTTCTGTACATTTGTAGATTCCCGATTCAAAGACCCAGTGTCCTTCCACAGGGTGAAGCCAGCCTAGAGTTCTATAAGCAAACATTCACATGTAAAGTCACTGGTTGCACTTCAAGACTGATCTGAGAAAGACAACCCCCTGTGCTGGCATCACAACTCAGGGGGAGGTGAGCACAAAAATAGAAGACTGAATCTGAGAGTGAGCAAGCACTAATAGTTAGCTGGGAAGCTGAAGCTTGATGTTCACCACCATGATATTACCTTAAAATGTTTGTAAAAACACCAGTGGATAGAGGATGCTTCTGCTGGGCCACTGACAAAAACATGTAATTCAGGTTTCTGGGTTGTCACCTCATCCCAGTCTCTGGGAGGCACCTCTGTGTGTTAGTGGAAAGCCTTAAGAAGCTGCAGTGTGTGACTAGCTTCTCCTTGTCAAGAGCCCTGACCAGGATGGGTAAGAACAAGGAGAGGGACGAAGTCACTCCCGGTACCCTTTGTGGGAAAAGGTTTCCCAAATGGGAGTCACAGTGAGATGTTACTGATGGAGAACGCAGGCAGAGAAGCTGCACAGTGCCTGGACCAGCATGCAGGGTCTCGCTTAATCCTGACCTGACTGCTGACACTGCCATGCCATGACACAATCCTGCTGGGCTGTAGGCACTCCACCAGCCAGTAGAAGGAGCATGACCCCACCACTAAGCACTCATCACATGGGCCATGGGTTTGGATTGGGTAATTTACACATGTGGCACCTATGAAACATTGTCCAACTCTCATCTGCATTGTCATTAGTGAATGATACCGCTCTGCAATCCTGACTAAATTCAAATGCTAAATAAAAGCTAGACTGAGCCTTTGTTCAGAGAGTTATAGTCCCTCCTCTGTTTCTGCTGTGCCCCGGAAGGTGGGGAGGGCAGTACTTTACTACAGCACGTTAGTGTACTCCTCCCTCATGCTGGCTTACCTCTGCTGGCAGGCATGTAGTGGATGAAGCCAAGGCTCTGGCCCTATCCCACCACTCTCTGCCTAGCTGCTCAAGGGTGGGAAGAATATTGGGTATGCAGCATCTGCTCTCCCATCCATATCTGGACTCAAAGTCCAAGAAGCCCAAAAGTGGACATACAGGCTGCATGGAGAAGGTTACTGCTCTACATAGCCAGGTTAGAGCTGGTTATAATCTGGCCTAAAAGAGTACTTTATACTTTAACAAATAAAGAGTGTTAATATGTGTGGCTGGGATTTTCAAAAGAGCTTAAGGGAGTTAAGCACCCAACTCCTATAGACTGTGAATGGAAGTTGGGTACTTAAGTCCCTAGGTATCCTCTGAAAATCCCAGCCTAGCTGGTTAACCCTAGCAAAATTACAATCCATTGATCTGACATTTAGCCCACGTCTACACTACCACTTATGTCAACGAAATTTAGGTTGCTCGGAGAGTGTGAATATTCCACCTCCTTGAGCTACATAAATTATGCCGGCATAAGCACTACTGTTCATTGTGCTGTTGGCAGGAGAACTTCTCCTGCCAACATAGCTACCACTGCTTGTTGGGGGTGGATTAATTATGTTGACAGGAGAACTCCCTCCCATCTACACGAGAGATCTTTCAGCAGTACAGCAACATCGGTACAGTTATATGAGCATTGTGAGAACTAAATTCCTTATGTCTTTCCTTCAAACACAGGTCTCTGAAAATGGTGGCAATCCTTTTAATTTTCTTTGAGGAACCACTTCAGCACTTGCAGTCCTCTCTTACATAGTTGTTGCATTAATTAATGTTTTGATTGTTTAAAGAGTTTGAAAAGGTAACGACTGTCTTTAATCAAGACCTTATTCAAATTCAACAGCAAGAACAAAGAAGCTGATGTGTGTGTCACAGAATTAACTTCATTGTGTGGCTTTGGTGAGATCATCAAACAGGAGAGTGACCCCTTCAGTGAAGTGACATCCTTGCATCTCATTGCAGTCTATCCATTACACTCCGTGGGACAAATCCTGCATCCTTACTCAGAACAAAACTCCCATTAAATGCACCGAGACTGAGTTCTGGGCCCAAACTACAGAATTTGACGCTGTTTTCCCCTTCCACTGTTGCTCCCGTTTGTCTGCCTTAGTGTCGCTACTCGGTGAAAGGCATTAGCTCTGAGTCTGAGAAAGTGAAGGTGATGATACCCCCTCCCCCATCACCATCTCTTCACTCTGCTATTGGTACAATGGGATACCTTCATGCTTTGCCTTTATCTCTTCCTTTTAAAAGGATGGGAATGGGGGGAGAGGGAAGTTTTCTTGCCAGCAATATTGTACATTTTCTCCCTACCTTTGGATAATATCATCCCTTCTTAACAATGCTCCCTTTGTCATTTCTCATGAGATGGCATTTGCCCCCCCTAAGGTGACACAGCCGGTTCCTCTCTGGCCTCTCCCATTCCTGCCTCAAAAAGTTTGTGCAGCAGAATAGCTCACTTTAACCTCTGACTGGATCCCCTTACTGCTGTGACAGAGCTGAGCAATCTTTGTTGATGTTGAAATGTCAGAAACAGCAGGCAGCAGAGCATGATTTGCCCCTCCCCTCCAAACTGATGACCAGGAAAAAGTTGCCTGACATCGTGCAAATCTTTCCATACATATCTACTTCTCCCTTTCTTCCATCTAGTGCTGTAATGCTGCTTTGTCAGCATCTTGATGCTCCCTGGCCTTGCCAGTCTCCTCCTGCCTTATCTTATCAATCCAGTCAGAGTTAAAACATTTCTTTTCTACTGGGGATCAGATTTCAGCTCAAAATGACACTTTGTGTGTATGGGGGAAAGTACAAACCTGGCTCACTCTGGGAGCCGTCATTGTTTCTCCAGTCAGAGCCAGAAGTGCCAACAAACACAGAGCAGGTGGCCCTTCTGCTTTCTAGCTCACTGTGAGCTAAATGTTAGTGGGCTGATAAATGACTTTTTGCTTGTAGATGAGCAGCTTATGATAAGGGAAGCGATTCAATGTGCCCAAACATCCTACTATCAAGAGCACACAATGTGTGAATTAAACGCCTTGCCCTGGATGGAGAGAGTTAAGTTGTCTTTTAAAAAAATAGGAGGGGAGCATGTTGCAATTCATGACATATAAGATAATGGAACTGCTAGTCATTCTTTGGCCTGTCAGCATTAGGGCAGAGGCTATCTATCTTCCACTCTATTACATTATTTTATAAGTCACTTTTATCTGCTTAAAAATACCCATTAAGAATGAGATGCAAGAGAATGATTTTTGATAGATGAGGGTCAAAACAAATACACTATGAAGTATGACCTTTCAAAAAGGGGATTACCTATAAATAGCTATGGCTATCCCTCACAGCATTCTGGCATATGCCTGCCAGTAGTCTGAAGAGGAGAAACTCTCTGTCAGTTCTTTCAGCATGATTTCAGAATGGCACCTGCCACTCATTGGCCATGAATAGCAGAAAAGAATTTGCAAGGGATCAAGCAAAAAGCTTTTGCAGCTGGCTCTGCATCAATTTCCCTCTTGGAGTAAAAAGTAGTACAGAGCTTCCTCTTCTCTTTCCAGTGAACAATGGCATATAGTGAACTAGCAAGGAATATTAAGTTTTCATGTCTGAAATCTGTCACTTTGGGAGCTCATTTATTTAAAAAATTAATCACAGCAATTTTTAAAATTTGCCAAGCACTGTCAGCAGAGTTAGTTCAAATCCCAGATGGTTTGATAACAGGCTGCTGTTCTCAATTGCTATTTTGACTTGTGCTCCGTGCCATGGATTTATCAAATCCTTTATTCTGAGTCAAGAAGAATTGCTAATCCTGGTCATTTACTGCCATTAATGTGAAAGAGGTGAGTGAACCAGGCGGGTAACAGATAAGGTCTGTTTTCTTTGCCATGCATTTTCTTTGCCTACCTTATCCTGAGAGATTACCACAAAATATAACTGGAATTCATAGTCTAGTGCGCATAAGAACATAAATTCCCAGATCAAATTGAAACAAATACATAAACTTTTTTAATGTAAGTGAGTGTTATGAATGATCTATGTATTAAATGTTTTTAATATAATTCAAAATATACACAACGGAGGTGATTTTCAAATATGTCTCATCTGCAAACACAAGTCATCATCAGCCACTTTGTAGAAGGCAAAGCTGTTACATGTCTCAGACTCCGTGAGGCTTGGGGCCCTCTGTGTATTTAGAATAATACTTCTGTAGTGACAATAGTATTTAAAAATCAAAGAGGTTTGATCAATTTTGCTTCTATGAACTTAAATACACATTTATTATTATAGTAGTTCTCAGACGCCTGAACCAAGATTGGGGTTCACTGTGCAAGGTGCCGTACGTATACAAAAGAAACAGTCTCTGCCACAAGGAGCTTACTATCTAAATAGACAAGAAATATTATCACCTTTATTTTATAGATGATAACTTGCCTTGGGTCACATGCACACTTTGTGAGGGCAGCCAGCCACTGAACTGAGATCTCCCCAGTGCCTTAACTGCAGACCATCCTTCCTCTTAATTCATCTGATACCCTCAGGGGTGTATAAAGTTGACAACTGATTACTAGATTTTTGTAAAAGTGAAGTACCTCTTAAAAAACTCATCAAGAGCAACTGTCATTGTATACTAACCCCGCTGTCCCTGTTTTCATATTTACAGCTGATTTCTGACAAATGTACAACACAAATCCAAATTCCTGTTAACCCAGGAAGCATTTGTTACTAAACAGATCTTTGGAGAAGATGCTATGCTCTGTTTTGCAGATGTTGCTTTAATGCATAGTTGACAGTTGTCTCTCTGCTTTAATATCATGATTGGAACCTGTTCACTTTGGAAATTTACAGCTGCTGTTGGTTTAACAGTAGTGCTTCATTCAAGCCTTTCTGCAGTTCAGAATTACTCCTTGAGTTTACTGCTGGGAGTATTACTTTTTGTTAATAAAAGTCCAGAAGATGAAATAATGAAGCAGCCATTACAACAGAACTGATCACCAATTCATCAGCTAATTAATTTACTCTCTCATGAAAATCTCATCAATGGAGACATGCAATTGGTTTATACCTGATTATTTATTTATTAGTAACATAATAGCATCTAGGAACCCCAATAATGGACCAGGACCCCATTGTGCAAGGCATTTACAAACAAAACAAAAACTTAGTCCCTGCCCCAAGCTAGCACATGGGAAGGGACAATAGAAAATGTCCACAGATCATAATTTACAATTTAGGTTCTCTGATTTTCTTTTCCTTAGAGTATTGGATGCAGTTCTAACCTCGAGTTGTTTTGTCATTCTGCACTAACTGCCAGGTTATTTTGTAAATGTGATTTCTAAAATGGATCTTGCTTCCCTGTACAAGTGCTTCTGGATTACAGATATTTGATGATATTTGTATGTATCAATACAGTGGTGGTGGTGTCTGGGCAGCGAGGATTATATTAAAGCTTTCAGGACCCTCCAAACAGTGCTACAGTAGCTAAGGGATTTTCATGGGCACAGAGGCACTAAGTAACCCCTCTAATCTCTTTCTCACTGGCTTACAGCCTCTGAAGAAGCTTAATAATTAAAGAGGAATACAGTCAAAGTGTTTTTAAGAACGTATGTGCAGCAGCTTATTTGAGTCATTTCCTAACAAAATGCACTAAAGGATTCTCAGGTAGAAAAATGGAGTATGACTTCAGCCTTCCCTCCACCCTGGCAAAAGGATGATCTTTATTTTGTAATTAAAAAAATAAAAAGCTTATCAAATAAAGTACTGGTGGCTATTTCCTGTCTGGTAGGAACCTGATTAGCCAAAACTTTCGCTATTCAAACCTCCCTTTCTAATGAACTATAGTGTGTTGCTTTGATATATTGACTCCCTGTATATTGACTTTTCCAAATTCACCTCTGTGAAGAAGGGCCAGACAAGGCCAATGTAGTTCATAAATTCCACTTACGCTCTCTTCTGTACAGCTGTGAATTTCATCTTCTCTCAAAATATTTGGTGTCGCCCAAGTGGTTCAGATAATTGGCATACTACTGAATATGCATGTATATACACAACTGCATGTGCTGTCTATGCATATGCAATGTGCCTGAAGGAATGTTATTTCCATGCTGAATTTTCAGTTTCAGAGTGAAGCCATTTTGGAATAATCTGTCCCTGGAAGGGAAAAAGAGTGACGGTAAATGTTCATCATGAGGAATTTTTTTAAAATCTTGAATAACTCAGCATTATTGAATGATTTTCCTTGAGTCTTCCAAATATTTTACCTTCCAGCCAAGATGAAGCACAGAACACGTCAGCAACCATGAAGGATTTTTCAGACTATTAAGAGCAAATGAGAACAGGGGTTGTGAACTATAGTTGTTTTGCAACTTTACCCAGAAGATGTGTTAGCAAATTACCAGTGTGTTCACTTTGTATTTGCTTCTGGATCATTGGCATATAAGGTGTTATATTGAATTAGTACTATGAAACCTAAAAGTGGCCCAGGTTTCACATGATTGGTTTGATCAAGCTGGGAGTAGATGGATCTGAGAAAGGGAACTTAACTTTTAATTTATATATGATAAAATTCACCCTTTCCCAACTGCCACCTCCTGCTTTCCTGATTAAAAAAAACTAAGTGACACCCAGACCACTTTCTGCTTGGGAAAAAATACTTCAGTTAAGATTGCAAAACCATTTTGAGTTAGAAGCTTCTGTTTATATTCACTATGCTCCAGGCAGTTTGTTGTTTGTCTTTGAGATGAGATGTTGCAAACTGAGATTCTGTCTGCCATGCCGGGATATTAAAGATTCCATGGCACTTTTTGCAAAAGTAAAGATTTGTGCCCAGTATTCTAGACCTATATTTCCCTTCCTATTACCCCAACCTGTTGTTCAGTAGGCTGACTCTCCATCTGGCTGCCATTTTCCCACCAAAGAGGTGGCTGCATGATTCCTGCCTTTCTATGCATAGGTTCTCTGTGATTGAAGTGCAGAATGATTGGGCATGTGAAATCCATGCTAACCCAGGGCCAAGACACCGGGCTGGAGTAGCAGCGAGAATGCTTTCATGGTGTTTTCAGATTGCTGGATTGGATCTGTATAAACTTGGATCCCTTGATACCTCCCCTGCCCTTGCCCATCTGCAAGTCATTCTAATTGCATTCCTCTGCACTCATCTATGCAGGGGCAGTATGGAGACCCAACATAAGGCATGCTGGGAATGTGGTGGTAACGTACCTTCTGTGGTAACTTCTGACTTATCCCCCAAACTGGGCTTTTAAGCATAGATATGGAATTCTGCTGGCTTTTTGCACCAGAAGTGCATTTCACTGGTGGATTATAAAGTGTTCTGGGGTCCTTTGGAACGAACAGCTGTATATAAATGTACGATATTAATTATTATTATTAATTTCATTATGTATTCCAGAGATATTTTACCAGCAATGGCAGGACAGTATCCTGCAAACTCTGGGCCTGATTCATCCATATTTACTTACATTGAAAAATATCTTCTCACACAACTAGTCCATTGGTTTTGGTGACGTTATATGTGATTCAATGTGAACAAACATGGCCTTTTTGCATTTATAACTAGAATTGTCAGTTTAAAGAGAAGTCCTGGGTTTGCTCCTTAGGTGGAGTTAATTCCTGGGGTTGGCTATGAACAATTCCTCATGTCCCTGAGCACTGGCAGGAAATGATACTTCCTGAGCAGAAGAGACATAAAAGATGAGGAAAGTGACTAATAACATGGAAATCATAATTGTTGTTGACAAGCACTAGTTAGACTATTGCTGACTAGAGCATGAGTAACAAAACAAACTGCTTAACACAGTGGCTGCAGGATCTTGTTTCTCACACAGGTGACTGAGGCTTGACTAAAACTGGTCTGTAATCAGAGGAGCGCAAAAATGGGAAAGTGATTTTTAGAAAACAGTAATTAAATGCCACATTCAGCCTTCATATAAAAACGGGTTTAAACCCAGAAATAAACAATGAGCCTGATTCATCCCTGGTGTAAACCTAGTGAACCTAGTGGACTTACCTACGGCAACTTTGATCCAACGAGTGAATGAAAAGGAATTGCTCTTCAGAAATAATTATCTGATAATCTTTTGCTGGTGGTATAAATGCAAAAAAACCCCAAAACAAACAAACCCCTCATACGTTTGAAGGGTGAGGATGAGATAGAGGTTTCATTTCCTGGAAAGATGAGTATGAGCATTTTCAGCAGAAGCTCTCTTGTTGATGACAAGTTCTCATATTCAAAACAAAACAAAACACCACAATCAATAAATGCATCCATTTCCGTGGTGCCTATCTGCCTCAACATTCCAAGGGCCTCACAGAATAAAAAGAAAACCATTAAAAGCATCACATTAAAATCTTGATGGATTGATGTTAGTAGGAAAGGGAATGCATATTTAATATGGCACCTAGATGCTTTTCATGTATCATCAGATCTCTCAAGCTAAGCAGGGTTACGGTAGGGTGGTCCTTGGATGCAAGCGTTCCAAGGAATGAACACTTAGCTGCTATAGGAAGAAGTAGCTGATGCATTGGTGGTTCTCTTCCCCAGCAAGCTCCTGGCACTGGGGCCAGATTGTGGCATAGATCTAACCGCTGCCCCATATTACGTACATTGTGGAGGTGGACCATCCCAACATGCCTCTGGAGTCCCAGTTCCTACCTGAGCATCTCATATCACAAGAGGGGCATACATACTGCACAATGTTTTGAGATGGTGCAGCGGATACCACTCTTAGGCCTTGCCAGTTCCATGGGTCAATGTGGGCATTGGGAGACATAACTCCCTTCTCTATATCAACTTTGGGTTGGATTGTGCTCCAGGGGGAGCTAGGATTTGTCAGCCCTTGTGTTCCCCAGGTGCAGAGAGGTTGTAGCCAGTGCACAGGAAGAACAGAAGGAGGTGGGGGGGGGGGGAAGGATCCTTGTGCTCTAGTTTCCCCCTTACAAAACCATGCACCAATCAGGAACAATGTTGCCCATGGTAGTAGGGGACAATGAGGTGTCTTTTAGATGGGGTCTATAAAACCATGTTTTTGACTACTATGGTCATTAAGATCTCAATTTTCAGCCTGGCCAGGCCTGGCCTCCATTTGTGGGACTGCAAAATCTAATTAAAACTGATATGCACAAATGTATGTCTGGGCATTGCAGGGGTGAACTGCAAACAGCTGCTAAACATTCAAACACTTGACACACTCCTCAAAGAGTTACTTGTATATGCACAACTGTTAGCCTATGAACTGTCCAATTCATTGGCCCCATTGGTGTTAGACTACATCAAGAGCACACACAAGTGTTAATATATCTGTTTGCACATGCAGGTTTGCATATGCACGATTTTGCCCATGAACAAATGGAGGCAGAGGACTGAAAATCTGGCCCTTAGTATTTAATTATAGCTACATGAGGGAACTAAGTTTATAAATGTTTTTGGTTAATGACCCATTGCCCTTTCAGAGTAGCAGCCGTGTTAGTCTGTATTCACAAAAAGAAAAGGAGTACTTGTGGCACCTTAGAGACTAACATAAATAGTATAAATAAATTTGTTAGTCTCTAAGGTGCCATGAGTACTCCTTTTCCATTGCCCTTTGTACACTTTTTATTTGCTTAGTAGCCAGTTCTTCTGCAGCTCACATACCTTATACTGTATGTGAGTAATAAAACTAGCTTATCTTCTCCAATAAAGGCAATTTCATATGTTTGCCCTTTGAAATTGCACATCATTGGAAACAGAAGTTTTTCCACTATATAATCATACATTTTAATGCATTTACAATCCAATTAACAACTTAATAGAAAACTACTTTGAAACAATGGTAAACATTACATTGAACTTCATTTATGGGTGTCTGGAGTAAGATAAAAATGTTGTGGATCACCTTTTTATCTTAACAGCAGCCTCCGCATTTTCATCATGAATGTGTGTATTTTCTCTAACTTGGTCTGGGAATTAGCTTCCACGCTGTAAGGAAAATAAATAATCATTTTTGGCAATGACAAAAAAAAACACTCCAGACTTTAATATGTTAAAAGAAGGACAAGCCTTTCACACTTATCCAACTGTTGACATAAATATAACAAGAAACAATTATTTATAGTCGATTAAATTCCAGGTAATACACACTTGCAAAGCATTAATAGTTGTGTACTTTAAGACAGGATGATGCTTTCATCATTAATGTACTCAGTGTTCAGGCACATCAGTATAACCACAAGTCTCTGAGGATCATTATGACATACTCTGTTATCAAAAAGTTCCCTAAGATGTATTAAATGATAAAGTCTGTAGGAAAGAACTTTAGAAAGATAGTGCAAGATAGGCCTTGTTAGGCCCTCATTAGCATATTGCTAATTTACTGTTTATAGACTAAAGTTAGATTTGATTCCATTTACAGCTGTTTGTTGGTTTGTAAGATATTCATAGAAGGCAACAGAATTTCTTTGTCATAGAAATGCTGTAAACTAGTATTAAAAACCTAAAATGAAATGTATCATAGAATCATAGAATCATAGAATATCAGGGTTGGAAGGGACCCCAGAAGGTCATCTAGTCCAACCCCCTGCTCAAAGCAGGACCAAGTCCCAGTTAAATCATCCCAGCTAGGGCTTTGTCAAGCCTGACCTTAAAAACCTCTAAGGAAGGAGATTCTACCACCTCCCTAGGTAACGCATTCCAGTGTTTCACCACCCTCTTAGTGAAAAAGTTTTTCCTAATATCCAATCTAAACCTCCCCCATTGCAACTTGAGACCATTACTCCTCGTTCTGTCATCTGCTACCATTGAGAACAGTCTAGAGCCATCCTCTTTGAAACCCCCTTTCAGGTAGTTGAAAGCAGCTATCAAATCCCCCCTCATTCTTCTCTTCTGCAGACTAAACAATCCCAGCTCCCTCAGCCTCTCCTCATAAGTCATGTGCTCTAGACCCCTAATCATTTTCGTTGCCCTTCGTTGTACTCTTTCCAATTTATCCACATCCTTCCTGTAGTGTGGGGCCCAAAACTGGACACAGTACTCCAGATGAGGCCTCACCAGTGTCGAATAGAGGGGAACGATCACGTCCCTCGATCTGCTCGCTATGCCCCTACTTATACAACCCAAAATGCCATTGGCCTTCTTGGCAACAAGGGCACACTGCTGACTCATATCCAGCTTCTCGTCCACTGTCACCCCTAGGTCCTTTTCCGCAGAACTGCTGCCGAGCCATTCGGTCCCTAGTCTGTAGCGGTGCATTGGATTCTTCCATCCTAAGTGCAGGACCCTGCATTTATCCTTATTGAACCTCATTAGATTTCTTTTGGCCCAATCCTCCAATTTGTCTAGGTCCTTCTGTATCCTATCCCTCCCCTCCAGCGTATCTACCACTCCTCCCAGTTTAGTATCATCTGCAAATTTGCTGAGAGTGCAATCCACACCATCCTCCAGATCATCGTTAGTTTTAACATCATAGTTTTAAAGACGGGCAAATTTTATATCTATATCTTTTATCATGATATGCAGAGGGAGCTGAGTCAAATCCATAGAAGGAAGTGAAAGTGCACTTATTTTTAAGGAGGAATCTGATGATTCAAACAAGCCATCCCTGATTTATATCCTGCATCAGGGTATACATCGAACTGCAAGCAGATTCACAACCCCCTGTGAACACAGGCAAGCAAGTAAAATAAGGGGGCAGAGGTCCCCCTGCCCCCTCATTCCCCTGAGTGGTATTGGGAATTGTTTCTTTAACGTCTGAGTTTCTCAGATAGAGAGTCTGGGTGGGGCACTCTGAAACTTGTTATCCCCAGGCAGTTGGAACCAGACACTGAATAATGCAGATCTCTTGCATGCTCCTTTCACAGAGTGATCACTGAATACCACCTACGTGTACCAATAACTGCAGAGGAATGAGAGGAGCCCCACAAAATGCTCCAGTGCAAACTAGAGCAATAATAATATCTGTGCCCCTGTAGGCTAGAGTGTTGTTATTTAGTAATAAGAGCTATACAGTAATGCTGTGAGAATTACACAGTTAGCAGCACATGCATTTTTAAAACTACAGCCTGCATCTTCCCCTCCCATAGAAATATCAACAAGAAGGGGCACAGGGGAGAAAAACTGATTGGTGTTCCCTCACTGTGTTTTCTCCATCTCATTCTTCTGTGACAGAGGCATTTGCCTCCAAGCTCCATGGAACCTCAGGGTTCTTGGGGGAGCCACAGGAGGCCAAGACAACTCACATAGGAATCTTGTGCCCCCATGATTGGCTCTGTGGGCCATGGTCCTCCTTCCTGTTCTGGAAAGCAATGGAACCATACTGCCAGGGACTCACAAGCCAGCAGCTGTCCTTAGAATAGGGTGACCAGATGTCCCGTTTTTATAGGGATAGTCCCGTTTTTTGGGACTTTTTCTTCTATATGCGCCTATTACCCCCTACCCCCATCCCATTTTTTCACAGTTGCTATCTGGTCACCCTACCATAGAATCAACCCTAAAAGGATGTTCCCAGGAATGGAATTGGCTGTATTACCTTTTGTGTGGATTTCCTTTGAAGGGGTTTGAAGATTATACAGGAACAAGAGGGTGGGGCTAATACTTCTATCCTTTTTTCAGTAGATAAGGGAAAGGGGCTAGATTCACAAAAGGAACTTATCTGCCACTGAGATCCTTAGAGCCCTTGCCCAGCTGCAGTCTGACTCTGTTAGGCATCAAAAGCCCTGTGCTGCTAGTGAGCCTGCACATGGCAGCCTCAGTCTGGCACCCAGGTGCCTAAACCCAAATTAGGCATTCCTGCACCTATCTTGCCTGCAGGGCCTGATTCAGGATGCATGCTCAGAGCATGCTTAATCCTGGACAAAATTGCTGGTGGTGGTGCCCCTTATAATTTTTAGCCAACTGGTTAGTGCATTTACCCAGGATTTGGAAGATGCAGCTACAATTCTCCCCTCTGCCTGTTGTGGTACAGAGACTTGAATTTGGATCTCCCCAGCTCAGGAGAGTACCCTACTGACTCAGCTACGGGGCAATGGGGCCTCACTCTTTCCTGTTGAAGCTGTTCTACTTTGTATAAATAATTAAATATGCATTGGAGCAGAGGGAACTAGAGCTTGGGTCTCCCTCCCCCCCAGGTGAGGGCTCTAACCATTGGGCTATAGAGTCATTCTCAGCCAGGCTGTGGCCCAGTGACTAAATTGGGGCTGTGGATTTCTCGTAGTGGCAAGGTACCTAAAAGTCAGGTGCTGCAATGCTTAGCATCACAATGCCTAAGTCCCTTTGTGGGGCTAGCCCCAAATCCATAGGCTGACAATCCCCTCCTACCTATGGACCGGAAGGGGAAGATTGGGCCAATGGAGAATCCAGCACCACTATATAGGCTGGCTCTCTGGATCTTCATGAAGCATTGCACACTGATCTGTAATCTTCATAAACTGAAGAAGGCTATATTTAAACACTCATGGTATGCATTTTGGCCACTGCAGTTCCAGATCTGAAAAGTTTGTGAATTCAGATGGATTCTCTGCTACATGACACATTATTCGGGATAGTTTTAAAACACTCATCTGTTTTATTCCTATTAATAATAAAAACAACTGTCTTCTGAAGGGTCTGCATTCACTATTAGTAGGGTATACGGCTGTGAAGTCTGGATGATATCGTAAAAACTGAACAGCCGAGATATGGCATTGTTGGAATGTAAGCCACTTTATAAGGGTGAACGCTGTTTACCATGTACACATCAGAAGTAAAAAATGCTTTTTTTGCTGCTTTTCAAAGCAGGAATACTAGTAGGTCTTCATCATGGACCCACTGAGATTCAAATGGTTCTTGGTGGCTGAAATATCCAGTTCAGCAAATGGATTTTCAAATGTAAATATTTATGTGGATGCGGGGCTCTTTGTTGCTCTGTTATTTTGACATTTTCAAATCCTTCAGCTTTACTTTTGTTACGAAGACGGTATATTTGCTGAGGAGAAGAACAAAGGTCAATGGCTAGTTATGCAGATGTGGTTTCATCATAGGAAAATACCAGTTCTCCCAACCTACAAAGCTTTAATTTCACATGCTTCTACATCATAACCTGCACACTGACTGAAATACTGTTTCTCCTTTGCTTCTTCTGAGGAAATGTAAAACTGAAAGAAGAAATTTGAGATCCTGAGTGAGCAGAATTAATGGTTCATCAGCAAGAAATGTTAAGTGCATTTCCCTTTCATTTAAAGAACATCTCTCAGTTGCTGTTAACCAAGTACTACTTGTTAAAAAACCAACTATCCTCTTAAATATAGTAGTTATTGTAATTGTTCCTTTGTTTAAGGGAGCGCTCAGTGTTTGGGCTCTATATGAGTTTGGAGGGAAGATTTGTAACTGAAACTTTTGTTCATCCTCAGTAATTTTCAGCGTGTTTAAAAATCAGTTTCCCCTTCATTGTCATCTCATTGTCAGCCTCTTAGAAAATTGAAATAGAAACAGCATGTTTGCCATTCTACTCCCTGACAGATACACACATTTATTTCAGAGTAGCAGCCGTGTTAGTCTGTATTCTCAAAAAGAAAAGGAGTACTTGTGGCACCTTAGAGACTAACAAATTTATTAGAGCATAAGCTTTCGTGAGCTACAGCTCACTTCATCGGATGCATCCGATGAAGTGAGCTGTAGCTCACGAAAGCTTATGCTCTAATAAATTTGTTAGTCTCTAAGGTGCCACAAGTACACATTTATTGTAGGATTGCTGGACCACTGATATGTATTTCTGCGAAGTAGAATACAGGTTCTTTCCTTTGAAGAAAAAGGTCATGTGAAGAATTAGATGGAGTTTGCTAAACAAGAAGCAGGAATAAATAAGATACAGGGGATAAGATTTTGGGCTTCCCCGCCTTGATAGTATGAGTCAAATTGTGATTATATTATCCTAATTAAATGTCTGTGCCTTTAATGTTACTGGTTCCTCGGCCTCACTTTGTATGAGAGATGGATTGAGGTGTTAGCATTCTCATCTAGAGCCGTTCACTGACAAAGTCAGGACTTTGGTTTTTATCTGAACCTTACCAGTGATTCCAGTTGGAATTTGAATCTGACTTGCAAACAGAAGTGGTGGAAATGCTGAGACAACAACTGTTCTTATGAGATTTCTGCCTCTGCCTCCTTCCTCTGCTGCAAACGCTGGCTGCTCTCACTGCTCACTCAATTGATGAGTGCTCTCACTGCTCACTCAATTGGGGAGGGCAGGGCATTTGAGGAGGTCAGGACATCAGGCCTCCTCTTCCTGATTTTTATGAATTGTCTCGGTGGTGAACTCCCAGGCCTAGTGTGTGATATACATTTTCCAGATGATCCTCTTAGTGAAGAAGGCTGCAACTTTCCTTTTCGAAAGGAAAGTTGAAATTTAGCCTTGATATTAAATCAAATGGGGGGAGGAGGTCTTAAAGCTAGCTCTGGAGACTGGCATCAAGTGTGCTAGCTAGCTACTGCCACAGAGGAAGGCAGCCTTGCAATCGGAAAACTAGTGCACTAGGAGCTGGAGCAACAGGGTTGCTCCTGCACTCCCACCAAGCCATTGGTGGGGCCCCAGTCAAATGCAAAAGACAAAAGGGTTTTTATTTGGCTGTTACCCTCTTGAGGCGAAGCCCCACCTGCTGGAGCCTTACTCAGTAACAACAGACAAGTCAATGGTAGCACATCAAAACAATAGTCTCACACCAGGCCAGGGCCCTCCTTAGGATCTATGGTGCCCTAGGCGGGATTATTAAACTGGTGCCCCTATGCCTGACTTGCTCTTAGCAACACAAACATAAGCTTACAGTATTGGAAAACTTACCACATGCACTTTATTAAAAATAGTTTAACTTAATTAAGCACACTGTAATGCTGGTGGACTAGCACTAAAGAAGTAGCGCTATAGAAAAAGTTCTGATTTATTGACAGAATGATGCAAATAGTATAATTTTTTAAATTTGTCAACATTTTATTGGAAATTTCTATGAAGAGGTATTGAAACAAGGATTTGTTTTCAATTAAAAGCGATCTTTCTGGCTTTTTTGGCTGCAAAATCAGTAATAATGTCATCGTATGACAAAGACAAAGTGATGTCTTGTTCAATTGCAAGAATAGCAAGACCAGTCAATCGTTCCTGACTCGTAGAACGGAGATAGTTTTTAATGAGCTTTAGTTTTGAGAAACTCTGTTCTCCTGATGCTACTGTTACAGGAATTGTCAGTAGAATACGAGTGGCAACGTACACATTAGGATATATATCAACAAGTTTGCTGATATGAATAAACTTTACAATGTCCATCACCGATTTTGCATGTAGCAACATTGATGACAATGTACTCAATTCTTTGTACAGTTCAAGTCCATTTAAATCAAAACTATCACCATGCTTCAGGAGGCTCTCTAGGTTCTTGCACTTTGTCATTTGCTGCTCTTGTTTTCCTATTTCGTTGAATTTAGTTATGTCATACAAAAATCCAAACTGTTCATGGTGTGCTGTTAGGGCATAAAACCTTTCATCAACAGCAGATATTGCTTTATCCATCACAACATTAAAAAATTCAACCTCAAATTTCCTTTCTGAATTGTCTACGGGCTCATCTGCGCCTTCATATTCCACTTGCCATTTTTTCCTTGAAACTTGTGTCACGTTTGGACATGGAAATTTTGTTTCTACACCGAGTGCCTGTGCAAGCTCTCTTGCTGTAACTTGTGCTTCTTTGAATCCATTTTCTCTGTATTTCACTAAAAAGTCTTGTGTGTTTAGTAAGGTAAGTGTTGAATCAAGCTGCATCACTGGACTCTGCATTATTTTGCTTACACTTGAGATTTTAACAAGAATGTCATACCAGATTACGACAGGTATTAGAAACTTGAAGCTGGATATTTCAGAGGCCAATGACTGTGCTTCACTTTTAGCTTTTGGATCTCTGGCTTCTTCTGAAATCGCAACCAGTGCTTCATAAACTTCCTCAGATTGATATCTCAACGTTTTTGCACTTTCTACTCTGCTTTTCCAGTGTGCATCAGATCGAGGTTTAATGGTAATACCGTTGATATGTGCTTTGAATATTTGCCATCATTGACTGGAAGCTGAAAAGAGCCCGTAAATGCGTTGCAGCAAACCAAAAAAAGAAATAGCTTCTACAGAAGACTTGGCCATATCACACAAAATCAAAGTAAGGCTGTGGCACGCATACGGAACAAAAAAGACTCGTGGATTTTCTGCCAGCAATCTAGCTAGCATGCCAGAAATGCATCCTCTCCTATTGGCACCATTATCATAGCCTTGTCCTCTAATATTCATTACAGAAATCCCATTCGTTTTAGTTCATCAAGGAGAGCTTGAAGAAGTCCAAAACCTGTAGTGTTCTCTATATCTAAAAATGTGATAAATGATTCTTAACTGTAATCTGTGCTGAATCACTAATGTTGACAAATCTCACTACTAACAACATCTATTCTTGATGATTTATGTCCAGAGTGCAATCTAGAATTACGGCAAAATATTTTGCCAAAGAAACCAATGAAACGATTTTGTCTCTCGCTTTATCATTCATTAGCATGATCAGTTAATTTTGAATTCTTGGTCCCAAATAGTGGTCATGTATTTCATTTTCAGTTACTCTTCGGAGATATTCACTCATCACTGTGTCAAATTTTCCCAGCAATTGTACAAGGCCCAAAAAATTGCCATTTTGGGCTGGAATAATTTCTCAACACTTCCTTTAAAAGCAAGATTGTTTGTTGATAGATATTCAACAATAGATAATAGACGTTCAAGAACACGACGCCAATGCTGCTTCTCTGACTCCAGCAATCTTTGATTTTGGGCATCAAGAGTTGTCTGATTTTTTAACCTTACACTCAGCTCACACCATTGTGCATACTTTCAATGTGATGTTGTGCCTTTTCATTTTGCGGTAATATGTGACTAAGATTTTTCCAATCATTAATACCCATGGTTGCTATCTTAAAATTGCAACTATTGAAAAGCTTGCATGGGAAACAAAATACAGCATCCTTGCATTTAGAGTACACAAGCCACCATTTGTTGACAATTTCACCATTACAAAGTCTTTTGTAGTAATTGTTTTCTGTGAATTTCCTACCTCTAATGTCTTTAGGATATTCAAGACCTTTTATTCTCCCAGGGCCTTTCTCAAGTATAATGGCACGGAATTCGTTGTTTAAAGATTGCAGCCATGTGCCAATGTCATCTATATCCCATGCTAGTACAGTTTCAACTGTTGCAATTTCTTGTTTTGTGTCTGCATCTGTTTCAAATGATTGTTCTCTGTGTTGTTGCATTTCTTGAGCTTCGTCTGCATAAATATTTTCTTCGGCAGTTACTTGATGATCTTGATCAACTTCCTTGTTTTCATGACGTACAAACTTAAGTATAGAACCCTTCTGTGCTTGTACAGCTAATCCTTTTTCATCTTTCCATTTTCTTTTTTGTGACCCAGAAAGTTGTTTTTGATATGACATAACTTATAAGGGTGTTTTTTAAAGAAATAATAGTTTAAATGATTAGATTATCAGAAATATTATTTAAAATAACTAATATAGGATAGTCATGAGTCTGTGACCTTGACCTAGTGTGAAGACACCTCACAAGGCAATCCACCCTGACTGAGACACAGAAGAGTTGGAAACCCATGTCATTTTTACAAAGTCACTTTTTAGTTTAAATGTATAGTAGGCATCAGTCTTAATGTTAGTTACAACTCTCTATCAATCTTTTACTGTAAATAGATCAATGGCATTATCCAGTTTAATAAGCTGGGTTTCCAAACAGTGGCAAAATATAACCCTAGTTTTATTCCTAGGTAAAGCACAAAGTGACCAAAATGAAGTCAGCACAGAATCATCTCATCTAGTTTAAGGTAGCACAGAAATGTTACAGAAGTCCTATTGTGCCTTATTTTTGTTTGGAAAGACGTTAGCAATAGCAGGACATTTTGGGCACTGCCAGAAATACATGATAAATCACTGCCTCTAAAGTTCCATCAAAAACTGACATTTTCACAGCTCTAGCATGATCTGCTGCACAGATTCTTCACAAGGAAGTGTCCCTGGCCTTTTTAACTCATATTTACCGTGTATTTACTTTATGAAAGTTGGACAAAACATTGTGAAAACGTAAGACATTGGCTGCCCAACCTCTGGGCTGGCAAAAGCTATACTGACTCACTGAAAAAAAAAGCAAGAGAATCTTAGTACAACATATGGTCACTCGAAACACTAGTAAAGAGATAAGCATATTACAATTGTTGGAGGGCTCTATTTAGCAGTAACAGGGCTATAGGAAACCCAGTCAGCATTTTTTGTTTCTCTGATGAAAACTGGCCCACTCCCTGCCCCAAACCAAACTTGTCACAAATAATTGTTAACAACTTAATTTTCTGTTTTTGGCTAAGATTTAAATTTAATTTAAATTTGATTTAAAAAAAATATTGAAATTGGATTCAGGATTGTTAGCATGCATTTTTGGCAAACCAAGTTGTTAAATGACAATCCAAATGGCAACATAGTACTGCTTTCATGCTTGGCTGCTGGTCCAACAGCTGCAGTAGAGGAGGAGATAGGTGGAAAACTGCAGGACCCCAAAATCCACCTCTTGGGGGGCAGAGTGGCAACAGCAGCAGCAAACTCTCAGGTCCAATCACACACCAATGGGCACCACTGCCAGCCCAATGGACCATGGTGAAGTTAGCACAGCATCTGATCTCAGGGACAGGGTACCCACGGAGCCACAGCAGCTCATCCTGCCCTGCACAGCTTCCCCCCGGGTAAGGTGGATCGCTGCCAGCCCAGGGGAGAGACGCGCTCCCCAGCTAGGATGACCAGATGTCCTGATTTTATAGGGCCAGTCCTGATATTTGGGGCTTTGTCTTATATAGTCACCAATTACTGCCACCTAGGGTGATCAGACAGCAAGTGTGAAAAATCAGGACAGGGGGGAGGGAGGTAACAGGAGCCTATATAAGAAAAAGACCCCCAAATTAGGACTGTCCCTATAAAAGTCGGACATCTGGTCACCCTACCCCAACCCCCAACCTGATTTTTCACTCATGCTATCTGGCCCAGCCAGCTCTGTGTGACCATCCCAATTCTGGCTGGCTGCCGAGGAAGTGAGTTACTTTCACTTTCATTCCTCAGCATGCAGCCAGTCAGCCCATCCCTTCCCCTCACCCAACCCAGCCCTGCCGGAGGGGAGGGGGGAGAGAAGGGTGCTCCATGGGGGGAAGGGAGGGTGCGCCGAGGTGGGGCGGAGAAGAATAGACATTATGCATGGGGCAATAAAGGATACTGCAGCTGCTGAGCCTGCCTCACCTCATGCCGGGGGAGAGAATCACACTCACAGGTGAGTTACTTTCCCCGCCCCTAGCCCCTCCCCTTCCCAGAGACCCCAGCAGCCAATCCCCTCCCTTAAACTGTGCTGCATTCGGCTCCCTCTAGGACCCAGCAGCCCTGCTCTTACATGCTCCACTGCTTCCCATCTGTCTGGACTCCCGGCAGAGCGTGTGGTGCCCTAGGCAGAGTGGTGCCCTACGCGGCTGCCTATTCTGCCTATGGCTAAGGACAGCCCTGCATCAGGCCTACCTTCCCTCAAGGATACCCTGGCAGGCCACAGCCTCTGCTCAGTTTCTGACACTAGCCAGGCTTCTCTCATTGAGGGAGAGCTGAGGGGTTACTCTAGGGTCAGGTCTACACTACCACTTACTTTAGTATAACTTACATTGCTCAGGGGCAGGGCCGTCCCTAGCTATTCTGGGGCGCTACACAGTCCCCCCCGTGGGGTAGGGGGTGTGGGGCCCTGTCAAGGTTCTTCCCCACTCTGAACTCTAGGGTACAGATGTGGGGACCTACATGAAAAACCCCCTTAGCTTATTTTTACCAGCTTAGGTTAAAACTTCCCCAAGGTACAAACTATTTTACCTTTTGTTCCTGGACCTTATTGCTGCCACCACCAAGCGTCTAACAAAAATAACAGGGAAAGAGCCTGCTTGGAAATGTCTTTCCCTCCAAAATCCCCCCAAACCCTACACCCCCTTTCCTGGGGAAGGCTTGATAAAAATCCTCACCAATTTGCATAGGTGAACATAGACCCAAACCCTTGGATCTTAAGAACAATGAAAAAGCAATCAGGTTCTTAAAAGAAGAATTTTAATTGAAGAAAAAGTAAAAGAATCACCTCTGTAAAATCAGGATGGTAAAGACCTTACAGGGTAATCAGATTCAAAACATAGAGAATCCCTCTAGGCAAAACCTTAAGTTACAAAAAGACACAAAAACAGGAATATACATTCCATTCAGCACAACTTATTTTATCAGCCATTTAAACAAAACAGAATCTAACGCATATCTAACTAGATTGCTTATTAACTCTTTACAGGAGTTCTGACCTGCATTCCTACTCTGGTCCCAGCAAAAGCAACACACAGACAGAGAGAACCTTTGTTTCTTCCCCCCCCCCCACAGCTTTGAAAGTATCTTGTCTCCTCATTGGTCATTTTAGTCAGGTGCCAGCGAGGTTATCCTAGCTTCTTAACCCTTTACCGGTGAAAGGGTTTTTCCTTTGGCCAGGAGGGATTTAAAGGTGTTTACCCTTCCCTTTATATTTATGACAGGACCCAGGCCTCTGTGTGTGTGTGTGTGTGTGTGTGTGTGGGTGTGTGGGGAGCTGGCTTGGGGGGCTATGGGGAACTGCCCCCCAGCACTCACCAGTGGCGTGGCTGGGGCTGGGTTGCTGCACTTCCCACTGCCAGTGAGAAACCACTGGCCCTGCTGCAGTCCTATGGGGAGTGGGGGTGGAACAGGGGTGGGAAGAGGTAGGGTTGGGGCAGAGCAGGGTGGGGGCCATGGAGAAGAGGCAGGGCAGGGGCTGGAGCAGCACACAGCTATGCAGGACACCAGGAAATCTGTGTACTTTGCATATAGGTAGGGACGGCCCTGCTCAGGGGTGTGAATAAACCACAGCCATGAGTGATGTAAGTTACACCAACCAAGCACCTGCGTAGACAGCACTATGTCAGCAGGAGAGCTTCTCCTGCCAACATAGCTACTGCCTCTCGCGGAGGTGGATTTATTATGCTGATGGGAGAGCTTTCTCCTGTTGGCATAGAACGTTTGTTGGCGTAGAACGTAGAGCTACTAGCCCGAGCTCCCCAATTCTTTTTATACTTTATGGTGAAGCAGACTTATCTGCTGAGTTTTATAACACCAGCTAGTATATTCCTGGTACATTCATGCCACTACACTTTGTTACCTCTGTCACCTTAAAAAATGTAGTAGAACTTTTGTAATGTTCTACTTTCCCAATACTCTCACTCAACCCCTCATAGTATTTTCTGTCAGTGGAGAGCATCTGAATTCTTTATAAAGAGCCTGTCTTTCCTGGGAACAATTCCTGCATTCCTGTATCAGGGGATAAATTGTTTCTTTAACTGTACATGTGTGCCATCACCCATCTTTGTGTCTATTCAATAAATATAAATTATTATTCAAACCACAGTGACCAGATAATGATCTAAGTATAAGCACTTCCCTAATCCTTTCACAACTTCGAAGTAGTTCATTATCCTCTATTCTGGGGCATACTTCATAGATTATTCTTTTTAGTTTCTCCTTGGTCCACAATGCTGAGCCGTTCCTTTTAAAATCCTTTTAAAACTAAACTTTTAAATTCCTGCTTACTCAAAGGAACCTGTGTCTCAATTTCTCCATTTTTAAAGATTTGTTTTGCTTCCTTATCCACCATTTCATTGCCAGGTATCTCAGCATGAGCTGGAATCCATGCTAGTACCGTGTTCATAGCGGAGCATACTAACTCTGCTGTCAAAAACAATATTTCATTGATTAGATCACTCCTGCTTCTGAGGTACCCCTTTTAATAGCCAGTATATATTTTATAATGAACCTGAAAAGATAACAGCTAGGTAGGCCATGCATCCTTTATCCAGTTTACTGATAATATTATTCCCACCAATTCAGCTGTCATAACAGCTATAAAATTAGATATTTTTTTTAATTTTATTAACTCCAATCTCAAGGGTGCAAAAGGCTGCTCCCATCCATCCCGTGTTTTCATCTTGAGCTCCATCCGTATATATTCAGCAGTGGTGACTCCATTTACCATACATGTACTCATAAATTTTATCTGTCATATAGGACACCTGTTTCTTTCCCTTCATTATATAATTCTAAATCCACATCCAGAGAGACTATTTTCCAGGTATAATGTACTGCCCCATAACTATAGATTTTAATCTCTTCTTATTGTATCCGGCTACATTTCATCCACTTAATTCCCAAAACTCCTCATATATTCGTACAGTATTTTTATCGCTGCAATTTCCCTTGACGTTAGCCCAAAACATTAGATCTCACATTTTCATTATTAACTTGACAGGAGTTTCTCCAGTAGATGCCTGTATTACCCACAGCGATGTCGAAAAAAATGCACCACGTTCAATTCATAGTGCTTGAACTTGAATTGACTCTAACTTCTGCGATCTGGATACAGAACTAAAGGCTTGACACCCACAATCTACGACTGATCTCATTAACGCTCTGTAAAGCATCCTCGCCACTTTCTTATCTGCTCCCCCACGAATCCCAGCAATACTTTGCACTCTCAGCTGAGCTGGTTTCTTTCCTTTTAACTCCTCCTGTTGCATGCGCAGCAGGGTGGGGCTGACTGAGCTTGCAGCAGCACATTAACTCTTTCTTCCCTAGTATGGGGTTTTCATATCCCTTCACACCAGTAAGTGATTTCCATCTATATATCAAGGTTAATATGGAGCAGAACACCATGTTTTTTTACAACTAATGGCCCCTACTGACCTAGGCTAGGCAGGATCTGAAGTGATAACTTAGATAGTATGTTTGTGAGAACACCTTGTTGATCATGGAGGCACATCAGATCCAAGTATTGTTTTCACAGTTGGATGAATCTCTCACAAATACTGTGGCTTGCCACAACAGAACTAAATGTTGAGATTGCTGCTCTTGCCAAGCAGAACATTAGAGTGTTCTCAGTAAGTCACTGAGTCGCTTCATTTCAATTTATTTTCAATTCCTTCCCATATATTCAAGGGCCTCTATGTGTGCATATGTGCACATGTCAGTTTTGGCCTGCAGACAGATTGCCAATTTCCCGGCTAGCATTATCTGGTTTGATGTTGGACAGCCCTGATGTGGAGGTGAAAGATTCCATATCTACCAGTTCCCTGAGCCCTACATCAGTAGTTATATACTTTTTGCCACTTTTCCTGAGGTATGAGTTCAACGATCTTGTAGCCATGGCTTGTGCAGATGTGTGGATGGAATCCTCCTGGTTGCATTAGGATTAACTGTGCCTGGAGCAGTTTTGCAGCTAGTTTGACTTGTGCAGAGGGCTGCTATTAGATATTTTTTAGTTTTTTCTTAACTGTCAAACATCTGGTTCCTTGGTGACTGGCTCCCTTTAAATCAGTGGACTGACTCTGAAATCCTGTCCTACAGACTTAAAAGATCTTAAATGGCCTACAACCTGCATGACTTTATTGTCCACTTTCTCTAGCCATGTAAGGTAAAGAGTCTTTCTGTGCATTCTCTGCTGGAGCTCACATCCATGGGATCTGGAACAAACATTTCTGTTTTTACAGGTCACATCTTGAGAACAGTTTGCCTAGTGATCTTCCTTCTGTTACATCTGCTTATGCAATCAAATAAAAGTCAAATTCTTTTCAATCAAGTTTTTGGTACATTCTTAGGTCATCTGCATCTCATTATTCTGGAACAATTTGCTTAGTGCAGTTCCCTCTGCTTTGTTTGGCCCATATTTTCTAATTCTTTTCTGTGTTGTCTGAAGCAGGGCTGTAGGATGTGTAGGTTCATGAAGAGGGATATAAATAATGATCATTGACTGTCAGGGCACATCAGAGCCTTTTTCCCCAAGGACTCTGTGCTAGCATGGAAGTTTCCAAAGGAACCCTTTCTTTTGGCATGTTTCACACATTTAGATGGAATAAAATTAGAAAACAAACCTTTATTATCAGTGCAAGGTACACTGTCACTAGAACCATTAACCAGTGTATCTGTATAATATTACTTCTGTACAAGGGTCCTGAGCTCATGATCTCAACTGCTGCTGTGAGAAAGGGAGCACATTAGACATGTTTGTTATTTGCACATAATGTACAGCTTGTGCTGTTTAAGTAGCTTATTAGACTTCACCTAGCTAATATACTTTTAAAAATGGCTTTACTGACTTAAAAAAGATACAAAATGTATGCAGGAGAAACATAAACTCTGGACAAGTACCTACTTCCCACTGACAAAATATGAAATCCTAGCTCTGCTAAAGTTAATGGCAAAACTCCAATTGATTTCAGTGGGGTCAGGATTTCACTTGGAGTACTGGGCATTTATCCCACTTCCCCTCTCCTCTCCACCCCACCACCGCTCTTCTCTGTCAATATCATGTTACTCTCAGTTGCACTTGCCTTTCCATCATAGAGAAATCATTCTTGTTGCACATGAAACTCTTCAATATTGTAATTCATTTATCACCGGATGTTCTTATGAAGTAATTTCTACCCTGTCATCATGCCAATCATTTAGAAATGGAATTTGAGCTTTGCTTAGCTAGTCTTTTGAAACAGGTATCTCTTTCTTGATAAAGAGACCTCCAGAATCCCTAAGGATACCTCTCCTTCTAGACATCCATTGGTAGGTTGAATACCTCCATTGCCCTTTTCTACAAATATTTCTTACAAAGCTAGGCTTAGTAATTTTCCTTCCAATAAGCTGAGCAAAAAGTAGAAGGGAAAGTAGCACTTCTAAGCCATGGCAGCTGATAATTACCTTGCTGTACATGGGGCTCTATATAACCCAGGAATTGTAAGAACTGTATTTGATTACAGTGCTTTAAGACTAGCTCAGTGCAAGAGTTCTTCTTCATTAGGGAAATAGACCTGCAGTACTTTAATGGAGCTCATTTCCATCTCCAGTTTTGCTTTGCATGGAGAGCTAAACTACCTTTGTGCCCAAACCATTGACATCCTTTTTTCTTGGAGAGAACTACAGATAAATGCATGGTGACAGAACAAACAGCAAATATTAATAGGAGACATAGTGTGAGGTTGAGTTGAACAGGAGGACCACCTGGAGCTCCTCATGAAAGATGGAAAATGGCTGTTTGGAAAAAATTACCTGTCATTTGAATGGGTTTATTTCTTTAATCCCTGAAAGAAAACCACATCCCACAATGAAAGCGTAAAGCCTTCCTCTCCTGTAATAGGCCGAGAATAAGTCTGATGATGATTATTAAAGTATTAGGGCCTTTTTAATTTGGAAGCTTGGGTGTAGTGAGCCCTGTGGTTCTCCAGACAGACTCCTGCTAGGTGCTTTGGGAGGCATTAGAAATTCCAGCACAGTCTACTAAAATAAACAGAGGCTTGGGGAATGTTGGAACTTATCTTCAGTGGTTGTTTTTGTCGCTTACTGATTTCTGCCTGTGTGTGTGTTTTGCCCATTAGCAACTATTTAAATAATATATTGAGTGCTGATGTGCCAGCATTTCAAGCCTTCTACAACTTACCTTTCAAAGGTCTCTCCCCTCTCACTCCAGCCAGGACGTTCTCTGTGGGAGTCCAGTTCTGCTTCCATTGGAAGCAGGAGCAGGCCCTGTGTTTCTGAAAGAAAATTCACCTTGGCATTATCAGCCCTAATTGCTGGCTTTTATTTGTTTTATATACTTAGGGCTAGATTGTGCAGCCCTTACTGTGATGAGCACTGTCTCACCCGTGTCCCCCATTGGCTTCACTGGGATCTAGTTGCGTGGGTCAGTGCTTATCCACATGCAAAAGGGGTGCTCAGTCTAGCCCTTCTTGAGCGAGCCTCACCCCCAGGTCACCCAAACCGTAAAACAGGCTACTGAGGCCAATTTTCCAATTAATTAACTACTCTGAGCTGATATTCCACATGCCAAATTTCAGCTCACATTGGATTTTCTGGAAGCCTTTTAAACCCCTTGTTACAAGGGGTTTGTTTCTGAACACCATTAGCCTGATTCTCCTCTCACTTACACCAGAGTAACTCCATTCATTTCAAAGGAACAACTCCCAATTTATACTGGTGCTAAGGGAGAGGAAACTAAAGTCCAGATCCTCAAAGGTATTTAGGCACCGAACTCCCAACAATTTCAATGGAAGTTGGATGTCTAAGTACCTTTTGAGATTGGCCTCAGACCCTAGAATCTGAAAATGTAGGGCCTGATTCTCATTTACACTAAGGCCCCTTTATACTGCTATTTAAATTCATTTTATATAGTGTATATAAGAACCAGGCTCTCTATGACAAAGCTCTTCGCAGAAGCTGTCTTAACTAAATGTTGACGCTGCTTTTAAACAGCTACAGCTAATTCATCTTGGCTAGACAGAAGGCTCAGTGCTGGGATAGCACTAAGAGGCTCTGTAGCCTCTGTAGCCTGGAAATCAGGTGAGACAGAAACCTCCTCAGTGCAAACAGACCCCTAACCTACTTTTTTACATTCCTTCAAACAAGTGTGAATTTCACTCCCAGCAGAGGTGAAAAATAAGGTTGAAAATAAGATCTTTCCTATTACACTATCCATGACCTCCTTAGACCTTGTCTCGACCACAGTGTGTGGATTGAAATAGAATATTACAGTCCTGGCTCCCAAGAGGAGCTTTTGTTTTGGTTACCTTTTGAATTAATTAAGCCTTTTATTAAGATGGAAGATTCATCCGTTTCCACACTATTGTATTTCATCTACTTATTTTGTTTTTAGTTTGCATTGTACATTTGCAAATATTGTACAATCTCCTGTTGGAAACAAGGCTTTCCTGGCCAAATTCTGCTGTGCTCCTAGATCCTCCTGCACAATGTCCACTGATTACACCTCCAGCCCTATATATTGCACACCTATAGCCCAGGACACAATTTGTCTTTTCATGTTAAATGTAAATGTCAGACTGTTTTCTAGGACTGAAGACACCCAGACTTTAAGGACTACAGGAGCTGTCACATTCAAGCCCTTTTAACATATTTTTCTCTCCTCAGATGGTGAGTGAATGAAGTTTCCTATTTCTAAGTGCTAATAGTACACTTAAAATAGTGGATCTGCACACACTTGCAGTTTTGTTCTCCTGAACTTGGGTCAGGAATGGGTTGGGGAGACTAGTTTAGATGCTCTTGGGTCTTGTGATACAGTGTTTCTACCTCCATCTGTCTAATGCCATGTTTCTTGCTCCATGACAAGTGTGTTTCCATGACAGCGACATCTCTCTCAATGATTTTCTTATATGTCATCTGTTGTCCTTCTCTCTTTCACCAAGTGGTATCCGGTCAAGGGCTTGTGTAGGAATACGTTTTTTTGACACCCATACAACATGCCCAAGCCACTTCAGCCCCCTCTCTCAAATCATTGTCTCTACAGTCTGTTAGCCAGTCCTTTGTAACATCACCATTAGTTACTTTTTCCCACCAGTGGCCACCAAGTATTCTCTGCAAGCCTCTCTGATGGAATTTGTTAAGTTTCCTCTTGTGGGCTTTTTTCACTTGCCAAGTTTCAGAGAGCAGAGCGAGCAAGGCAAAGGTGATATTTAAGCCACTTTTGTGCTCCCCTATTCGGGGACTGTTCAGGGGCCTGCCTGGTTCCCCAGTATAAGTTCAGAGCAGCCTCACAGCTGCTCTAATTTAGGCTCTGCTTCCAATGCCCCTTGTGGGCCCTGGGGAGCTGAATACAGTGTACTCCAACCACACTCCCTCCCTAATGCTTGCCTGCCTCCTTCCTCCCACTCCCACCTCCAACAGGGCCTCTGTGCTGCGGGGGCTGGGAAGCAGCTAGTGCAGAGTCTTTAAACCAGCTCTTGGGTGGCTGGGAAGTCCCCCTGCACTAATCTTGGGGGCCTATTTTTGCCCCCCGATTAAAGGCTCTTTTTGGTGCCGGAGTGCAGTAACAGGACCTTTAGTAAAAAGCAAAGGAGTACTTGTGACACCTTAGAGACTAACACATTTATTTGAGCATAAGCTTTCGTGAGCTACAGCTCACTTCTTTGGACCTTTAGTGTAACCGAGAATCAGCCCTGCCCCGTTTCTCCCTACCATGTCTTGGCGGATACTATAGAAATGCGGCAATGTAAAATTCTCCAAGATCTAGGAGTTTGTCACACTCTTCAGCTGACACCACTTAATATGTTTTGTGGGGAAATCCCAGCACCTTAAAAGCACCTTTAACAAAAACAAAAAAAAAAGTAAATGAACCGTGGCTGGGTAAATAAATCAGTGGTGAACACTTTATGGTGATAATTAAAAATTCTCAGCAAGATGATTGTGTTGGGACCTCGTAGCTACCAGATGATGAGTTTAAAGGTGACTGTCTCCCCCCCAGTCACAAAGTGGATTTTGGGACAAGGGGGCTGTTTCATCACCTTGTGTTACTCCAGTTTTATGCAGATGAAAAGCAGTGATGTACTGGTGTAAAACTGGAGTAACAGAGCACTGAATCAGTCTTTTCTATTTTTAACCATGGGAGACAGACACTGACATTTTATCTATGGAAAGGGGAATAAAATGTGCTCTGGCCCAGCAGCCTGCCAAAACCTAGCCTTTGCATATAGCATAGATTGTTAAGAGAATGAATAGCATTAGCAGCCTCCGAGGAGATATGCTGCTTTCAGATTTTCCAAGTGGGCGGGTGTTACAGCAAGGTGGATGGTGGCAGGATTAATTTTTTTTTTATTAAATGAAGTATTCAGCGTTCCAGCAAACAGCTTGCTACAAAGCTGAACAGTAGCTCTAGGGCTTGTGGAGTGGTGGAGGTGGTGGGGAGCCTTTGAATCACAGTCATTCTCTGCTGCGTTTACTGAAATGCGAAAGGATGACTCTTCGATTCAGCTTTCACCCACTGGGAGCCACGTCCCCCACCCCCACTCATATCTGATGTCAACTCTGCATTAAAGAATGTGTGTCAGTCGCAGGGCGAGAGAGGCAGTTTGAATATTCTGGTCAGAGAATACTTCTTTGTGAAGGCTGTTGGACGTTTTGAAACCAAATCGAGCTCCCTGAAAATAGCTTTTGGTTTTGATATCTCTTCAAACTTGAATCATGTTCAGATTTTTAAAAAATGTATAATCTGAACTCAGGTCAGTTTCACCGAATCCATGAAATATTTTACCCTGCTTTCTGCTCATCTCTGACTTGTATTAGTTGGATAAACTAACTCGCTTTCCTAAATAAATATATTTATATAGGTCATTTGGCAGCTATCACTTCTTTTTCCCTGCTCAGCATTGAAACCTTTTAATCAAAAACCATCTTACCACATGTTTTGTTGAACTGCTATATTGTTTATTAGATTGTGAACAATAAGAATACATAGCATTTATTTATAAAAAGAAAAGGAGTACTTGTGGCACCTTAGAGACTAACAAATTTATTAGAGCATAAGCTTTCGTGAGCTACAGCTCACTTCATCGGATACATTTGGTGGAAAAAACAGAGGGGAGATTGATATACATACACAGAGAACAAGAAACAATGGGTTTATCATACACACTGTAAGGAGAGTGATCACTTAAGATAAGCCATCACCAGCAGCGGGGGGGGGGGGAATGGAGGAAAACCTTTCATGGTGACAAGCAAGGTAGGCTATTTCCAGCAGTTAACAAGAATATCTGAGGAACAGTGGGGGTGGGGTGAGGTGGGGGGGAGAAATAACATGGGGAAATAGTTTTACTTTGTGTAATGACTCATCCATTCCCAGTCTCTATTCAAGCCTAAGTTAATTGTATCCAGTTTGCAAATTAATTCCAATTCAGCAGTCTCTCATTGGAGTCTGTTTTTGAAGCTTTTTTGTTGAAGGATGGTACCCGCATGGCCCCACAGTATGCCAACATTTTTATGGCTGACTTAGAACAACGCTTCCTCAGCTCTCGTCTCCCAATGCCCCTACTCTATTTGCGCTACATTGATGACATCTTCATCATCTGGACCCATGGAAAAGAAACCCTTGAGGAATTCCATCAGGATTTCAACAATTTCCATCCCACCATCAACCTCAGCCTGGACCAGTCCACACAAGAGATCTACTTCCTGGACACTACGGTGCTAATAAGCGATGGTCACATAAACACCACCCTATATCGGAAACCTACTGACCGCTATTCCTACCTACATGCCTCTAGCTTTCATCCAGATCATACCACATGATCCATTGTCTACAGCCAAGCTCTACGATATAACCACATTTGCTCCAACCCCTCAGACAGAGACAAACACCTACAAGATCTCTATCATGCATTCCTACAACTACAATACCCACCTGCTGAAGCTTCAAAAACAGACTCCAAGGAGAGACTGCTGAATTGGAATTAATTTGCAAACTGGATACAATTAACTTAGGCTTGAATAGAGACTGGGAATGGATGAGTCATTACACAAAAAGAAAAGGAGTACCCGTGGCACCTTAGAGACTAACAAATTTATTAGAGCATAAGCTTTCGTGAGCTACAGCTCACTTAGCTCACGAAAGCTTATGCTCTAATAAATTTGTTAGTCTCTAAGGTGCCACGGGTACTCCTTTTCTTTTTGCGAATACAGACTAACACGGCTGCTACTCTGAAACCTGTCATTACACAAAGTAAAACTATTTCCCCATGTTATTTCTCCTCCCCCACCTCACCCCACCCCCCACTGTTCCTCTGATATTCTTGTTAACTGCTGGAAATAGCCTACCTTGCTTGTCACCATGAAAGGTTTTCCTCCTTTCCCCCCCCTGCTGCTGGTGATGGCTTATCTTAAGTGATCACTCTCCTTACAGTGTGTATGATAAACTCATTGTTTCATGTTCTCTGTGTGTGTATATCAATCTCCCCTCTGTTTTTTCCACCAAATGCATCCGATGAAGTGAGCTGTAGCTCACAAAAGCTTATGCTCTAATAAATTTGTTAGTCTCTAAGGTGCCACAAGTACTCCTTTTCTTTTTGAGAATACAGACTAACATGGCTGCTACTCTGAAATCTGTCATTTATTTATAGTCTTTAATCCTAAAATACTTTACCTACTGATACACAGACTATACATGAATCACTTCATCCAGTGATGATGGGGAATGTCCTGTGGGGAATTATTTGTGACAACTGTTTAACAATACATGTACACTTCTCTAGAACAGGAAGTGAAAAAATACTTTAGCCAGCTGGAGGGAATGTAGATAGGTAGAATATAGTTTTCCAAGCTTGAGTTTAGCTAGGAGAAGCATTTCAACCAGCCATATTCCTACTTTTGTTAAAAGCACAAACAGGGTATTCAATGAGAAGAAGTGGGCCAGACCTCAGTTTCACATCTCATCCAAAGGACAGAACTTTGAGTGGCTCAATGCCCCCGGGCACCATGCTCAGGTAATGGATCAATTTTGATTCAGAGGAAAGAGTGGCACTTATTGGATCACCAACCTTATTTCTTGCAGAAATATTCCTTATAAGAAGGTGGCCACAAGGAATGGCTGATTATTGATTTACACTTAATTATATATTTACTCAGCCTGCCAGTTTTGCACATAGCTAATGTACATAATCACATGCACTCCTTCAAGTGATTGCCCATATTCACAATTCACTAATGAGAGCGTGTGTCCCATGATCTAGAGTTCAGAGACTTTGACCAGCAGTGGCCATGCGGTGCATGTGCACCTGGCAAGTCCTTGTGCTCCATGTTGAAGGCATGAAAGGGCAGGGTGCACCAACTACCACTCAGTTCCTCTCACTGCCTCGTGCCTCCTGAGACGGAGTGGCTTACTGTTTGTAGCGGCTCATTGTCCTGAGCTGCAACAGCCCCTGTTTTCTCTGGTTTTGTATTGTATAGTTAGTTCTAGTATAATTAGGCTGTTTACAGTTGCCCATTGACAATTTCTTAAGTTTTCTTCTAGATTTACCATGATTAGATTTTTGGTACCAGGATGTTGCCAAGTCTCCTGGATTCAAATACCACCCCTCATGTGAGGGTAACATCTCTGTGAACAACATGCTCTTAAAATGCCTGTATTGCTTTGGGCATTGCACAGTCTGGTAAAATGTGCACAGCCCTTTTCCCCAGGGCTTGCAAAGAGAGGGAGGCTCAACTGCAGATATATATCATGGGCAAATCCAAGAGGCTGGAATCAAAATGCCAGATCATGGGTCCCCCCTACATCATTAGCTCACTGACTCACAGGGCTTCACCTTCAGCCCTGGCTCCTAGATTGGCCAAACCCAACAAAAGACCATTATTAGAAAAGATTCCAGGTGTGGGGAGCTCCACAGGTAGATCTCAAATGAAGATCTCCTCAAAAGGCAGACCTCCATCCTCGTGCTGCTTTTCCTTCGAGCCTTCACAGCCCCACGCAGTTCCCACCAAAATTCACCCTCACTGTGGTGCTGAAGGCTCAGCACTGAAGTGACAGGCAGAAGAGCCATTGAGAGCAGCACCAAGACAAGCTTCCCCTTTAGTTAGGAGGTTGGCCCCTTCACCTTCCACTCTTCAACACTGGCACCATTGATTAGGCTATTCTGGCACCACAGCCTTGGGCCCTGCAGACCATGGAACTGCTCACATTCTCAGCATTTGAGCCAGCACTGTTACCCAGGGATGCCACAGCATTGTCTTGGCCATTCTCCCCTCAACACCAGAGCATATGATGTTTAAGGTGTCGATGGATCTTGTGGTCCTGCAGGAGTCAGAATCACCACTGCTCTCCACTTCCATTTCTCTAGTGGTGCTGGAACTTTCTTTGATCATGGCACTGAGTACCTTCAGGACCCCACCAATTAAGCCTAAGTTTACTGCACCACATATGGAGTGATAATGTTCTTTCTCGTCAGCTTCCTCAGTCATATTGGACAATGGTCATGTCTTGGAATATTCCATATATATTCTTCCACAATGTCTCCTCTACCCTCTTTAGTCTCACAGACATGTTCTAGAGTCTCTTCTCAAGACATACTGGGACACCCACCAACCAGATCATGAATCTTGGCCACTGGGTCCATAGCAGTCAATGTGTATGTGCCCATACTGATGACACTGGTCTGCTCAGGAGAGAGTTGATTACCAAGACAGACGCCACTAGCTTATCAAGACATGGCCCTCCATATATAGCCACAGCCATACACCACCATTGTACTGATCTACTGCTTGGGAGTCAGTTAGTGGAACATGCACAGGGAAAATCACTTGAAGGTAATTAGAGAGTTACTGACCTGTATAGCAGTGGTTCTCAAACTTTTGTACTGGTGACCCCTTTCACATAGCAAGCCTCTGAGTGTGACCCTTCTTATAAATTCAAAACACTTTTAAATATATTTAACACCATTATAAATGCTGGAGGCAAAGCAGGGTTTGGGGTGGAGGCTGACAGCTCACAACACCTCTCCCCCATGTAATAACCTTATGACCCCCTGAGGGGTCCTGACCCCCAGTTTGAGAACCCCTGCTCTATAGTAACTGAAGTTCTTTGAGATGTGTTGCCCATATGTACATTTCATGACTTACTCTCCATCACTTCTACCTCAGAGCCTTTACTTCCAGAATTCTGTAGTTAAAAGGAAACTGAGTGGGCAGTTGGTGCACTCCACCCTCATATGTCCTCAGCACAGAGCACCGAGCCCCTCAGGACACATGCAAGACACAGAATTTGTGTGGTGCATTTGCGCCCCATTAGTGGAATGTGCATCTGACCAATATATCTTGAACTTCTGCTACTGTACAGGTAAGTAACTTCGCATTCCCATCACTGTTACTCTGTTACAGGTATTTGTTGTGTCTTGTCTTAAATGCAATTTTAAACTCTGGAGTAGGGACTGTCTCTTCTTCTGTATTTGTGCAGTTCCCAGCACAATGGGGCATTCATTGATCCTTACTGGGGCTGCTGGTTGATATTGTAATCCCAGAAAAAATAATGTAGGTCTTCCAGCATCCAGCTTTTGCCAGGCCATTCTGCCTTGAATGTCTGAAAGCTGCATTTTTGCTGGTACTCTTCCCTGATCATCCTGACTTTCAAATATTTTAGCTATCTATTTATGCAGTCCTTCTTCTGAGAAGCTCCTTCTGGGGATCTTTCTTGTGGAGAGTGCAGGAACAGAACATGCTGTACAAACACATGCAAATGCCTTATTGCCAAATCTTTTGTGCCTAGTGGTTGGCAAGTGCCAACTGACACGTCTTCACAAATACACAAAATCAATGCAGATTCAAAATGACTGGGGTAACTGTCAGCTGAGATTGTGCTATGCAGTATTTCAGTAGGAAATACAACTCCTATCAAGCACATTCAGTTGAGTAATGCTTCTTACCCAGGGTGTCCCTTTACACTTTCTAGCTTGCTCCCTGAAAGGTAAAAGGGCCTGACAGGGGTTGGTCCATTTGCATGTGCATGCGGTTGGAGACAAGAAACCTATGGCATTCATTGCTCTGGTAAGAGCCAGTCAGAATTAATATCTCTGCACTGCCTCCATGCAACCTCTGGGGACAAGAAATTCCAAAGGGGGTTGGGATTGAAGCAAGGGTCATAGCCTCCCCCACTAGGTCCCCCTCCTAACCTGCCTGTGGAATAGACACGGTGCACTGGATAATTCAAATTCCATCATGATAATATAGTGCAGCCTGCATCTGGTGCAGTCTTAAGTGAGCACTAGGAAGCTAAGGGATTGCCCAGTGCTCCTCATGGGGATGTGGGGCTCTGCATTGATGTTATTCAGGCCACTGCCCAGCTGGCTCAAAGGGAACAGACATATTTAAACCCTCTGGGCTTGTTTCCTGGCCCCAGTATATAAATAACTACCACTGAAGCAGCGAGTGTCATCATAACACCAGGAGAGCAGAATCTGAATGAAAAACAATGGCAACTCCCTCAGTAGCAGTTCCCCAGCACAGAGCTGTCTCTCTCAGATGCTCCTTCTCTCTTAGCTAGTTCTGTTTGATCAGTTGCTAGGCAAAGGCAGGTGTGTCAGCTGAAGCAGTGGAAATTTCTATTCATCTTATAAATAGTTGAACAGCCCAGCTTGGTGAAATGTGAAACGAGCAAATATTCCATCTTATTCTTGTAGGGCAGATCAGGATTCAGTCTATAGTGCTGTCATGTCAACAGTGTCACTGCTGCTGTTCATGATGCCATGGTGCTATAAGTTATTCATGTGAACAAAGGTTTAGCTTAACCAAGTGATGAACATTTCTCTACCTGCAGCATTCTCCCCTGTTAGAAGCAAAAGGCTCAGAGGTCACTTAATCTATGACAGAAATAGATTGCACTTTAGGGTTAGTATGCTTTGCAAATAGAGCAATGGGTCTCTTACCAGTACTGAGAGCTTCAAGCACAGAGCTCCTTGGTAGTAGAGGAAAATATCACTAAAAGCCTAATGCAATGTGACTAGTTTGTTTGAAATTTGCTAGGAAAAATTGTAAATTTCCCTTATGATCATGTTTATACACTTGCCTATTAACAGGCTTTTTCTTCTGCTAATCCTAATGCTTCTTGCCTCAGTACATTGACCCTGGTTCTCTGGTGTCTTAAGACAGATCCCCATTAGAGGGTTTACTCACTGTGAGACTGTGATGAGCTTTTCATCTCTTTCTCATGGACATAAACATTTCTGTTCTTAAAAGGAAATGACTTAATATTCTGACTGTCTTTCTGTATATCAGTCTAAAGACATGTTAAATGCCGTTTATTGTAGTTTCTCAGTTCTAATTGGTTTAAAGGGTTTGTCTAACCCTGTGCTACTTACTGCCTGGAGAAGTATGTCACTGGATGACATTTCATGTACCTCAGAGAAGCACCATCATCATCATCCGATGAAGTGAGCTGTAGCTCACGAAAGCTTATGCTCAAATAAATTTGTTAGTCTCTAAGGTGCCACAAGTCCTCCTTTTCTTTTTGTGAATATAGACTAACACAGCTGCTACTCTGAAACTTGTCATCATCTAGTGGTCAGAGCAGGGGACTGTGAATGGGTCTATTCTTAATTCTGCCACTAATTCTCTAGCTGCTGTGGGGGAATCTTAATGTTTCTGTCTCAAGTTCCCATGGGGACAATAATAATAGAACTGTAAAGCACTTTGCAGTCACAGTAGATGAAAGATGCTTCATAAGTACAAGTTATTATTTTCCTTATGTTATTTATTATCAGGCAATCTCTTGATCTGAGAATAATGATACCACATCCAATTGAAAGGAGAAATACTACAACAATGGGTGGGGTACGCCTAGCTAAATGCTTCCCTTGGTGATCAAAACAACAATGATTTAGCAATATCAACTAAAAACTGCCAACCATCTTAATGGTTTGGTGTGAAATAGGAAAAGTGATCCATTTGTTTAATTTTAATTAACTGTTTTATTAGTGAATTACAAGCACCACTGCAGCAATAGTGAAAATGTAATGTCCCAGCCCAGAGCAGCAATATATTATTACAGAAGTGAGTTGTTATAAGAATACAAGGAGGATGGGCTAGGGAGTCTACTGTGATGAGGAAGTAAAAGATATATGTGGATGAAAAGCATACAATGTAATAGATTTTTATTTCTCCAGTGCACTCTCCTGTGCTTTGTCTCAATCTTTTGAGTCCACAGAAAAAGCTAGCTCCATCCTTTGCACATCAATTATTAGACTCCAGGCCAGCTCTCTAATGATCTGCTGGAGGTTGCCGAAGGATTGGAATTAATATAAACAACAACACCATTCTGCTTGGATATAGTGCTTTACACCTTCAAAGAGAGATGTTAGCATTAATTAAGCTTCACAGAACCCCTGCAAGGCAGGTAAGTCTGTAGAGCAGCCAAGTGTGGTAGATGTTGGAACATGAAAACCTACAGTATGAGAGGGAAGAATAAACAATTTATAAGCACTTGTAGGTGATGAATTGTGATGGTGAATCTCTAACTTGCAGCTCTCATTTACTGCTCCCCCCCCCCGCCCTTTGAAAGTTGTAGCAACATCTTGTGTCACCTATTGTACAATTTCATCTGTGCACCTAGTGCTAGATTTTGTAAACCTCATTAATTTTGCATGAATAGCCCCACTGAACTTAATGAAACTACTTGCATAAATGCTCACCAACATGAGCAGGGGTACACACACTAGTCCTTAGAAAGTGTGCCAATTAGCCACAAAGCCTTGGGAAGGCATAACAATGAAATCACACTTTTATATAAAGCTACTGTAGACCATTGCCCTTGAAACTCCTTGTTTATAACATGCCAAATGGTTAGCTACTCAGGGCAGCCAGGACTGTTGTAGAATGGTAATCTGGTATAAAATAGTAAACAAGGGCTCACCCAACATACAATTTCTGTACTCGTGATTTTAATGTTATGTTCTCTACTAGCCTGTAAACCAAGAACTGTGCTTTTCATTGCACATATTAATGACAGATGTGATATTTTTATGCGAGTGTTAATGTGGCATTGTGTTACGTTGGCTCATTTAGCCATACAAAATAAAAGTTAGTTGAAAGGTTTGCCTCATCACCTGAAATATTCCTTTGAGGAATAGTGTGCAGATTAGAGATGCTGTTTGAAATGGACCTAAATCTTGGTGAGACTTGGAAAATGAACTGTTACAAGGGATTCAGTTTAACTATTAGTCAATATGCATCTTGCAGCAGGAAAAAGGAAACTGTAATTTCCTTAAAACTTCAAAGGAAGGAAGCTTTTTAATAAAAAGCTGATACATACCTTTGCGCAACACTACGGATTTCATCTCTTTTGCCACCGTGTTATCTCAAATCAAAGGAGATATGAGCTATTCCTGAGGGAAGCCCTCTGCAAGGGACACATTTCTCCCAGGTGAATGTCACAGGTATACTGGCTCTAACAGAAATGGGCACAGATATCAGGAAGCCTCCTCTCCAAGATCTGATAAGGTCATTGTGTTTCCCCCTCACCATGGGGCTGACAGACCAAACTGTGAGTGAGCTGTAGCTCATGAAACCTTATGCTCAAATAAATTTGTTAGTCTCTAAGGTGCCACAAGTCCTCCTTTTCTTTTTGCAAATACAGACTAACACGGTTGCTACTCTGAAAACTATTATCGTTATCATCTCCATTTTACAATCAGTAATCTGAGGCACAGAGGCAAAACAACTTTGCCCAGGGTCACACAGGAAGTCTGTGGCAATGCCAGGAGTTGAACCCAGCTCCCAGTCTAATGATCTTAACCACATGATCATTCTTCTTGTTTCCTTGTTTGTTAAATAATTTACAGGGCCAAAGCCTCAGTGGCTTTTTTGTGCCTCCTCAGGCAATAGCTCAGAGTCTAACTGATCACCATATTTGGGATTGGGAAAGAATTTTCCCCCAGGTCAGATTGGCAGTGACTATGAAGGAGTTTCACGTGTAGCATGGGGGTGCAGGTTACTTGTCAGGATTTTCTGGGTGTCTCTCATGCTAATCAAATCCCTGCCATTGCGGGAGGTCTGTGATATACAGGAGGTCAGCCTAGATGATCTGGTGGTCCCTCCAGGTCTTTAACTCAGAACTAATCTATATTTATAACCTAGCCAAACGTACCATGGAACAAATCTGCTGTGATGCTGGCATGTACAGAGAGTAACTGAGCTATTTCAAAGGAGTTACTTTGGATTCACTGCTGTAAATAGGAGCAGAATTTGATCTTTCATATATCACATAAAGACATCATTTTCTCATGTGTTACAAATCTGATTTCAGAAAATCAATTTATGTGTTTGTGTTACTTACAAATACTTCCTAGATGAGTCAATGTGTCCTGGCAGAGAAGAGAAGTGCAGGAAATAGATTTTCTTCTTGCTTTAGAGAAAAGGCAATCAGAGTAATAGAAAAATAAGGCTGGATGGGACCACGAGAAGTCACAGTCTAGCCCCGTGTGCTCAGGCAGGACCAAGTAAACGTAGACCATCCCTGACAGATGTTTGTCCAACCTGTTCTTCAACCTTCAGTGATGGGGATTCCAGGAACTCCCTTGGATATCTATTCCGCAGCTTAACTACCCTTATAGTTAGAAAGTTTGTCCTCATATCTAACCTAAATCTCCCTTGCTGCAGATTAAGCCCACTACTTCTTGTCCTACCTTCAGTGGACATGGGGAACAATTGATCACAGTCCTCTTTATAACAGCTCTTAACATATTTGAAGACTCATCAGGTCTACCCTCCATCTTCTTTTTCTCAAAACTACATATACCCTGTTTTGTTAACCTTTCCTCATAGGTTTTCTAAACTTATTATTTTTGATGTCCTTCTCTGAACTCTCTCCAATTTGTACACATTTTTCCTAGTGTGGTGCCCAGAATTGAACACAGTCCTCCAGCTGAGGCTTCATCAGAGCCGAATAGAGTAGGACAATTATCTCATCTTACATACAATACTCCAGAATGATTAGCCTTTTTCATAGCTGAATCACATTTAATTTGTGATCCACTATAACCCCAGATTCTTTTCAGCAGTGCTACCACCTAACCAGTTATTCCCCATTTTGCAGCTATGAATTTGACTTTTTCTTCCTAAAGATAAGTGCAAAGTACTTCACTTATTGAATTTCATCTTGTTCATTTCAGACTAATACTCCAATTTGTCAAGGTCATTCTGAATTCTAATTCAGTCCTCAAAAGTGGTTGCAATTCCTCCCAACTTGGTGTCATCTGAAAATTTATCAAGCACAGGCTCCACTTCATTATCAAAATCATTGATGAAAATACTGACTAGTACAGGACCCAGGACTTACCCCGGTGGGACCCCACTAGATACACCCTCCCAGTTGGACAGCAAACCATTGATAACTACTCTGTGTATGATCTTTCTTATTATAATAGGTATAAGTAATTTGATATAAGAAATTGATATTTCTTATTATAATAGGTATAAGTAATTTGATCAATTTGGGTGCTACTAACCTTGACAAGGTCCCTTTAAGGAACTTCTTTTATAGTGGCATGATGAGTTACTGTGCAGTCTGTGTATGCAAATCAGCCAGCTGGCTGCAAAGAACTCCCTGGTTCATGAAGAAAGATTTTACTATTTAAAGGTTTCTTTTCCTCTCCAGTTCTCTTTGTGTTGGGTTACACAATAAGCCAATTTAGCTCAGGTCATAGAACAGTAGAATAAAAGGAATTCCATTTGCCGTATGCAGCAAATGGTGTATCAGTGAGATGCTGGTGTTATAATAGTCGACTGGGTAGTAAGTAATGTATAGTTAGTTCACTATCTGCAAATCTCTATTTTAAAATGTACCGACTCTGGCACTACAAACCTTTATATTGCATCTGATGCCAGGTAATTAGATTCTACCTCAGCTTCACTGGAATCAGCGTTAAACTTCTCTTTTGTACAGCACTGGATAACTTGCCACCCAGTGATCCCTATGGAACTCCAGCAGCCCACATGAAAGGCAGTGGTGCCTCTGCAGCACCATTTCTCTCTCCTCTCTGGAACCCCATGGGTGCCATTCTGCTTGGGATCAGTGGAGTCAGAACCCTGTGGAGATTTGTAGGCTGGCTTGAGGGCAGGTGGGGACAGAGATTATGTCTGTGCTCCACAGCTCTTTTCTCTTCAGGCCAGCTGGATTTCACGTGGGTATCCATCCAGCAGTTCATACAGCACAGATCTCTGTTACTGCCCCATTGACCCTCTCCAATCCTGCAACAGAGCAGTTATGAGGTAGCCCATATCAATGGCAGCATACCTCCTACAGGAGCCATGCTGACAGGAGGTATGGTTAGCAGGCAAAGCATCCCTGAGAGGCAACCATGCATGCAGGATGACTCCTACCTCCATCTCTCTAGGAGAACGTTTCCCCATGGATTCCCTGAACTCAAACCTTGAGCAGATGCTTTGCATGAAACCATGTTGGGGGATCCTCACATTGTGTATTTTTTCTCAGAGGAAAGGCCAAATTTGGCGCTCTGTTCCCGAGACTATTAAATTTTCAGTGCTCTGTGACAACAATCAAGAATCACAGAAAGAACTGTTTTTTCCCCTAACACTGAACAAGGAACTGTATTAAAGTAAGGAAAACAGAGTTATCCCTAAATTTTCTTTTTCTGCTTGAATATACAGCTTCTGTCTATAAACTTTTCTAGCCCCGCTCCCGTGTGGCTTCCTGCCAAAGATTAAAAAACAAAAACAAACAAACAACAAACAAGTACATGTAGCCTCACAAGGCCCTCATTCTGCCACCCTTAGTTATCTATGGATTAAAGGGGCTGTATCAGACTCTAAGTGAAGTGAATTTGCTGATTTCAGCAGATATTTGTCCACATCACAAAGCCAACTCCCACCTGGCATAACTCACACCTGACACTGTTTGGCATAACTGGCACTCTACTTCAGGAGCAGCCCTGGATAAATAGAGCAGGTAAGAGATACACTATGTGTGAAATACAAGACTTTTATTGACAGTCACATTTGAGATACACCTTTGCGTTGTTAACATTCATAATACCAGCCATCTCCTTACCTTTGTGTCTCTTACAAACATGACCCTGGGTAGACAGTCTCAGATAATGCAAAGATAGCATTTTAAAAAAAACTAAATGGGGTCAATGATTATGCTTACAGTTCTGGCACCCATTCAGATGAGAATTATTTCAGCTAGCTTTATTTGATCCTGCATATTGAGTCATCAAAACAAATGTGACACAAGGTCAATTCCTGCTATAATTATTTAACAATATGTCATTTCAGAAGTTCTATTTTCCATTGTATCAGCTTTTTTTAAAGGGATACACCCTGACTGCTCAAACACTTGGTGAACTCTGCCTCATCTATCCTCCTGGCAAGCACCCAAAGTGTAAGAATTCATCAGCTAATGAAATTAATGCTGATGTTTGAAATTTTTATTGTTTTTTTGACCTGACACATCACAAATAATTTTATATCAGGCTGCAAACAAAGAGGGTTTTTTTGTAGGTACAAAAGGTATTTTATTTCACAAGCAAAAAATGAGCCATAGCAGTGCTGTGTGTTCACCCAGTGCTTCCAAGGGTAGAGTAAAACCCAACAGAAAAACCACGGCTAAAGACCTATTAATCGTATTATAAAACTGGATTACTCTCATTAGCAGTAATATATATTTTTGGGGGAATCGACACAATTTGACGTGGTTGGATAAAACCCCTTTGATCTTTAAACTGCATGCATATGCACTAAGGAAAATCTCTAAGTTATAACTAGATGAGTGGCACAGGCATTTTCCTCATTTCCGCTTTGTGCATATCAGCATGTGACGTTAATGGGCTCTAGCTTTTATGCTGATGACATTAAAGCAATGCTGTAACAGAATCAAAGCAAATGAGAATACTCGCCAGACTTAGATTTACTTCCCGTTGTTTTCCTGAATATTGTTCTTTCCCTCCTTTCTAAAAAGGCACAATGAACCTTTAAAAATGTGGAGCTGCTTTCAGATTTGCTATCGTCATCTGATCAATTTGGAATCAAGTACTACCTACCAATCTATTCTAATTTCAGCATACACTCTCTGCTGGCTCACTGCCAGAACGGAGCTCAGGAAATGATAAATACCCATTTATTTGCAGTTACACAGATTTGCCTGGGACAGGCAGATCAGGGCTGCAACCCCAAAACTTAATGCACATTTACACATTAATTAACAGCCAGAGCCAATATTTGTGTGCAGTGCGCTGACATGACACAGGGACAAAGGACATAAATAAGACATGCTCTTGAAGCAGACTGAAGCTCTGAGTCTGTCTGCCTGCCCCATGTTTATCCCTTCCCACTTGAGTAACTATACACAATATGAATACAAAATTAGGTTGTACTAATCTGATTTGAAACAAACAGGCCACAGCCAGATACCACATATCTCAAAAACATGTCTTAGGAGTTGGTTATGATAAATATTAGGCATGCCTATAGGTTACTAATTATCTTGCTCTGCTGTTATAAATGGCAGCAAAATACAAAAGGAAAATAAACAATCTACATTCACTTGTTTGGCTGGGATTTGTAGCTAGCTACGGGGAACTGTTTTTGCTCAGCTTATCCCAGAATATTTCGAATGGATGGGTGAATTAATAAGAGTAGAGGATCTCTGCATATAATTAAAATATAATATCCCTCTTGGAGGTTATTTGAAGACTGGGTGTTTTGCAAAGGGTGAATCTGTAGTATGGATAAATACTTCACAACGTGGTTTGATTTTATTTCCTTTTTTATTTTTGGTGCTTCTGGAGCTCTGAGACTGGTGTGTAAGATATTAGCCTGCTGCTAACAAAGCAGCATTATCAAGATGTTGAAGAAAAAGTGTCAGCTCTGAGAAAAATGCTGCCAACCAGAGCTTTATGCAATGCAGAGAACCCTAAAAGCTGAGATGAGGCTAACAGAGAGACTCAAATTTTTCATTTGAATTTATTGATACTTAAAAGTTAATTAAAGAGCAATTGTTTGTTTAAAGACTAATTACTGAACTCTAACAAACACTGTACACAAGGGAAAGAACGAAGAGCTTTGTAATTAACTCAAAACCGTGTAAAATATCTGATGCATAATGACAATACTAAAAATTGTCTAATTTTCAACAACATTAAATAAAAGTGTGTTACATTTTTTGGGTAATATATAGGCCAGATTCTTTGTTGTGCTCAATTTCTGCTCAGCAAAGCTGGTTGTGGGGCTGTCAGAGAGCTTATGATAACGCCTTGGTTCTCTTCCCTGATCCCAACACAGGCTAGAGCAGCCTGGGAACTGCTCTAGCTTATGCCAGATAGCTATAGTCCCTAGAGGGCCACCTATAAAGTGGGAATAGCTGGAGCCCATCATGCTCTGGCAACTGCTCCCCTACTCCAGAATATCCCTCACCACCCTTATCCCCTGCATTGGAGGCTAGACGGAGGCTAACTATGCTATGTCTATGCATGTTGGGGGCTCCCCCAGATAGGGAGATTCCAGTGTAGGGGAGTTATGGGGTGTCTCTGCTGTGTTTGCCACATGAGTGTCTCCCAAGGAGTAGAGTGGACCAGATATCTGGAATCTTATGAGTTTAATGTTTTATGAGTTTAATGTTATATATATTGGATGGATCAGAAATCCCTATACTGCAGTCCATACAAATATGTAACATTTAAAAATGCATACACGGTATCTATATGAAACTAGAGCTGCATGAAACATTTTTGGCAAATAGTAAGTTGATGGCAAAAGAACATTTTTCAGGACACCAAAACAATAGCTATGACCAGCTGCAGTGTGTAGTCTAAATGTAGCTACATGCCACAGTGAAAAGCAGGCTGCATTCTATGCTAGTGAAAGGCTCTGATAGAGAGGAGGCATCAGGGAAAGGCCTCAGCAGCTCTCTGCTGCCAGAGCTTTTCTCTGCAGCGAGGAGAGGCTCTGCTGAGAGAAGGCAGTGGGATTGCCTCTCCTGTGCCGGAGTCTTTCCCCACTGCCAGAGTCTTTTCCTGCAGCAGGGAAGGGCTTCAGTAGCAGGGAGGCAGCAGGATACTACGCTGCTAAAAATAGCAGCACAGATGGAGACCAACAGCTTGGGTGAGTAGAAAGCCATGTAGGGAATGTACTTCTACATACCCACACCCTTCAGGTGTGTCTTTATTCACCTGCTATGCCTCACGATCTACACTGCTACCCACCTTATAGGGGCTATGTACATACATATACTACGCATTGCTGGAAGAACTGTGCAATGCAGATGTACCTGATTTGCAACTTTGGGTTGAATATGGCAAATAGTTTCAACCAAACAAACCGAAACAAAATTCAGAGATGTCAAAACATTTTGTTCCTCCCAAACACTTTTTTTTCCCTTCCAGATGTTCATTTCGGTAAGAAAAAAAAATCAGTTGAGTATTTTTCTGTTTGGCCACTGACCCAAAATCAATTATTTGCTCAGCTCTATATGAAAAACACATGCATCCTTCCCCGCCCCCTTTACGTTTAATAAGCTTTCAAATTATGACTTAAAAAAAAAGATACCATATGATGCCTGCTCATAGCAAACCCTCCCCAGCTACCACCACTCAACCAGATCAAAGTTACCAAAATAGTACAAAGCCCAAACTGCCTTGTACACCTTCTTCCTTGAAAAAGTGGTAAAGAGGATTCAACCACAGCACCCAACATGCACAATGGCCAGTTGGGTGCTGTGGTTGAATAGTCCATTTTGGCTTGAGGAGTAGTGCCTTCTCTGCAGTCTCTGAGACACAAGGTTGATACAGCAGGGGACACCTGGCACCCAGACATCACCTGGTGCCTCCATATACATCAATCTGAAGGTGTGTGGCTTGTTCTGTCAAATTTCAGGGGCCCCATAATCACCTGAAACAGACAGTGAAAAAAAAATGAGGAAACTTTTATTCACAGTTTCACTTTTGAACAGCTCTAATGTACTGTGTACATGTCTCTGCGTAATGGTTTACAAGTTTACACACCTACTAAGTGTCAGTATTTTAACAATGAATTGATCTCGGAGTTATTTGATTTAAGTTTTTCTCTTTTAATCAGATGCCAGAGGGGTTTTTTTGTCTTCTCATAATTAATAACCACAAGGGCTCAGAGTAAAGTTAATCATTATCATTACTAAATAAGAGAGGAAAGCAGACTCCTTATCCTAGGGAAAGGGAAATCTATTTCTGGAAAGAAGTGGCTAAGATACAGTCAGTTTAATTTAACACTTACTTGTATCTTATACAGAGCTGTTTATGCTTTTGTAGCATTAGCCTATGAGTCACTTCATCCTTTATCTAGTAATATTGTTGAATTCCAGGGTTGTTTTGTTTTTTCCCCTTTCTAGAGACATTATGATTTCCTTGAACGCTGTTCCCCAAGGCCAGGAATGTGATTTTTTTTCCAATGGTCTAGAAAGGAAAGACATTATTTGCCTTTTATAATTTGTGTTGTCAACTACTGATGTTTCTGCAAAAGACGTCCAATGAAATCTGTGCAAATTAGAGACACTTTTTTGCAAAGATCTTTCAAATACCATAATATAAAATGGAATCATTGTTTAAAATGAATTAATTTTAGGAGTACAGGTGCAAACATGACATACAAATCATCACTACTTATAAGCATTTCCAGAAAGGACGTGTTCCTTCCATTTACACACTGATCACCATTTGAATTTATGTACCGAAACATCTGTAGATGCAACATCCTTCTGTGCGCATAAACCTAAAAGGATATAAAATATGATGTGTTTTGTGGGTTCCCATTCAAGAACTCAGAGTTAGATCAGTGAAAACTGCTGGGTGAAAATTAAAATAAAATAAAAGATCCAGGTATTTGCTCCAATTTAAAAATGAATTGACGTCACTTGTCCTCACATCTTTTTGCATTCACTTTCCATATCAGTAGCTGGAGGTTAACCTGAAAGAATGCAGAAAGCACATTCTAAGCTTGCATACTAATGTACCCAGGAATAGTCCATTTTAACTCACATGTATATGGCAATGTGGGGATGTGAACAAACCTGAACTAAGAATTAGCATCACAATCAATTATTTTGTTGAACTGTCCCGATCTTTTCACAGATCTTAATTAAATAAATGAAGTCTAACATTCCCCCCCCCCCCCGTTTGAATTTATAGTTGGATGAATATGAAGAAAACTGCACAAAAGACAGTGGTGAAAATGCACTAATAAAAGCAATTTGTATTTCCTGGTTGTTCACTTGCTCCTTTCCCTGCATATAGTCTTCATAGGTGTCAAAATGTTTCCTGAAGTGTACCAGCTGCAAAGAAAATAACAGTAGTGACCTAAGGACAGCAAAACCACACCAGACAGAGTGCTTTAAGCTTTCTGACCTGCTGATCAGGGAGTCAGACAAAAGAATTCCATTTCTGGGCAACAACAAATTGGATATTTAGGATTTAAGCTGGAAATCTTTTGTGGAATTATATTGTGACTACTGTAATACATGCCTGGATAGGTTTTCCCCCCTGACTGCTTGGCAACTATGCTTCTGCTAGCTGTTGGACTGAGAGTTTGGGGCAAGCATTGCCTTCCTCTCTTCTGACCAAATGGTCATTCCCGATCGGTGGTGGAATGAGAGAAAAGATATGCCTCCTCCCTGCTACGTAGCAAGAGACAGGGAAGAACAGAGAAGAGGAAGCAATAGGAGTTGAAGGGGTGGAAGAGTGGTAAAGAGGAAACCCCTTTGACATCTTCTTACCTCCTTCCCTTAAGCAGACAGGAAGAAGAGGATAGGGCTTCTCTGTTCAGCGATCAGCAGGGAGGCGGTGAAGGAGGACAGTGAAAGGAAGTAGAGACCGACAAGGAAGACAGCCATGCTGACAGCAGCCAGGAGGAAAGAAGAAAGGCCCAGTTAGTCATTGGCAGGCATCATGGAGAAGCAATGGCCTCATGTATTAACAACTCACACATCCCAGTGCAGTGCTATGACATTGTGTTTTACTTCATGACACCACATGATGAAGTGGCTCTAAAATGGAGAGATGCTGATTTACACCAGATAAGGATCCAGCCCATTCATAGGTGAATTGATCCTTACTTTTTAGTGCCTTATGACTTGTGATGAAAAAGCACAACCATAGACTGTAAGCTGATTGGGACATGGTGTGTCTTTTCATTATGACCAGGATTTACAAATGAGCCTAAGGCACATCCCTTAACTCTTTTAGCCTCCTTTGAAAACCCCTGTATATATATGCTTGCAGTGCCTAGCACAATTAGGTTGTGATCTCTAGGCACGACCACAGTACAAATAATGAAGATAAGAAATGTTCACTTTATTATCTCAGTGTGCAGAACTCTCACTGTGCATCTCCTGTTTGTGTTGGTAGAAATTTGGGATCTGTTCCTGCAGTGTCAAGCCAGTAGAAGTCCTCTAGATGGGGTCAGGGGTGTTCTACACAGACCCACTTACAGGATCCTGGCCATGGCACATGAGACACCATCAACATAAGATATGTAATATACTTGAAGTGAACTTGAATAGGCAGAGCTCAAGCATGGGGCAGAGGCGTTTTTCTTCTCTGTTAGTGTGTAAATTCACTTGACAGAGTTCATGACTGTCACTTTAAAAATGTTCCTGAGGGAAGTCTGCACATCTGTCAGAGTTGCACACACAAAAATCCAAAACTGGAGATTCCATCCCCATTTCAGAAATGGATCTTACCATCAGCTGCTCTGTTCAGGCCTAGGAAGAATTTAAAAATGACTTATCTGTGGAGCACCAACAAATAAAGCAAGAATTTTTTGCTGTGCTTTAATATACTATTATAATTAGAACTGTGCATAAAATACAGCTCATCTTCTTCACGTACAGAAAGACATCTTTTCAATACTATGTTTCCTAACAATGATTAACAGTAATAACCACAATAAAATATACTACAGTGATGGGCACAATAGAAAATCAAATTCTAAAATGTATAGACAGTAACTTAGAGAAAAAATATGGCTATAGTATGTCCCCCCCTTCTCCATTATATTAATTACTTTGAAAATTAGAGTTTCTTTTCCCCCAATGCTGTTAACATGTTGCATTACAACTGAGATATGGTCTTTCAATAAGGGTTCTATACTTGTTCAGGGCTCTACTTAACTTAGAGCTCTTTGAAGGATTGGAGCCATAGACAGTAGGCCGACTAATTCTGGCTGTAGGAGGATAGCTTGATCTTCTACATAAAAAGGACTTTCTTTTGTAGGGTCACTTTGGGCTGAAAGGTCTATCACACAGATCTTGCAAGTGGGCAGTTGTAGGTTCTTAAAGATGAAAGTAAAGGATATTAAAAAAATTGGGCTTGTGTCTATTTTTTTTATGCTGTATAAAGAAAAGCCTGAACATTTTATTTTTATATTTTGGGGGGATGGGGCTTTCGTTTGTGTATTTTCATACAATTAGGAATATCGAGTCTAGTTCTCCCTTGTTTCACTAGAGGAATTGTTGGCCTTCTTTGCACATCAAAAAGAATGTAAAAGGCATTAACACCTCCCCACTCTACAGTTGCATATCACCTTTAAGTACATCGTACATGGTAGGGTTTCAAAAACAAAACTTGCCTTTACTAATAGGACCAAGACGTTGCAAACAAGGGGTTAAAATATTTTCTGCACAGACACATTGGAGTGTGACATCACTCAGTGTCACAGGATGTGACTGACATAGCCTCAGTGGGTGACTCACTATAACAAGAAGTATCATCAGCTGGCATACTGAAAAAAATACAGGATTGTCAAGGCTAAAGAAAATGCATGAAGGGGAAAATGATCCACAGCTTTATCTTATTAAACTCTTTAAAATTACGTGCACAAAAAGAAATGAATCATATAATACATTTCACTTCCTGAGTTGTTCTCAGAGTACTAGGGAACCAAGGCAAAAATGTCCTGGGATCCAAAACACACAGTTCTGACCTGCTGTTCAGAAAGACTCTAAATGATGCTTTAAAAGCATTTAGCTTAATTACCAATTCTTTTTAAATTTAAAGAAAAAGGTGTCAGCCATATGCGAACTTTAATTCTTTTGAAAAGAAAAAAATGATAGAGTAGTAATTGTCGTTTTACTTGAACAAAAGAGAAAAAACCCAGTTACATCATTCTGATTTTTTTTAAAGTAAGTGTGGGAAACTACTTTCTGCCTACATAAATATCACTTGCAGATCCAACTAGTTACAGTAGTTTTCTTTGCTTCCCTCTCTAAAACTGTTGTGTAATGTTTCTGTGCACTGTTAAACAGCTGCCAGGTTTCACCACAGAGGAGGTTGCATTTCTATGCAGGATGAAGTGACTTGTGCTATAGTGGGAATTATAGTTATATCATTTTACATGCGAACATCATGTTGTCAGTGGCTAATAACTTTTAGAAACTTTTCAGGTCTGGTCCAAATTTCATTTTATTTTAAAAGCTTGAACCAAAATGGTCCTTTTTTTTTAATTTGAGGAGAATGGAGAAATATTACGTTTCCCAGGTATAAAAACGATTTGCACATCAGCTCTATGGTTTGGTCATGCATCAGTGTAGAAGCAGTTATAGTCAGGCGACATTCACCCGAATGCTATGATGGAGTGTGTGTATACACAAAAGGCACAAGCAGTACTTAAAATACAGCAGCCACTGACTGCTTTACATTATGCGAAGTGTGTGCGCGCAACACCATGAGAATAGGTGAACAAAGCATCTCAGACAGAGAAAAGGAGAAAACTAGCAATGAAGGATACAATGTCAGTGTAAGAACCAAGGGACACAGATAAGGAAGGAAAACTAGTAGGACATATTACAGTTTTGCTCCCTTGGGAGATGCTAGCAAGGGGCTCTGGAAATGGTCAGGGCTAGTAAAGAGGAATGAGTGGGACACACCTCCATTCCACAGGACATTGCTTTGGTTGAGACTGCTTCACGTTGCTTTCTCCATTTCTTTTAGCAGCAGCTTTGCCTTGGGGAAGCCCCTTGGCACCATTTCTTGCTCTGCTTTTTTGGATACCTTCCTGTCAGCTTGTGGTGAGTGGCTATTGCACTTTTTCTACTGGTGCTTCTCCAGTGACTGCAGTGACCTTACATAGTCGTGTCTTGGTGGACGGTAGGCCCTACCTGGACTGAATAATCCATCAGTGATCTTTGAGTGTCCGCATTAATATTGTGGGACATCTGTTTGCTGCTATAACTGTTGTGATGCTATTTTGGAACATGGGAATTTGATAACATTTTCATTGCAATGCAGGCAGATAAAGATGAGTGATGGTGGGCAATCATACACAAGCAGTAGAGAGTCTTTGGAGGGCTAGTGGGTACCAAACAGGCACATATTATATGCATTGTGTGTGTAGGCCATTTCGTTTAGAAGTGTTTGCTCTGAATGAACATTTTACCCCTTGCAGCATGGCTAATTTCATTCCTGGCATTGCCTTTATGCTGTTGATCTAGGTTCATTTATTTCGAGCTGTATAGATCCAACAAGTCCTTCTCAAACATCTGCCCACCATTTGCATGCATGGATTGTCCACTGTGTATGGAAGCAATTTGCCACTGCCCAGGCCCCCTTGCCTACAAGTTTCCCCCACAACACATCAGATGCCTGCAGCCAGCTTCAGCCATCTGTGCCCACTTCCGTGATTGCTGGAAACCCATACCAGTTTAGTCTTATCCATGCAATGTGCAACTCTTGCAATGCAGAATGGGAATGTCACACTGGGAAACAGAACCATGAGTAATGCTTTTGCCTGGGCTGGGAATCATGAAGACTAGCATGTGACTTCCCAGGTTTCCCTGCAGGCTACTTGTGCTATTGATTTTGCAGCACTTGGGAAAACAACAGTATGCTTATGTAGGCTGAACCGCTTGACGCCTCTCTATTGCTCAAAGCAATATTTGCACTACTTTAAGGCTGCCTTGGATCCATGATGCATATTACTAATCATTTTGTGGTTTACATATTTGCTTTGAATGTTGTTTGGTGCTCATTGGGTGGATATGGCATATGGTATAGCATATATGTATATTTTAGGGTTCTTCATCATTTTATTTGGATAAAAAAATATTCCGTGCCAACTTTTTTTAAAGCTTGAATCTTCAAACAAGAACTTCCCAAGTTAAATTAATATGGATGGTGTGTGCCTCTGCTTTTCTTTGTGATCTTTTCACAGATTAATTAAATGACATTTGGAAATCATCTGGGTTACCACAGCTTTGCATGTTATGTGGCTCACTGATCTCATTTTGATAGTTTTTATAGGAGAAGAATCAAATTCTTCTCTCATCTGATGTAAATCCAGAGAAACTCCATTAACTGTGATGGAGACTGTAGCACACAGGCCACTGACTGCCTCCAAGCACCCTCTTGTGGTCAGATATCACTCTGCAGTGCCATAATACCAATTTCTCCCCCTCAGGTAAGGACTGAATCCTTACCTATAAGCCCGAATGCCAATTCAGTCACTTCTTCCCCCAACGCAGGGAGGCCCCTAGCCTTTTTTCCCGGAGCTGAGTCCCCAATACAAACTTTCTCAAAGCTTTACCTGGCTGGAGCTCAGCCTTCTTCCACCCTCTGGTTTCCAGGCTGCCATACCCTTCTCCTAGTCATGGTCTCCAGTAGGAGCAAGGTTCATTACTCCTAGGGTTAAGCTGAACCTTTCTCAGCCCTCTGGCTCCCAAGGACAAACCCATCTGTCATTCAGGGTCTTTAACAGAAGCCTCCTGCTCATTGCAAGTCCTCTGTCACAGCTCCCTTAATCTTAGGGTCCCCTCTGATGGAGCCTTTCATACTCTCTGCAGTTCTACCAGTTCCTGAGTTTCAGCCAATTTACTGCGCACCTACAGCAATCTCAGCTAATCTCTCAATCACTCACTCCCTGCTGCCTTTTATGTTGGAATCCGCTCAGGTGGAGCTCACATTGTAACCAGGGCTGGTTTAGGTCCAGGCTCTCTAGCTTCCAGGCAAGCCACCCAGTTACAGAGACCATTCCAGGGTCTTTTCTGGATTTATACAAAGTAAGTGAGAACAGAATTTGTTCCGAAATGTTCTTCATGCTATGAATGGCACAGGCATAAGATCCACAAAAGAACAGATGAGTGATTCCGACATTTAGGACTCAGTCGTAGGCACCTTTAAGATAATAAGTTTTCTGTTTATATGGATGCATGAGAGGAAAAAGGAAAAGTGCCCCGTGCTAGGACAACATTGCAAGGAATGTGGCAAGTTGAACCACTTTAGCAGTGTGTGCAAGAGCAGAGGAAGGTCCCAGAAAGATTACATCAGACTTGTACAAGAGGGAGATGATGCCCCAAAGAGTGGCGATGAAATCGTGACTCTCTCCTTGAGTCAGAAAACATAACTGGTTCATGTTATTGGGACAGGAAAGAAACAAAGGACAATAACCTCTGTGCATGTAACAATGTTCATGGGGAAATGCCCTGTGTGATTTTAGCTGGAGAGCAGGGCCTCCTGCAATGTGATTCCTTGGAGGTGAATTGGATTAGGGAAAAAAAAACATTGCAAAAAGCAGGTGGACTCTAATCATGTACAATCAGACCATAATACAGCCTGTAGGAAAACATAACCTGATGTTAACTAACCATGGGAGCCCCATGGACAAAGAAGACAACTATGGGGGATGATTTCAATGGGGAAAAGTTCCTCAAAAGGAAAACCATGCCTGGAAATAGACTCCACAGTGGAACATGGGCTTGCCCTGAAGGAAAATTCCAGTGGCACTACATAATCCAATACTTAAGAAGTTCAAAAATCTTCAGAGCAGGGGTATCATAGCACTTGTAGAGGCCAATACACCCTGGGTAAGTAGCATGGTGGTGGTATTGCAGTCATCAGGCAAATTACTCATCTGCATAGACCCAAAGCCACTGAGCTGGGCATTGAAAAGATGCCACTATCCACTGACGACAACTGATGACATCTTGAGAGAACTTTCCAAAGCCAGGATCTTTCCGGTCTGTGATGTGAAAAACAGGTTTTTGCACTTAAGCCTGGATAAAGAGTCTAGCATGCTGACAACTTTTGCAATGCCATTTGGTCACTATAGATGGCTGCACATGCTGATGGGCATAAGCCCAGCACCAGAGACGTTCCAAAGAAGGTTCGCTCAAGGGCTGCCTGGGGTGACCATAATTGCTGATGGTATCCTAATTGTAGGGGAAGGGAACATTGATAAAGAAGGTGAATGAGACCATGACAGAAAACTACAAACATTTCTACAGCAATGCAAGGACAAGAACATAAAACTCAACCCAGAAAAAATGTGACTTAAACAGCAGGAGGTAACATACATTTACTCACAGCAGAGGGGCTGAAAGCAGATCCCAGCAAGATCAAGGGACTCAGAGAGAAGCCAGCTGCAGTGGATGTGAAAGGGGTACACACTCCATTGGAATGATACATTTTCTGTCCAAGTTCTGTCCACAGCTGGCTGCAGTAGTAGAACTCTTAACTCAGCTCACAAGGCAGGATGTTGAATAGGACTGGGCAGGCCCCCAATATCAAGCAGTTGACATGCTGAAACCAATGATAAATAGATGAGCCTGTCCTGAAGTAGTACCAGCCAAGACACTCCAGTGTGATGCATTAGGGAAAGGATTGGATGTATCTCCTTTGCAGAAGCATCAGGTTGCGTACACCATCAAATCCTATCCAGGATTGAATGGGGTAGCCCTAAATAGAAAGAGAGCTTGTGACTATGATATCTGGAGTGGAGAAATTCCACCAATACATCTATGGCCAAAAAAGTCCAGCACAGGCACTGATGGGACATAGGAACAAAACCCTGTTGCCAGTGAGGGAAGACCTGTTACAGCCAGAACGATGTGGACACTGCTGAAAGGAAACTGGCCTGCTGTCAGAGGTAACTTAGAAAGTACATATTACTTCCAAAGTCTTCATTTGTACTTTTTTCCAGGAAACTTTTTTTTTTAAGTTTCTAGTTTGAGTCTTATGTTTTAGTAAATATGGAAGAAACACGCCCCCCACCCCCCACGTATTGGACATACCCTAGGAAACCAGGCAACCTCTTTAGGCCTGACAGGGGTCCTACCTTTGTGGACATATTGAGTTTTTCAGGCCTGTGCTGTTCTCTCTCTCAAGTCTGTGCCCTGTGGGGATTCAGAAGTGACTTAAAATATATTTCCTTCCCTATGATGACAGGCTACTGGGATGTGGGAATTTATGGGGTCAAATCCCAATCAAAATTTCTCAGGAAAAAATTCTTGTGGGGATAGATTTTATGACAAATAAAGTTATAGTCCATAACCTAGGACCCAGAGAATCATAACTGTCCTCATGAGCCGGGGCTGTGCACCTGGGTTTGGGCCTGAGCCAACTTCCACTTGAGTCTATGGTAATCTTTTTATTGACTTTACTCTGCCAGCTGAAGGATTGACAAAACACCATTATTTGCAAAAGCAACAGGGGCTGAAAAGTGGGAAATCAACAATTTTCAAGGACTCATGGTCACCCTAACCTAAGGAAGTTTCAAGCCTTGCAAATTTACAGACAGCAGCTGGCCCAGCAGAGGCTTTCATGCCTATTAATGAGTTTACGAGATGGATGTCAGCAGAGACAGAAGACCCACTGGAGATTAAAGACAGTGAAAGGGATACAGGACTTGTTAAACGACTAGGCATTTTAAAGACGATTTGTTTAATTTCAAGATTTGGACTGAGATATGGGCTAAATTCTTCCACCCACCAGACTGAGACAGAGTTTTTTTAAGCCAGTGGTGGGCAAGCTGTGGCCCATCAGGGTAATCTGATTGCGGGTCGTGAGACATTTTGCCAATGTTGACCATCCACAGGCACAGCCCCCCCACAGCTCCCAGTGGCCACGGTTCACAGTTCCTGGCCAATGGGAGCTGCGGGAAGCAGCGGGCCACAGGGACATGCTGGCTGCCGCTTCCCACAGCTCCCATTGGCTAGGAACGGTGAACTACAGCCACTGGGAACTGTGGGGGGGGGCCATGCCTGCGGACAGTCAACATCAGCAAAATGTCTCGCAGCCCACAATCAGATTACCCTGATGGGCCATATGCAGCCCTTGGGCCACAGGTTGCCCACCACTGCTTTAAGCACTTGATAACATTTAATATTTAAGTGAGACTTAATTTTTCCCCACTGAGTTATTTCTTTTGCTATCTGTTTGAGGAAAAAACAGGAACAATGACTCAGGCTCCAGCATCTTACATGTGTCTTAGTCATTGGCAATCAGAAGAAAGTTGCAGTCTGGTTTCATGTTGAAAACAAACACATCCTGAGAGCATGGGCACAATTGATGCAATGCTGAGTCACTCTCAGCTGTTCACCATTATTAGCTATTCAGCATTGTTAAACTGATGGAAATTAATTTCCATCAAGTCTTGTAAAAGCCACTTTTCCTTCTGATCATAGTATTATTACAGCATTCTGTGTGCCACCAAAACAAAAAGACTACAGATTTTTTTCTTGCTTTTGCGTTTGTCTTTTAAGGAATAACTTCTGATTTTCCAAACCCAGTTTTTGTGCTTATTTGTGAATCACTTCATCCTTCAGAACATGAAACTACAAACAGTGAGCTATTATGTATGGAATATGTATGGAAGGGGCCTTTCGTGAAGAGCAGAAAACAGCTAAATCTTGAGAAAATCAAATGAAAACCAAAATTACTGAAGATGAGCATTGAGCCACAAACCATACAGTATCCCTAACGACAATGGAGTATGAATATGAGCAGCATATTTATAGCTACAGACTTGACTTTTATTGGTACAAGAGCATATAGCAAGAGTCTATGTTTTTCACTTAAAGCATCATCTCACATAAATTGAAAGTTACTGCATGCTTTCCCCAATTACACACAATTAGTATATATATTTTACATTAATTACCCATTGTAATTGTCTGGGGACATGTTAAGTGACTTAAAGAAACAATTATAAGATAACAATTTCACAAAAGTAAAATCTGAAAGTAATTCCCAAGACCAGCCCTTAGCATAAGTGCAAATCAGATATTTGTCCAGCTATTCCTTCAAGCCTGAGGAAATAGATGATATGCACACCATGGACTTGATATTAAATATACTGGGGCTTTGTCAGGCCAAAATGGGAAGCAAGTTCCAGAGTTGAGGAACCTCTAGTGCTTGCCTGTTATCAGAACTACGCCAGCAAATCTCAGTGGTTAGGTTGCCTTAGAGAGAGATTAATTCTCCAAGGAAGTCAGGATCTGAAGTAAGGAAGATTTTATAGATCAAAGTCATCACTGCAAATTAACTCTAGAAGGAAACTGGTAGCTAGTGCAATCTATGGAATTCAGTTGTAAAAAAGTCCACATGAGAAAATCCACTGTAGAAAGCTTGGCAACGAAATGTGAATCTGAACTCCTGATTTTCTAGTTTGCAGACTCTTGAGAGGAGAAACTGCCAGTTGCATCTAAACATGCAGGTTTTGTGATATTGACACATGTTCATTAGTGATTAAGACCATGTCTACACTAGACAGCTTCCAAAGGCACAGCTGTACTGATGGAGCTGTGTCTGTATAAGATCACTCGTGTAGCTGCTCTATGCTGATGGGATAGAGCTCTCCCATCGACATAATCCCGGACCAGGGGGATGAGGTGGATGAGGCTTTCTTCCGGCAACTCACGGAAGCTACTAGATCGCATGCCCTGATTCTCATGGGTGACTTTAATTTTCCTGATATCTGCTGGGAGAGCAATACAGCGGTGCATAGACAATCCAGGAAGTTTTTGGAAAGCGTAGGGGACAATTTCCTGGTGCAAGTGCTAGGGGAGCCAACTAGGGGGAGCGCTTTTCTTGACCTGCTGCTCACAAACCGGGTAGAATTAGTGGGGGAAGCAAAAGTGGATGGGAATCTGGGAGGCAGTGACCATGAGTTGGTTGAGTTCAGGATCCTGACGCAGGGAAGAAAGGTAAGCAGCAGGATACGGACCCTGGACTTCAGGAAAGCAGACTTTGACTCCCTCAGGGAACAGATGGCCAGGATCCCCTGGGGGACTAACATGAAAGGGAAGGGAGTCCAGGAGAGCTGGCTGTATTTCAAGGAATCCCTGTTGAGGTTACAGGGACAAACCATCCCGATGAGTCGAAAGAATAGTAAATATGGCAGGCGACCAGCTTGGCTTAATGGTGAAATCTTAGCGGATCTTAAACATAAAAAAGAAGCTTACAAGAAGTGGAAGGTTGGACATATGACCAGGGAAGAGTATAAAAATATTGCTCGGGCATGTAGGAAAGATATCAGGAGGGCCAAATCGCACCTGGAGCTGCAGCTAGCAAGAGATGTCAAGAGTAACAAGAAGGGTTTCTTCAGGTATGTTGGCAACAAGAAGAAAGCCAAGGAAAGTGTGGGCCCCTTACTGAATGAGGGAGGCAAGCTAGTGACAGAGGATGTGGAAAAAGCTAATGTACTCAATGCTTTTTTTGCCTCTGTTTTCACTAACAAGGTCAGCTCCCAGACTGCTGTGCTGGGCATCACAAAATGGGGAAGAGATGGCCAGCCCTCTGTAGAGATAGAGGTGGTTAGGGACTATTTAGAAAAGCTGGACGTGCACAAGTCCATGGGGCCGGACGAATTGCATCCGAGAGTGCTGAGGGAATTGGCGGCTGTGATTGCAGAGCCCTTGGCCATTATCTTTGAAAACTCGTGGCGAACGGGGGAAGTCCCGGATGACTGGAAAAAGGCTAATGTAGTGCCCATCTTTAAAAAAGGGAAGAAGGAGGATCCTGGGAACTACAGGCCGGTCAGCCTCACCTCAGTCCCTGGAAAAATCATGGAGCAGGTCCTCAAAGAATCAATCCTGAAGCACTTAGAGGAGAGGAAAGTGATCAGGAACAGTCAGCATGGATTCACCAAGGGAAGGTCATGCCTGACTAATCTAATCGCCTTTTATGATGAGATTACTGGTTCTGTGGATGAAGGGAAAGCAGTGGATGTATTGTTTCTTGACTTTAGCAAAGCTTTTGACACGGTCTCCCACAGCATTCTTGTCAGCAAGTTAAGGAAGTATGGGCTGGATGAATGCACTATAAGGTGGGTAGAAAGCTGGCTAGATTGTCGGGCTCAACGGGTAGTGATCAATGGCTCCATGTCTAGTTGGCAGCCGGTGTCAAGTGGAGTGCCCCAGGGGTCGGTCCTGGGGCCCGTTTTGTTCAATATCTTCATAAATGATCTGGAGGATGGTGTGGATTGCACTCTCAGCAAATTTGCGGATGATACTAAACTGGGAGGAGTGGTAGATACGCTGGAGGGGAGGGATAGGATACAGAAGGACCTAGACAAATTGGAAGATTGGGCCAAAAGAAATCTAATGAGGTTCAATAAGGATAAGTGCAGGGTCCTGCACTTAGGATGGAAGAATCCAATGCACCGCTACAGACTAGGGACCGAATGGCTCGGCAGCAGTTCTGCGGAAAAGGACCTAGGGGTGACAGTGGACGAGAAGCTGGATATGAGTCAGCAGTGTGCCCTTGTTGCCAAGAAGGCCAATGGCATTTTGGGATGTATAAGTAGGGGCATAGCGAGCAGATCGAGGGACGTGATCGTTCCCCTCTATTCGACACTGGTGAGGCCTCATCTGGAGTACTGTGTCCAGTTTTGGGCCCCACACTACAAGAAGGATGTGGATAAATTGGAAAGAGTACAGCGAAGGGCAACAAAAATGATTAGGGGTCTAGAGCACATGACTTACGAGGAGAGGCTGAGGGAGCTGGGATTGTTTAGTCTGCAGAAGAGAAGAATGAGGGGGGATTTGATAGCTGCTTTCAACTACCTGAAAGGGGGTTTCAAAGAGGATGGCTCTAGACTGTTCTCAATGGTAGCAGATGACAGAACGAGGAGTAATGGTCTCAAGTTGCAATGGGGGAGGTTTAGATTGGATATTAGGAAAAACTTTTTCACTAAGAGGGTGGTGAAACACTGGAATGCGTTACCTAGGGAGGTGGTAGAATCTCCTTCCTTAGAGGTTTTTAAGGTCAGGCTTGACAAAGCCCTGGCTAGGATGATTTAACTGGGACTTGGTCCTGCTTTGAGCAGGGGGTTGGACTAGATGACCTTCTGGGGTCCCTTCCAACCCTGATATTCTATGATTCTATGATTCTATGATAATCAAATCTCCTCAACGAGCAGCGGTAGCTATGTCGGTGGGAGAAGTATTTTTTTCACATCCATGAGCGACGCAAGTTTTGCCAACATAAGTGGTAGTGTAAGTGCATGGCCTAAGGCAAACATCACAAAAATCCTGTTTGTGACTTAAGATAGGATTAGTTAGTAGGTCCTTCTAGACCTGAAATGCTCCTACATCATAGTGCTATGTTGATTTCTATATCCAGTACAGTGGTAATAGATTTGCAAATGGAAAGATACCTGGTCCAAACAAAAACAAGACAAAGCATTATTGTTCAGAATTCCTTTAGGGCCAGCTCGTCAGCTGATGTAAATCAGCATAACCCAGTTTATACGAGCTGAAAATCAAGCCCTTAATGATGGTTTCATTGTTTGAGTCATTACAGCAATTGTGATCTAAGCCAGTACCTTCCAGTGCCTTATTTTGTTACATTAAGTAACAATTGGCAGTTCAAATTTGCCAACATTAGTCATCTGCAACCAGTTGGGTATCATCATGCACAAGGAATTTTCTCCCATTTCCCTGCTAGTCATGTTGTATGCATGGAAAATAGAGTTGCACAAATATCTAAACTCAAAACAAAGCTGGAGAAACCTGCATCTTTTTTTGCCAATTCCAGTTTGGGGAGGAAACTGCTGGCATTTTGCCCCAAAACGTCATAGCAAAAATTGATTATTGCTACACATAACTGAAAGCTTTCAGGAATTGCTGAAGGAGTGCTTTCTATATCTGTGCTGTAGCCTTTAGGATAGCTAGTGCCTTTGTCTTTAAATTCCAAAGGACAGAAAAATAACTGCTATGAAGGTTCATTTTGTCAGAGCCTGGAGAAAAAAGAAATCAGATGTAAGAAACCAAAAATTCTGGTTTTGGAGCAGGGCTAGCCTTATATTCCCAGTTGCTTATTTTTTGGGAGGCGGGGGAGTACCAAATACAGGTTCATCCTGGAAAATCTGTTATCTTTATTCTATGAACAGGCAAAGGAAGGATGGGGTCCACTGTTCAACTTCTAGCCTGAGATTCTGGAGACCTGGGTTCAATTCCCTGCTCTGCTGAAGACCCTGCACTTTCTCCAGGGGTGCTTCAAAACTGTGGGATGAACTCCCCCAAGAATGAAGGACCTTCACAAACCTAACCGCTTTCTGCTCCAAGTGCAAGGCGTATTTGTTGAATATAAATACATAGCAATAAGTATGTTAAAACAAAAGCCACCTACTAAAACCACATACTCTAATGCACCTCGTTCTCTCCCTGGAGAGAGGCTAACAGAACATGTGACAGATGTGCAGTCATGTTGCTTCATGCTCTGTTGGAGGGTGCTCAGATACTATCATGATTAGCACAGACTAGTCTTCCTGTCTGACTTTGGGCAAGTCACTTAGGGCCAGAGCCACCAAAGGTCTTAGGCGCCTAACTGTCACTCTAGATGTAAGTCCAACATTGAGGTGCCATTGAGATCCTCAAAATCCCTGCTTGGCTGCCACCTAACACTGTAGGAGACTAAAGTCCCAAGGCTCCTACATTTCCACCCTCAAAGTCATCTAGATGCCTACATTTCTGCCAGTAAGCATGTGCACAGCCATCTCTGGCTAGGGACCGGACACCTCTCGTACTTAAGCCCGACAAGGATTGCCAAACTAGGCTTTCTTCCACCAATTCAGCCTGTGGGGCCCAGCCTGGGAGGCATGCTCAGAGCATGCCTAACTCCACACAAAACTGCCAGAGGAGGATGTGGTGCCTCTTTAATAATTATTAGCCGAGTGGTTAGGGCACTCACCCGGAATGTGGGAGACCCAAATTCAAATCCCTTCTCCGTGTCAGGTGGCGGGGGATCAAACGCTTTTCCTATAGCGATTTGGGACTCCACTCCTTTATATTATAGCGTGTTAGCATCCCTGAGTCTGGGAATGCTGGAGAGCTGTGGGATTACCATGGTCAATCGCCCTCCTGTGATATGCAGTGTTCCATTGTCCATACATTAGCTGTCACCACATTATTTTTAAATAAATCATAAAATGTCCTTTTCTTTTTTTGTTTTGTTTACCACTGTGAGAGCAGTATCTTCCTGTAATAACATGGCCACTCTGTGCTGGTGAGCAGCCAAGAATCTTGGAGTGAACTGGTTAGAAAAGCAGAAAAAGTGAAACAATTTTTTTTACAATTGGAAACATGTCTCAGCCTCTGCATCTGTTTGAATGTACCACACAGTCCATAGTGTGCTGGTCTACCTGTCCTCTTGCCTCTGTGCTGGCAGCAGTACCATAGTTTGACTGATTTTGCTTTGTATTAAGTAAAACACAGTGAACAGGAATTAAACAATACCATTTTTAAAAAGAATCAAAGCCACTTTTAAAATAAAATGTTACTGTCTCTCATCATGTCTGTGGATGTTTTAGTAAAACAATGTCTTTTTAACATTAGTCAAGCAATCATGGCCTTGACACATCACTGAAATGATGTATAATTTACTGGATCAGACATATCAGGTTGCTCATAGTTTAAATACCCATGTTTTTCTTTGAAGCTTGTTGCTTAGATACCAGAGTGATAAGCACCTTTAAAATACTTGAGACAGAAACTAGAAAACAATTTAGGCTTGTTTGAGCACCGAAACATTTTAGGACACTAGAGACCAACTGCAAAAAAACCCTTCTACTCGTCTGTGGGCTGATATTGTTGCTGGATGTTCCCGTATGATGCAGTGTATCTAATTCCATCTCAGCAGAGTCAATAAAGCACTGTCTAACCTGCCATTTGGCAAAAGTCAAAGTTCATGCTTAAGATGTCTGCTCAGACCTGGTTTTAATCCATCCTTCATTCATCGGTATTTGTCAGTATCTCAGAAATTTAATTGGCAACCAGTCCTGTATTGTAGCACGTTTGCACCATTGACTTAGTGATCTGTAACATGTGATTTACCACATCTGTCTGAATAGCCAAGTATTATTGTGTCCTCAGATGTGCTCCTTAGTGTCCAACTTTTTAAAATTGTGTTTAAACTAAATAAAAATTCCCCAAGAAAAACAGCCACAAAAATCAAATGCCGGCAGCATGTATTTTAAAATATATTTTCTTCATTGCAAAAATGGTATAGTCTACAAAAATGGGATGGGCTACACTATCCACAGGAGACTAGGGAAAATAAGCATTCTATCACATAGTAAATACACTGTTCATGGCTTTTATATTAAACACTATTGACTGAACTTTATAGTGATGGTTGATTTTTTTTGTCTGATGCTCACACTTGTCAGGGTGATCGAGTATGCAATAAATTCTTTTTAAAAAAGAGAAAATTAAAACAAAATGATATCCTACTATACAACCTGGATGATAGATTTAAAACAAACAAACAAACAAACAAACACACATTTCCAGTGGAATTAATTATTGCCAAATGTGTTGGATTGATGGCTTTTGAAGACCACAAACTCCTCTTCATAGAGCAAGCATATCACAGGAAATGGCAGACAGTGCAAGCTCCTCAAATGGACCAGTGTGCCTCATTCTGAACCTGGAAGGATTATGGTAAGGTAACTCTTAATTGATTCAATCCTTGCCTTTTTGTTGATATAGTTAGGAACATTTGTGATAATGATTTTGCAATGTGCACCTCTGTATTATGAGAACTGAATGGAGATGGCAACTAATAGGTCTCCAAACTGCCCTCAAATGGGAGTGACTTATAGTTACTATTGACTTACCTGGATTCATACCAATGTTCTGGAGACAAAAGGCTCTAGAGGTCATTGCCAAAGGTCATTGCCAATACTTTGAGCCACCCAGTCCTGCATGAGACTAGGTTCAAAAAGTGAGGAAACATGCATCCATCAGAGATTATATCTGCAGAAGCATCTGAAACTTTCATGAGGACCTGAAAAAGGGAGAGCCCTTAGCCAGTCACACAGAAGGAGTTTTTGTCAGTGTCAAAATCTATTAGTGGAAAGAATGTTGCTTTGCTGAACTGCTGTTATTTGGGACAGATGAACTTCATGAAGATCAACATTTTGCAAACCTTGAGATACAATTTCTGGCTTCCGGGTTTGCAAAACAAGTTTGAGATTGTGATCTCTTCCCCCTGTAATGTAAACCCAGATTTTTTGGATCAACTGGGTTGAGGGAAGAAGTCTCTAACTAAAGTGTTGTCTGTTTTTAGATGTTAGAACAAGGTGAATCCTCCAACAGCTATGCTGGCAAGCGTCAGTTATCTATCTTTTATTGTAAATGTTATGTTTATTTCATATTACAGTTTCTTTCCTCTCTGCTTCCTCTATTCACAATCTTGTTTATTTTTCAATGTGTCAACATTTGAACATTTTCACCCTTATTTTTGTCTGGATTTTTCCTCTCTGCTCCTTCTCTGATCACTTTCTCAGAACATGGACTCTTTAATGAAACATTTCAACTTTTGAGTTCAAAATTATAAACAAATTTGCCCATGTGCTTATGTCAATGGGGAGTTTTTAAAAACTAAATGCACAAAGTGGCCCTTGGTTATTAACTATATCTCATTGCCTAGAAATAAAGTAATTAAGTAATTCTATAAAATCTTTTTTAAATTTTTTTTTAAAAAGGTGATACCTAGCACAGGACTTTATTTCAGGAAAAATCCATGTATTCAACAATATGTAGTTGCTTCCTCATTTTGGTCAATAAGCAATTCTATTCTTTTTAAGAAAAGCCATTGGCATATTAAAATGTTAATATTAATCTAATGGGCAGCATGTATACATATTAAATGTCCTGCTTTAAAAACTGTAAAAGTAGACCAAAAAAAAGGGAGCAATGATAATTAATAAGGACAACAGTATTTTACTATATATTTATATGACATCTTTCATGTGTAATGATCCCAAATCACAAACTATATATAACAGTACATTTAGACAGGTTTCAGAGTGGTAGCCGTGTTAGTCTGTATCAGCAGAAAGAACAAGGAGTACTTGTGGCACCTCAGAAACTAACAAATTTATTTGAGCATTAGTCCACAAAAGCTTATGATCAAATAAATTTGTTAGTCTCTAAGGTGCCACAAGTACTCCTAGTACATTTAGAGCCACTGCTCTCCAGCCATCTCTGGGGAGGAGGGTGACATCGAACTAGGACACAGCCTGTTGTAGAACTTTGAAGTGAAAATCCAGACAAGGATACCAGGGCACACCTTATAAAAAGTGCCATGAGATAGTCGATGTCCATGCCCAGCACACAGGGGCATGAGTTTTAAATTCTAATTTGAAATATACTGTGTCCCTGTTCATGGCAAGCTGTACAGAATGGGATAATGATTGGCTTAGAATTAGAAACAGGTATGTTAGAATGCAAAGTCAGGGTGTCCCTGTCCCTTAAAGTTGTGTATGTTGGGTGGATAATCACAAGGACCCTTCCCCACCAATCCCTTGTGCACGCAGTGCAAGGACCAAGGGCTGCTCCCTCTGTTCATTCATATTACCTCAAAAAGGGCCAGGGAGGGGGCGAGGCCCTGGTTTGAACCTCCACTCTGAATCATTCTGTAAACCAGGTTGGCTGCAGCAATGGGAGCACATTACACCATTCTAAAGGATGGTGCAGCCTCCCTGCCCCCAGTGCCACAGACCCACCAGGAAGGGATGGCAGCTCACTGAAGTCCCTGAACTGCTCCTGAGGCAGTGCAATTCTGCATTTCCCGTGATTCAAAGTTGTACATAACTGGTATGATGTGGCCCAGAATGTATTATTCATGATTTACAATGGGTCAGTCCTGGAAGTGCTGATTTTAAAGTAACTTTCTGTGGCCTGTAATCTAATGTACCAACTCCATCACAGTGAGTGTTTGCCATGCTGGACAGTAATTGGGGTTTGAATTTAATGCAGTTCCCCATTACCTTAGAGTGGAATTTTGCTTCTAGGCTTTAATTGACCTGCTTTATTAACATGCTTTTTGACTGTTCAATATAACTGGTGGTTCAGCTAAGCTGCTGAGAAGAAATCTTATGAAATTACTGAATAATTAATGGTGAAATGTTGCTAACATTGCAAGTTTTTAAATTACACACTCTTACCATAAAGAGACTTATTTTCTCTATTCCTGATTGGAGAGAGAATACAGTTTCGTTGAACTGTGATGGTTTCATTTTATGGGTCTCCCCCTGCTAAACTGGAAAACAATTATTGGATGACATAATAGGCATCTGTTAATTTGTATGGAGCATGGTACAGTGTGTTTCATTTCAAGCCAAAGATGCCCAATTGATGTCAGCTGCAGAGTGACTCGGTTTGTTGCTATTTATAGTCAATCACCTGCAGCATCATCTTGGATGAAGGCCAGTGAATAAGACAATGTTGGAACTGTTTCTATAAGCACTTATATTATCAGGGACATGGTGTGTCTCCCTTTTGAACTTGGAAGTTGCACATCCCCTGTCCTCAGAGCACAGGAAGTCCCTCAGCACTCATTCTTTACCAAGCAGAAAAAACAAGAAAAATACTAAGGGGGAGAAAATGTTCCTGAGGTAAACTTTTACAACTCCTTCAAGTTCCTGAAAATGACAAACATTGCAAATAGAACATTGGAAGCTTTGCAGCATATTTTTGCAAGGTCAGGGGATAAAAAAGAAAAATAATTCTGCCTGTTCCCTTTTCCTGTCCAAAATTTGCCTAGCATATCATCAGGAAAAGCCAAGGAAAGAAAAATCTCTCATAAATCAGTGGAATTAGTCTAGCATTTGACTCATGTTTTCTCTGAACAATTATGACCATGACTTACTTTTCACATCGTTTAACAAAAACAAAGCTACCACTTCTTTTCTCTCGCCTAATTTTCAGCAGACAGGATGAGAGAGAGAATTTGCCATCTTCTTATATTCATGACTGTCATATTAGTAAGAAAGAAAATATATTTTATTAGGAAACACTATTTCACTAGGACAGTGGTGAAGAACTGGAATGGGTTACCTAGGGAGATGGTGGAATCTCCATCCTTAGAGGTTTTTAAGGCCTGGCTTGACAAAGCCCTGGCTGGGATGATTTAGTTGGTGTTGGTCCTGATTTGAGCAGGGGATTGGACTAGATGACCTCCTGAGGTCTCTTCCAACCCTAATATTCTATGATTCTAAAAGATATATTATATATTATTAATATATTATCTAAAGAAATTAGATCAGTACTATTATGCAGGGATATATTGTAATATTAATGATAATGGACCAGATTCTTCTCTCCCTTAAGCAAGTGTAAATCCAGCATACTACCACCAACTTCAGTGGTATTAGTCCAGATTTACATTAGTAAATGAGAAAAGAATTTAGTCCAATGTGCTTCCTTTATAATGTACATATTTTCTCTTTGCATTACTGACTGCTTGACCTTAAAAGACGGAAGTTGCTTTGCACCACAGACAAGTTTCACATTTACAGCACATGAATCAGCTAAGCATTGCCATACTAAAACTGCTAGCATCAGAAGTCCTGTCTGCTGTGTTAGAGAAAAGTAAAAGTAGCTTCAACTGGAAGTTTTATATATCAGCTATAAATAGCATGCTTTGGAAACATCCAATTGTAGCCTTGTACAAAAGAGAACAGTAAACTGGTCTGATGCTGCAAACATGACTGCTCCTATTTTCATAATTTACGTAGTGCATGAGGGACCATTGTGTGTGGACCCCTTTGCTGATGCTGGGGATGGGAGAGAAGAGAAGACCAGCCAGATGCTGGTCACTGATTCACTGTTGATGTCCACCTCATGACTTGTTGCAAGACATTCCTATTGTCATGGTGGAGGTGAGCTGTTCTGATTTAATCCTGATTAAATGGTCTCTCTCCCAGAGCTACTTGTCACGTAATGAGTTGCCTACAGCAAGAGTCTATGGAAATGTGAAAAGAGGGGATGAAGTGGTGCACTTGGACTGTAGCATTGATTTAGTATGGAAATTCCAAACCATTGGTCCAGGTAGGCAAGCCTCAGATGCAGACCCTGCAATAGACAGTTATGGAATTACCTGCCCACAGGGGAAATTTTCCTTCTTACTCACATTATCCAGAGGTTGACTTATTCCCAGAAGCACAAGAGGTTATACCCCTTCAAAACTCTGTTTTATAAATACCCTACCATTGTATTGTACCTCTGGTGGTTGATCTTATCCATGTAAATGTTCAACCCTGATAAATACTTTTTGGAAGTGTCCCTCTCGTCTAGGACATACCAGCACGTCAGATAATTAATAAGGTATAACAACTACTTCAGTGTATGGCTTTGCCTTAAAATGTTCTAAATCAACAGCCCTGAGAACATAAATCCTTTATTGATCACCGAATAAGCATAGCATATGCAATAATGGTGCAGTCTGCCCCATCAATATGCATGAACCCAGCCATGACAGACTAACCATAGGGGCAAGACCATAGCTCATTTTCTATGCCCATTCATCCAACCTTTGGCATAACAACAGGGATTCCAGATGATGGTTTAATTACGTGGACACCTGTTCAGTAGGAGTTTGTCTAACACCACCGACTCATTTCACATAATAGGCCATCAAGCAACAAGATTTGAACTGGCAACCTAGAGTTGAAGGTTCATAACCTTACCAAAACCTCTGAGCTATTCCGGTCCCCACACACCAAATACGTTCAGGTCTTCCTGATTGTTAGAGGAGAGTCAGATATTTATCTGTATCATATTGCCATACAAGAGTGGGCATGATTACTACTGTGGAAGCACCATAAAACAAATGACCTCAAAAGCTTCTTTAGAGAGCTTATTTCCTTTTATTAGCATTTTTTAAGGTGTTATTGAGATGAAGCAATAAAGTTATAAGCCCTCCTTAAAACACACAAAGGACACCTAGGGCTTTAAGAAGATCACCACTTAAATATTGGTATGACACACCCAGGATATCAGTACTAAGTGCTTGTTTCTCTGCCAGTAAGATATTAAAATATGCCTACTGAAAATGCTTCATAAATGAGGCTGAGTACTAAAAACTGTTGCCTTCATTTCTTCACCAGGTTTAATCTTGCTGCCCTTAAGGCCCAGCCATGTAGCCATTTTTTTTTGGCTTTGAATGACCAGATGGAGTTTGCTGTGGCACACTTCCTTATTGGAAGACTCAAGTCTGCTATGCGTCTGTGCACTGGGTGTGCCTGTCTTTTAGCTTTCAGGGTAGCAGCCGTGTTAGTCTGTATTTGCAAAAAAGAAAAGGAGTACTTGTGGCACTTTAGAGACTAACAAATTTATTTGAGCATAAGCTTTCGTGAGCTACAGCTCACTTCATCGGATGCATTCGGTGGAAAATACCGAATTTTCCACCGAATGCATCCAATGAAGTGAGCTGTAGCTCACGAAAGCTTATGCTCAAATAAATTTGTTAGTTCTTAAAATACTTTTACTACATACAAAATGCTTTTACTACAGCCACAGCACCTTCCAGAATCAAGCCTTAAATCATGATGCAGTCAAGACTTATAAGAATGAAATGAGCAGTTGTAGGGGTGGGTCTACTTTAGGAATTCTTATATACCAATGTCACAGGTGTAATTTTTTCTCTTTAATGACATTTCTATACCAGCATAAGCCCTAGTTAGATCCAATTATACTGACATAAAAGTGCTTTTCCTGATATTGCTTATTTGCCCAGTGAACTGGGGTAAGTATTTTTTTTTTTTTTTTTTGCAGATATAAGCCATCTCTACATTAGGAGGGTTTGTGGGATAGCGAATTTGCAAGCTTTTTCTAATGTAGGCTAGGCCTAGCTCAGGAGTCAAATAAAAGGCTTTGGGAGTGCTTTAGTAGAGCAAAGTAGCTCCAACAGATAACTTTTGTTTTGAATGAGGATAAAGTTATCTTCCATAACACACTAAGCCATAATCTTAGCCCTGGCTTGCAAATAAAATACATAGAACTTAAAAATGTAGGAACAACTGATCAGATGGACTCTAGTGAACTACAGATCCTTTTATAGCTATCCCCAGCTACTGGTGTAGCAACCAAGGGAAGCTTCACAGTTTTGCAAGTTGATTTGGTTTTGGCAGAAGCTTTTGCTTACAAAAATCATTAATGATTCTTTGTGTGGGAAGAAATAGTTTTCTGTGTAGCCCATGTTAACAAAGGACTTAATTTCTTTCCTGCCAGAACTGCAAACAAACAGTTCATCCCATGCCATTTCCTTACCCTAAGCAAGTAAGTACTGTAAGTACTGTAAGGTGATACACAAGGCCTAAGGGATAAAGGAAACATGATTATTTAGAAGCCTTAAAATCGGAAGTGGTGAATTCCCCCTGGAATGTAGGGAAAGCTTCCTGGTCTTTGTAGATCAGCCTATTATTGGAATACACTTGCCTGCAGTTAATCCTCAAAGTAATTAAATGGAAAGAAAGTGATTAAATCACTGAAAAGGAATGGCTGCTGATTCAGAGGGAAAAACCCAGACCAAGTAAGTATTTCATTGTTAGCTAGGCACACTCATTAGTATAAGCAGGTATCTTCCTGTTTACACAGGTAATTAATGTTTATAGACTAGTAATATGTTATGGTAATTAAATGAGGATGAAATACAGAAGGCATCATTATTATGGTCTGCTAAAGTCTAGACACACAAAGGCTGGCAGAATCTTTTTCTTCATAAAGGGATAAGATTGAGAACAAGGGACCATCTCCACAGCTGGTGCAAATGGGCAGAGCTCCATTGGTGCTATGCTTATTTATAGCTATTGAGGATCTGATCCAACATTTTAATACATCTCAAAAATAGGATGTATGGAAAAATGAAAGGGGGAAATATAATTATTCATATAGTTCTCAAAAGACAAAGATTAGTCATGTTCCAAAGGTGCTTATAGTATGTCCCTGAATGTAAATGTTATTGAAAGCAAGATAATATGTTTTAAAGAAGAACAATAACATTTTTAAAGAAGCGTTAATAGATTTAGAAAGCCTGGATTGCCTTCAGAGGAAGTGTCTAATAGTAGTGAGCTAAATTTACAAGCCATTACAAGATAACACAAATATTACTTATTGCAATGTTATAGTGCATCAGCCTCTGATAGCGAAGCTTATAAATTTGTTTAGTGAACATGATTGTCACTGGCAAAGTGTCAATAGGAAATAAATAGAAACAGCTACCACAGCCCTCTAGGTAATCACTGTCTTATCTGTAATGCCAATAATGAAAAATATAAATAAAAATCTAATGATTTCTTTATGTCCTGTTCATTCTTAATGTTTTCCCTTTGTTTTTCTTGCTTCCCCTCCCCCATCTTATCCAGGACCATTACTAGGTGGCAATTTTATACAAAAAGGATGACTAATAGAATGCTTAAAGTAGGTATTTGGGCCAAGATTTTTAAAAGTGACTAATATTGGGTTGCGAATGAGACAGCTTAAAGGAGCCTGATTTTTAGAGGGTAGGAGCATCCAGATATTGAGTCAACCGGAGTCAGGCCATTTAAAAAAATGTTACCATATAATTTATGTATAAATCCCCTGAATTATTTCAGTATATCATAAGCAGGAAAGAATATGGATTTGTATAGTAAATGTATCAAATTCTGTCTTTGAATGCACACTCAGAGCTCCCACAGGCTTTAACCCATGGAAAAAAGAGAGGTTGTTTTAAATAGGTCTGCAACCCATCAGATTTCTTTCAGCCTCTATCTTACCTCAGCTAGTTCCCTGCTATTTCATAACCCCTGCTCCCAGAGAAATCAAGTACAAGCTGTCAATTAGTCTTGTTAACATTTCCTCCAAGGAGCTCCTGCTGATCCATGCATCCTCATTATATTACAGGCAACTCTAGCTGTATAATATTGGCTGTGTAAGAATTCTTTTTTTTTTTAATACTTATCCCTACCAGACAGGGTTTTCCACTAGGACAGATGGGTTTTGTCATGTTATTCTGAAGGTATAACATTCTGTTGCATTATTCTAGGTGAACCTGTAGCACCACTTATTAAGGTGGCCCAACACTTCCCATTTTAAGAACCTGTTTTTAGTTGATTATAACTTTACCAAACTTTAGTCATTTGGGCTAGATGTCTGCCTCAGGCAGAATTTTAGTTCTTTTGGAAAGTTTCAGCCAAGACAGTTCACTTGTTTCTGAGAACAAGGTTGTTCTGCCCATGTTAAAAAAATTCTTGCAACTGTTTCATTGAGAACCTCTAGCACTTCCATGCTTTGAAGCAGGAACTTGAAATTTGGTGGTGGTGGATGGCTGCTGTCTGTATTGGGGCTATCATGCTTTGCCATCCCCATGAAGATTTGCTTAAGTTGTAAAACCTCAGAAAAATCTTAGTTCACACATGCTCAGCAGAGCTTTGTAGCCAAACACTGAAGATTCCATCTGCTCTGAGCAGACTCCATTCCCATCACACCTCCTGTGGGCTTACTGGACTGCAAATTCACCATGCCCACATTGTGACTGTACATGTTACAGCTAGGGATTGCAGGGGCTGAGTAGGACTTTCCCTGTAATTGTTTCTCCCACTTAAAGCAGCCTGGGGTTGCTCTGGTGCTGAATACCAGAACTGAAATCAGGGGAAAGAGTTTGCAGGAGCCAGAGGTTGGGGAGGAGTAGAGCAGGAGAGGAGGTAGGAGTTTTGGCATGGGGAACAGGAAGAGTTGGCCTTGGAGCAGAAGTAGAGGAGGGCAAGCAAGGGCCTGGCAGAATATATATGCATAAGTGGGCTGAATTAAGGTTATGAAGCCAACCTTAATTATGTCATTTCCTAACTTTTGAGTACTTGACTTTACAACCTGAATGCTCTTTCAACGTACATCCAGAAAAGCTAACACACATATAGGGATAGATTTGCAGCCCATTAAGTCCCTTTTGTGTCACTTAGGAGACACAGGGTAACTAAGGCCAACTCTAAGTGGGCATGTAAGGATTCCCCTATCAACTGTCACTGCTGCTCTAGTCATCTATTCCTAGACTGCCCTGGCATGAGGGTATGTTAAGGGTCAGATGGGGGATACCGAGCTCCCATAACTCCTGCTGCCATAGTAATTTCTAGGACTCTGCTTCAAGCCAGCACAGTTTAGAGCAACACTGAGTTTTCTCAAGCTTATGCTGGGACTGTATTGGCCCCTAGCTACATCCAGGATTGGGGGGGATGAAAAGGTGTCAGAGCCTCTACTTTATCCTCTTTTCAGGTATAGTTAAGGATTCAGCCAAAAACCTTTACAATTTTGATGCAAGATAAAACCAGTTTCATAAGTTTTGCAACAACTAATATGTACCTCATGCATTCAATGGTTAGAATTTGGCCATCAAAATCTTGATTGTAGATTGAACCGTGTAAGTCTCAGTGAGACTTCTCTAGTTTCCAAGTGGTTTTATTGAATCCAGAATATTATCTTCCAGTTATTTTCATATGAAGTGTTTTCCTCCTTTCCAGCATTTCCAAGCATATGGATTACTTTGTCCATCCATCCCCTCAACTAATGTAGTTGGACTGTTTGAAATTAATGCCATGGAGCCATCTTTAGTGTAAATATCCAAGTAGTATGATTGAAGCAGCCCCCCCTTCCCCCCGCGGAGGTGTGTGTGTGTGTGTGTTGGGGGGGGGTTCTAGGCCTCTGCAGGGGGGGCAGGCCCCAGGCCTCCACAGGAGGAGGGGCTGGCTTGGGGAGCAGGGGGGATCCACCCCCCAGCACTCACTGGCAGTGCAGCTGGGGCTGGGTTGCTGCACTTCCTGCTGCTGGTGAGTGCAGGCCTGGCCCTCCTGCAGTCCTATAAGGAGTGGGGGCGGGGCGGGAAGAGCCAGAGCAGGGGCTGGAGCAGCACGCAGCTACACAGGGCACCAGGAAATTTGGCGCCCCAAATTTCCTGGTGCCCTACGCAGCTGCGTATTTTGCGTATGGGTAAAGGTGGCCCTGCTAACAATACACTGCAATTAATTTGTAATGGTAGACTCATTTGTTTTTAAATTGTTGGCCATTTCTAACTTATTATCCCTGAACTGCTACTTTCTGAAGGCAGCTATGTTGCTTGTACTGGGTGCTTGTCCTGGTGCTATTATAGCTTGAGCAAAGGGAAAGCACAATAAGGCAAACCTTTTTAGCTGGCTTACTGAAATTTTGACAGTTAGAGAGTAGTGTTTGTTCTCAATCTAAACTATACTGTAAGAGAATGACATGATGGCCACACAATTTGGAAAAAAGGCAAACGTGAAAGATATGACTTACGTATTTGCTTCAGTAGCAAAAGAGTATGTAAAACAGCCCTCAAAATAATCTGACTACCAAAGTAATACCACTTTACAAGAGAAATGGGAGTAAGGTAGCTGCCTGCAGTCTCACCCTCTATACTTCTTCCCAATTCCTTCCTCTCCCCATCCTGAATGTAGTGGGTTCTTCCATTTACAGAGTGCAGGGCTCAAGACACAAACTTTGCTCTCCCATATGTGTTGTGTACAATATTATAGTTCAGGTCACTGTTGCTGTGCTACCAGTGTTAGGGTATCCTCTGAGACCTTATCCACTTGTTTCCCCCAGAACTCAGTTTGACACCAATCAGCACACAAAGGACACTGGAGCTGATGAGGCTTAGAGATGGGGGCATTACACAAAAAGCCTCTTCCTTTGTATACACATTTAGATATACAATGCATGCATCACACATTTTGGAATTGGGTTAGTCATTTTTGGCCTCTTACTTTATATAGCATGTATCCTACTTGTTATTAATTCTTTAAAAGGAAGATGTACTAAGTCAATTACATTATATTATATACAGTTAAAACTTCTTTAATGAGTCCTTGGTTTGACTCATTCAGCTGATACTTTTGCTGTGATCTTCTATTGAAATGCTTAGTCATGTTCCCACAGCATCTCTGTCTCATCTTGGTTTCAGAGTACCATATCAATTTCAAACAGTTCAGTTCCCATGCCACTCCTATGACATTTCTTTAGGTGTCATTACCTCCCACCTTGGCAGTTGTATGCATTCTAAAGTATACCTTTTTGTCCAGAAAGTCCTGCCAACAGCCCTGAACCATATTTCACCAAATTTTAGATAACTACAGATTATTAAAATTTAATAAGACTGACACAAATGAACTGAACATCTTTATACAATATTACCCTAACAATTTGGATCAGTTTCCAGTCTAGGATGTTTTAGTCTTATTTACAAATCACCACCAAGCCATAGATGCCAGGTCTAGCTATTCCCTAGTGAACGTATTATTTCCATTCTAGTAATTCATGGAATTAGTGCCTCGCTAAATCAGAATATCTGGGAGTCTTGCCTTAGCTTCTGTAGAGGATATAAAGTATTAATGAACCGGTTACATTGAGAGGCTGTGACATGCATTAGTATGTTCTTCTACATTTTATCATCCCCATTTTAAAAAGTTACCAGAAGTACATACACCAAGAGCAACCTTCCCTGTTTAATAGTAACAATGTAACCGGTCATCTGGAGAGAACTTCTGCAAGAGCCTGTCATCACTTACTTCCCAAAACACTCCATATTCTCTCATGGACTTCTGGAAATTGGATACAGACAGATGTTCCTATGGTTAGGAATGAGTACTTGCAACTCTGCTTGCTCGGTCTTCAAGCAGCCTATGAGAACAGCTATATAACAGCAGGGCTGCCTGATTTACCAGTCCCTCTGATTGGCCAAATCAGCCAGCAGGCCTGCTCTTAAGCCCAATAGGAACAACTGATCTCTTGCTGCTCAATTCACAGGCTCACAGTTACAATCTCTCCTGTGCTTGCTCTGCTTCTGCTTTGCTCCTGTCCTGACCAGTCCACTCCAGCCTTGATCAGTTCCTGACTCTATCCTTTGGTCCCATTCTTGATCTCGGACTCCTACTCCAACCAGCAGGCATGGCTGCTCCTGGTCTGGCCTGTAGGCCTGGCTGCTCCCACCCCACTTCAGGACATGTCTGCATTACACCAGCAGATGTGCCTATGTCCCCCTGCCTCCGGGACCCCCATTCCTGCCAGTATAAAGGCTAACTCAACCTTCAAACATGCTGATGTATGACATCTATATTATCACACTCACCACCTTGGACAAAATTAGGGATTGAATTGATGACCTCCAGAGCTAAAGCAGAGTATTTATAACTGATGTTATAACAGAGTATTTATAACAGGGTCTCAAACTGACGGTTTCAGACTTCCATGCCTTGGACTGGGCACAGAGTGGGATGCATGACCCACACTGGCCGGTGGATTACACTGGCAAAATGTGTGATGAATGACAAAACTGTGAAACATTCTTTGAATGATCATACAATAATTTAAACTCCATTTTATACTGAAAAAAAAATGATAGATTTAAAGAAGTTTTCACATTATGGAACTCACCATCCCATCCCCCACATAGATCAGCAGCAGGCTTTGAACTAGGGCTGTCCAGAGAATAGAATTTAGGTCCCACTACAAATATAAATTTGGGGGTGGGGAGTGGCAAGGGGAACCCATCCTGAATTGGGATGAAGAGTCAAATATTTAAAGTCAACCTTCTGCTGGTGGCATCTGACTCAGATAATGAAAATGAACATGCGTCAGTCCACACTGCTTTGGATCATTGTTATTGAGCAGAACCCATTGTCAGCATAGAAGCAGGTCCTCTGGTTGAAGCATGAAGGGGCATACGAATCTTCAGTGCTTCTAGTATGTAAACATCTTGCAATGCCAGCTACAACAGTGCCATACAAAGGCCTGTTCTCATTTTCAGGTGACCTTGTAAATAAGAAGAGGGCAACATTATCTTCTGTAAATGTAAACAAACTTGTTTGTGTCTTAGTGACTGGCCGAACAAGAAGTAGGACTGAGCAGACGTGTAAGCTCTAAAATTTTAGGTTTGTTACATAAAACTGCACTCAAACAAAAAACATTGCATTACAGTACTTGCATGAGAATTGAAAAATATTATTTATTTTGTTTCTCATTTTTACAGTGCAAATATTTGTAAGCAAAAACATAAAGTGAGCACTGTACACTTTGTTTTCAATTGAAACACAGAATACAATATATTTGAAAATGTAGAAAAACATCCAAAAATGTTTAATACATTTCAATGGATATTCTATTGTTTAACAGTGTGATTAAAACGGATTAATTTTTTTAATCACGATTAATTTTAATTAACTGTGATTAATTGACAGCCCTAATTTGGAGTCACTAGGTTTGGCTTGGTAAATTTTTTCCATTATAGCCAAAGTCATAAAATGCTCTACAGACAATACTACTGATGCAGAACTGATAGTCTAGGAATCAGCACATGAGGAACAATAATGTAGCCAAAGGACAGGTCCCAGAACATTTTAGATTTCTTGCAAAAATAGTACAAAGAAGAGTAAGACAATCCAGTTTAAAAAAAAAAAGGTTACTTAATCGGGTGATTCACTGTTAGTATTTATCTGTATCAATCTGTTTTTCGTCAATTTGCCATGGAAAATTCAAACAGTGCTCAATGTTGGTATTCTGTCTTTGGCATTCAAGATGGTATTTAAAAAACCCCCACACAAAATGAAGGTTTAAAACTTCTATAAAAATTGACCTCTAGGGCTACCACTGCACAATACATTTATGAACTGGAGGAAGGCAACTCTTTGGAACAAACCCAATCAAACACATAAATGGATACTATAGTCATCACTGTGCTAATTAGCTGTACTTGGTGAATGCTCCATTGAATGGATGGTCCTAGGTATAACATTTTAGTAGGATTGTGTGGCAGGTAAAACAGAGGTTCTTGGCAGTAGCTGGCATGTCACTAGCCCGCCATTTCTAACTGGAATATTCTAAGCACACTTCTCGTTCCCACATGTCTGAAGCAGTATATATTCTTGCTGGACATCTTTTCCCCAGAATGAACATGCCTAGTTCCCTTAACCTTATTTTCCAAACATTTATATTAGCTTTGCTGATTTTCAACTGAACTTGATTTTCTCTTTTTGAACCAAGAGTCCTTCCCAGAACTGTACAGAATATGCCAGTTGAGTTGTAACCAGTACCAAGTTGAACAGAATGATTACCCAGCTACTCCTGTTAATACAATCCTATGTAGCATTTCCCTGGGGAAGAGCAGGGGAGAGAAGAGAGAAGCATGCTTCACACTGATTACTTATTCTCTTCATTGTTGTGGTTGCCAGATCCTTCTTAGTGGTACTTCTGCAGAGAGGTCTTGTGACCTCTTCAGAGGATTGTACACAGTTGATGTCTAACAGAGGAAAGAAGGTAGAGAGTTATAACACTTTTAGTGTTCAGGAAAAAGATCCCTTCTATATATTTTATGTTTACTGCTTTAGATTTGATGACACTTATTTTTCATGTGGAAGAAAAACCTAGAGAAGAAAATCCCTGCACCTATGAAAAACTGTTCAACATTGTAGAAATAAAAGAAAAACCTTCTGGTACTCTAAACTTTTAGACAACTTGAAAAAAGTGTAAATGTTTATTTTTTGGTTTTATTTTTAAATTAAATGAGAACTCATGGTAGTTTAATGTGCAGCCATCCACAAAATGTTCCTGAATCAGTGAGAATGCTGCAGTAAACTTACTGCGATTTGAACTTTGATGAACCAGCTCTTTAAGCTGCTAAGCTTTAGCTTGCTGACTTAGTGATACATGCCTGCTAGGCTTCAGAGGAACATGTCAAGCACAGAATTTAGAAGGTCATGAAGAGTTAGTCGAAGACTTAAGAGACTAGGTTTAGTGGGCATGTGCTGGTGGCCTGCAATATACAGGTCAGACTGGATGATCTGGTGGTCCATTCTGGGCTTAAACCAGGGTATAAAATATATAGGAATAACAGTGTAGGTCACACAGGTGGAGCAGCATATGCTAGAGAAAGTATGTAGTCAAATAAGGAAATATTTCACATGAAACAGACTCCCTATAGAATTTCTATGAATAAGAGTTCCATGCCTGAATAAAAGAGTATAGCAGTGGCAATATACTACCAACCACCTGACCACATGGATGACCATGATTGTCAAAATGTAAAGGGAGGTTAGAGAGGCTACAAAGGCAGAAAGTACCATACATGGGTGACTTAAATTATCCTTAGATTGACTGGGTACGAGATAAAATTTCTAGACACCATATAATGACTGTTTCTTGGATCAGCTAGTCCTGGAATCCACAAGGGGAGAGTCAATCCTTGATTTAGTCCTAAGTGAAGCACGGGATCTGGTCCAAAGGGTAACTGTAGCTGAATTACTCAGTAATAGTGATCAGAATATAATTAAGTTTAACATCCTTGTAAAGGGGATAATACCAAAAAACCCACCACAGAAATATGCAACTTCAAAAAAGGGAACTACACAAAAGCAAGGACACTTGTTAGATGGAAATTAAAAGGAATTTGCAAGTATTAAATGCCTGCAGGCAGCATGGGGACCATTAAAAACACCATAGAAGAGGCTCATACTAAATCAATACCCCAAATCAAAAAAACTCCACAAACAATAAAAGAAGACTCAAAGAATGCCACCATGGCTAAACATCAGAGTAATGGAGATGGGGGGAAGGGGGAAATGGGATCCTTTAAAATAAGAAAGTCAAGTCCTACTGAGGATAATAGGAAGATGCACAGTCTCTGGTAGGTTGTGTGTTAAAGCATAAGGCAGGAGACTAAGGGAATGTCTACACTATGAAATTAGGTTGATATTATAGAAGTCAATTTTTTGAAATTGATTTTATACAGTCGATTGCATATGTCCACACTAAGCGCATTAAGACAGTGGAGTGCATCCTCACTACCCTGGTTAGTATTGACTTACAAAGTAATGCACTGTCGATAGCTATCCCACAGTTCACGCAATCTCCGCGACCCATTGGAATTCTGGGTTAAGCTCCCAATGCCTGATGGGGCAAAAACATTGTTGTGGGTGGTTTTGGGTACATGTCGTCAGTCGCCCCTCCCTCCACAAAATCAATGGCAGACAATCGTTTCACACCTTTTTTCTGTGCGGACGCCATACTGCTTTCAGCAGATGGTGTAGTAGGACTGCTAATCATCGTCATCGACCACTTCCGCTGCAACTCTGCTCTGCTGCTATTGTCTCAATAGCGAATTTCTCCATGTTGTCTGTCAGGGGCTCCCGGGTACATGTCTTCTTCCTCAGGAAATGCGTGCTGTGCTAACCATCGTCTTCCACCGCTTCTGCTGCAACTCTGCTCTCCTGCTCTCATGAATCCACTTCGGAGGTCCTCTCGTCGTTCTCTATAAATATCTATTCTCATGGCATTCGTCATCAGCCACCGCTTCTGCTGCAACTCTGCTCTCCTGCAGACACCATACCACGGCAAGCATGGAGCCCGCTCAGATCACCGCAGCAGTTACAAGCATTGTAAACACCTCGTGCATTATCCTGCAGTACATGCAGAACCAGAACCTGCAAAGGCAGGCAAGGAACCGAGAGTGATGAGAACATGGACACAGACTTCTCTCAAAGTATGGGCCCCGGCAATTTGGACATCCTGGTGGCAATGGGGCAGGTTCATGCCGTGGAATACCAATTCTGGCCCGTGAAACAAGCATAGACTGGTGGGACCGATTAGTGTTGCAGGTCTGGGATGATTCTCAGTGGCTGCGAAACTTTTGCATGGGTAAAGGCACTTTCATGGAACTGTGTGACTTGCTTTCCCTTGCCCTGAAGTGCAGGAATACCAAGATGAGAGCAGCCCTCACAGTTCACAAGCAAGTGGCGATACCCCTCTGGAAGCTTGCAATGCCAGACAGCTACCGGTCAGTCGGGAATCAATTTGGAGTGGGCAAATCTACTGTGGAGGCTGCTGTGATCCAAGTAGCCACCACAATCACTGAGCTGCTGCTATCAAGGGTAGTGACTCTGGGAAATAGTAGGTGGCTTTGCTGCAATGGGATTCCCTAACTGTGGTGGGGCGACAGACAGAACACATATCCCTATCTTGTGACTGGACCACCTTGGCAGCCAGTATGTAAACTGCAAGGGGTGCTTTTCAATGGTGCTGCAAGCACTGGTGGATCACAAGGGATGTTTCACTGACATCAACGTGGGATAGCCGGGAAAGGTACATGATGCTTGCACCTTCAGGAACTCTGGTCTGTTTAAACAGCTCCAGGAAGGAACTTACTTCCCAGACCAGAAAATAACTGTTGGGGATGTTGAAATGCCTATAGTTATCCTTGGGGACCCAGCCTACCCCTTAATGCCATGGCTCATGAAGCCTTACACAGGCACTCTGGACAGTAGTAAGGAGCTATTCAACTATAGGCTGAGCAAGTGGAGAATGGTGGTAGAATGTGCATTTGGATGTTTAAAAGCGCGCTGGCACAGTTTACTGACTTGGTTAGACTCAGCGAAACCAATATTCCCATTATTATTGCTGCTTGTTGTGTGCTCCACAATATCTGTGAGAAGAAAAGGAGTACTTGTGGCACCTTAGAGACTAACAAATTTATTAGAGCATAAGCTTTCGTGAGCTACAGCTCACTTCATCGGATGCATTTGGTGGAAAAAACAGAGGAGAGATTTATATACACACACACAGAGAACATGAAACAATGGGTTTATCATACACACTGTAAGGAGAGTGATCACTTAAGATAAGCCATCACCAGCAGCAGGGGGGGAAAGGAGGAAAACCTTTCATGGTGACAAGCAAGGTAGGCTAATTCCAGCAGTTAACAAGAATATCAGAGGAACAGTGGGGGGTGGGGTGGGAGGGAGAAATACCATGGGGAAATAGTTTTACTTTGTGTAATGACTCATCCATTCCCAGTCTCTATTCAAGCCTAAGTTAATTGTATCCAGTTTGCAAATTAATTCCAATTCAGCAGTCTCTCGTTGGAGTCTGTTTTTGAAGCTTTTTTGTTGAAGTATAGCCACTCTTAGGTCTGTGATCGAGTGACCAGAGAGATTGAAGTGTTCTCCAACTGGTTTTTGAATGTTATAATTCTTGACGTCTGATTTGTGTCCATTCATTCTTTTACGTAGAGACTGTCCAGTTTGGCCAATGTACGTGGCAGAGGGGCATTGCTGGCACATGATGGCATATATCACATTGGTAGATTGACAGAGCCAGAAGAGTACCCAGAAGTCACCTACTACAGGACAGGCCCAACAAAGAAAACAACAGAACGCCACTAGCCATCACCTTCAGCCCCCAACTAAAACCTCTCCAACGCATCATCAAGGATCTACAGTCTATCCTGAAGGACGAGCCATCACTCTCACAGATCTTGGGAGACAGACCAGTCCTTGCTTACAGACAGCCCCCCAATCTGAAGCAAATACTCACCAGCAACCACACACCACACAACAGAACCACTAACCCAGGAACCTATCCTTGCAACAAAGCCCGTTGCCAACTCTGTCCACATATCTATTCAGGGGATACCATCATAGGGCCTAATCACATCAGCCACACTATCAGAGGCTCGTTCACCTGCGCATCTACCAATGTGATATATGCCATCATGTGCCAGCAATGCCCCTCTGCCATGTACATTGGCCAAACTGGACAGTCTCTACGTAAAAGAATAAATGGACACAAATCAGACGTCAAGAATTATAACATTCAAAAACCAGTTGGAGAACACTTCAATCTCTCTGGTCACTCGATCACAGACCTAAGAGTGGCTATACTTCAACAAAAAAGCTTCAAAAACAGACTCCAATGAGAGACTGCTGAATTGGAATTAATTTGCAAACTGGATACAATTAACTTAGGCTTGAATAGAGACTGGGAATGGATGAGTCATTACACAAAGTAAAACTATTTCCCCATGGTATTTCTCCCTCCCACCCCACCCCCCACTGTTCCTCTGATATTCTTAACTGCTGGAATTAGCCTACCTTGCTTGTCACCATGAAAGGTTTTCCCCTCCCCCCCCCCCCCCCCCCCCGCTGCTGGTGATGGCTTATCTTAAGTGATCACTCTCCTTACAGTGTGTATGATTAACCCATTGTTTCATGTTCTCTGTGTGTGTGTATATAAATCTCTCCTCTGTTTTTTCCACCAAATGTATCCGATGAAGTGAGCTGTAGCTCACGAAAGCTTATGCTCTAATAAATTTGTTAGTCTCTAAGGTGCCACAAGTACTCCTTTTCTTTTTGCGAATACAGACTAACACGGCTGCTACTCTGAAAAATATCTGTGAGAGTAAGGGGGAGACGTTTATGGTGGGGTGGGAGGTTGAGGCAAATTGCCTGGCCGCTGATTACGTGCAGCCAGACACCCGGGCTGTTAGAAGAGCACAGCAGGGTGCACTGTGCATCTGAGAAGCTTTGAAAACCAGTTTCATAACTGGCCAGGCTACAGTGTGACAGTTCTGTTTGTTTCTCCTTGATGAAAACTCACCCCCTTGGTTCGCTCTACTTCCCTGTAAGCCAGCTGCCCTCCCCTTTTCAACAATGACTTTATTGTCTCTGCAAGTGGTGATCATTTCAAAATAATGCACTCTTTATTAATTCATCACATAAATAGGGGGATAACCACCAAGGTAGCCCAGGAGGGGTGGGGGAGGAGGGAAGCACCGAGTGGGGTAGTGGATGAGGGGAGGAGGAAAGGACAAGGTCACACTGCACTTCAAAACTTATTGAATGCCAGCCTTCTTTTGTTTGGGCAATCCTTTAGGGTGGAGTGGTTGGGTGCCTGGAGGGCCCCCCGTCCCACGTTCTTGGGCGTCTGGATGACGAGGCTATGGAACTTGGAGAGAAGGGCAGGCAGTTACACAGGGGCTGCAGTGGCAGTCTGTGCTCCTGCTGCCTTTCCTGCAGCTCCACCAGACACTGGAGCATGTCAGTTTGATCCCCCAGTAAGCTCAGCATTGCATCCCGCCACCTCTCATCGCGCTCCCGCCACCTCTCATCTTGCTCCCGCCACCTCTCATCTCGCTCATCCCTCCTGTCCTCGTATTCATTTTCTTCTTTTCTGGACTCTGACATTGTTTGCCTCCATGCATTCTGCTGAGCTCTTTCAGTGTGGGAGGACTGCATGAGCTCAGAGAACATTTCATCGTGAGTGCGATTTTTTCGCCTTCTTATCTGCGCTAGCCTCTAGGACGGAGATGATAGGGGGTGTGTTGAAACATTTGTAGCTGTGGGAGGAAAAAAAAGGAGAGTAGTATTTAAAGACACACATTTTAGAGAACAATGTGTAGACTCTTTCACGGTGAACCAAGCTGTTAACATTACATAGCACATGTGCTTTCGGTACAAGGTCTCATTTTGCCTCTTATATTGAGGCCCTGCCCATTTGGTGTGAGAGATCACACAAGCAGGGCCAGGCAACAGAATTTGGCTTGCAGGCAGTTATGGTAAGCCACAGTCTTTCAGCTTCTTCAACCTTCATAACATGTGGGAATGGTTTCAAACAGCAGCACCCTCCTTTCCCATACCAAGCACCCATTGGGTTGGCTATTTAAAAGGAGGGGCTGTGGTTTTCGGGTTAACGTGCAGCACAAACCCAACTAAACTCCCCCCCACCCAATTCTCTGGGATGATCACTTCACCCTCCTCCCACCGTGTGACTAGTATCATGGAAGATCCCTACCAGCCAAATGCGAACAGCTCAGCGTGAATGGCCCCCTCCCCCACCACGTGGCTAAAAACAGGGATGATTTCTTTTGAGCCACAGATAAACAGCCAAGCAGGAACGGCCACCTCTGAATGTCCCTAAAGGATTTCCGCTCCATCTCCAGACACATTAACAGACTTTTCCAGTAGCCGTACTGGCCGTGAATGCATCCCAAGTCTTCAGGGCAAATTAATCATTAAATATGCTTGCTTTTAAACCGTGTATTATATTTACAAAGGTACACTCACCAGAGGTGCCTTCTCTGGCTTCATGGTCCGGGAGCCCGCCTTGGGAGGGTATAGGCTCCAGGGTGATGAACAGTTCCTGGCTGTTGGGGAGAATGGTTTCTCTGCTTGCCTGTTGTGCGCTGTCCTCATCCTCTTCATCTTCCTCGTCCCCCAAATCCTCATCTGATAGCATGGATTTGTCTCCCCATACAGCGATCAGATCCAGTACCTCCCGTTCAGTCCATGCTGGAGCTGTTTTGCGATTCTGGGACTGCATGGTCATCTCTGCTGATGAGCTCGTCATGCTGGCCAAATAGGAAATGAAATTCAAAAGTTCCCGTTGCTTTTCCTGTGTACCTGGTCAGTGCATCTGAGTTGAAAGTGCTGTCCAGTGCAGTCACAATGGAGCACTCTGGGATAGCTCTCGGGGGCCAATACCATCAAATTGCATCCTCACTACCCCAAATTCGACCTGGCGATGTCAATTTCAGCGCTAATTTCCTTGTCGGGGAGGAGTAAGGAAATTGATTTTAAGAGCCCTTTAAGTCGACAAAAATGGCTTTGTCATGTGGATGGGTGCAATGTTAAATTGATCTAATGTTGCTAAATTTGACCTAAACTCTTAGCGTACACCAGGGCTAAGAAAGCATTTGAAGAGCAACCAGAAAGACAAAAACTAACAGTAAATTTTTTAAAGTACATCAGAAGCAGGAAGCCTGCTAAACAGGCAGTGAGGCTACTCAATCAAGATGTGAAAAGAGCACTCAAGGAAGACAAGGCAGAGAAGCTTAATAAATTCTTTGCATCAGTCTTCACTGCTGAGGATGTGAGGGAGATTCTCACACTTGAACTATTCTTTTTAGGTGACATATCTAGGAACTGTTGCAGATTGAGGTGTCAGTAAGTGGTGGTTTGGGAACAAATAGATTAAACAGCAATAAGTCACCAGGACCAGACTGTATTCACCCAAGAGTTCTGAAGGAACTCAAATATGAAGCTGGAGAACTACTTACTGTCGTATGTAAACTATTGCTGTAATCAGCCTCTGTATCAGATGCCTGGAGGGTAGCTAATGTAAAACAGATTTTTAAAAAGGGTTCCTGAAGCAATCCTGACAGTTACACGCCAGTAAGCCTAACTTCAGTACTGGGCAAATGGATAGAAACAATTGTAAAAAACCAGAATGATTAGATATACAGATAAACACAATTTGTTGGGGAAAAATCAACATGGATTTTGTTAAGGGAAGTCATGCCCCACAAATCTATTAAAATTTTTTGAGGATGTTAACAAGCATGTGGACAAGGGTGATCCAGTCACTGCAGAGTACTTGAATTTTCATCAAGCCTTTGACAATGTCCCTCACCAAAGCCTTAAGCAAACTAAGCAGCCATAGGATAATAGGGAAGGTCCTCATCCATCTGTAACTAGTTAAAAGATAGGAAACAAAGAGTAGGAATTGTTGATCAGTTTATCACAACAGAGGTGTAACCATTGGGGGCCAACCCTAAACTCCTCACAAGGATCTATATTGGGACCTGTGCTGTTCAACATAATCATTAATGATTTGGAAAAGTGAGTGAATTGTGAAGTGGCAAAGTTTGCAGAGGATACAAAATTACTCAAGATAGTCCAAGGATGACTGCAAAGAGTTACCAAAAGGATCTCCCATATCTGGGTGACAAAATAGCAGATGAAATTAAACATTGCACTTCAATTACTTCAAGTAATGCACACTGGAGAAAATAATGCCAACTACTCATATATACTCATATATAATGATGGGTTCTAAAATTAGCTGTTACCACTCAAGAAAGATCTTTGATCATGGATAGTTCTCAAGCTTCAGCTCAATGCACAGCAATGGTCAAAAAGGCTAATAGAAGAATATTAGGAAAGAACATAAAGAAAGAAAAAAGAATATTAGGAACAGGATGGAAAAATACAACAGAAAATATAATACTACTATACAAATCTGAAAAACAGCACAAAATGGCCACATAGAAGAAAGAAGAAGCCTTTAGTGTTTAGGACATTTATTCAGGATGTAGCAACCCTGAGTCAGTTCCCTTCTCTGCCTGACGAGGGGAAAGAATTTGAAGAGGAAGACTCCATAACCACTGGACTGTAGAGTGATCCTCATTCTCTTTGGCCTAATGGGAATGTAATTTATATGAAGTGGAATGGCTTCAGCAGGAGAATTTGAAATACCACATCAAAATATCCTGTAATTCAGTAGCTAGGGCACTCACCTGAGAGATGGGCATTCCCTTTCTATATCCCTTCTTCTCTTCAGAGGGGTGAATTGAATTGTGAGTTCCCTAACCACTGGGCTAGACATTATAAAAGGAGGCTGCTACTGCCTCCTCCCTCATGTGATACTTCCCTGAATATAGGCCAGGAGTCAGCAATCAGATCTGCCCAGCTGCAAGGCACCACTTGAATGGATCCAATTGCAGGATCAGGACCATAGTTTGAAAAAGCATTTAGGAATTATTGGAGATAATGCGTTTTTGCAGATCCTGCTGCACAATGTTTTTTTAAGTAGTATTTATTGTGTTGACATATTTAGTATATTTATCAGATTGAAGATCAGCTACCAAGATTTAAAAAACAAAAATAAACAGATATTTCACACTTGTAACTCCCAAACTGGCTAGTGAAATATAAGCAACAAGAACGAAAATCACTATCTGAACCAGGAGTCTAAGAAAGACAGATGGGAAAAGTCTAGGGAATGGTATTCGAAATCTGGGACAGCCTCAGGAGATTCAATAGGGAAATCATCACAGAATTATCACATTCCTAGAATGCAAGATGGGAGGGACAGGCAGCAGAGATTTGCAATCATATTGTGGACGATAATTTTAAGAGTGAAAGTTTTGTTGTATTAATCAGTTGTGGGCTCTAAACCATCCAATGTGAAACTGGCAATATGATTATTTCTCATTATCTATAGCCATAAGTCATCATTTCCAAATAATCAACAAGTCCCTGAAGAATTAACACTCCGATGGGGAGTGAGTAAGAATGATATGGTATGATCATTTTTTTTATAAATGAAATGAGAATGAATGCAAAGAGGGACTAGCCAGTACCTTCCTGGAATCTCAGAAGACTCCATAACTAGTATTCTCAAGGATTCAGCAAGGAGACCAAGCAACATAATCCATGTTGGTGAAGACAATAGGAGAGCTTGTAAGATGTTTAAGGTATCTGAAGAAAGAAACTTAGAAACCTATAAGCACACTTTTGGAAACAAACCAAAACCCATTACAATGTGAATTTACTCTTGCAGATAAAATCTTATGGAATTAAATAGAAAATTATAAACCTACTTTCATTTGTTTCACAGGGTTTGGGGGAACATGGAGGGTATGCTCTTACACGAGAAGGAAAGATGCTTTTCCATATTGACCTAGTTCAGGTGTTCCGGTTTATAAAATTGTTTAATGTTACTGGTTGATTGAGTGTGATCTATATGAGCTCTTTTTATAATTCAAGTGTCATGTCATTATTGTGTTATAATGCTAATTGTCGGGGTCCCTAGAGCTTAACGTAAAAGCTTTTTTCCTATTTAAAGCTAAAGAAATGAATACAGGTTTTTTTTAAAGAAACCCTCTTTAAAACATAACTATATCTCTGCTGAATAGGTTTTTTTTTTTTTTTTAAAAAAGTTCTAGAAAGCCTCATTCTATATTATATTCAATAGATTTTTAGATGTGGTGTTGTAGCCATGTTGGCCCACCTTGTCTCAAGTTATTAAGAGTAATTTTCATGAAACTAACATTTCTATAGAAACCTGTGTTTGTCTACTATCTCCAGCTACATACAGATTCCCTTTATCAACCCTGACCTGGACTGGCCACCTTTAGGAGTGTGGGGCTATTTTTGTCTCCATGTTTATTAGACTCCCAGCCACAAATTCCAGCAAGGCTGTCAGTAGTACTGCTCATATTTTCAAACATTTTGCAGAATAATTGACAACTCCCCAATTGCTCTGTCAATTGTGGTAGGGATCAAATTGCATGAACACAGCATAAGGATTGAACATACAAATGCGGGGGAAAGCAAGTAGAGAAGTGAACAACTGCTGAATGTGGCTAGGCCAGGGTCCATCCAGTTGAAAAGAATTTGATCCCAGGTCAAGCAATAACCCCTCTTTCAGATTTATTTTTAAAAACAACAAAGCTTCCATCCTAGTCTTTGGCCATGCACACGTCATGCCTCTTAAACTCCCCCAAACAAAACCCATCTTGTAATATACACCAATAAAACAAAAAGCTTGTTGCTTCCCACAGCTATCTCTAACCCTGGTTTCTAACGAGCAAACCTACTGTTTCCTTTGTAGCTATCCTAGCCTCTATTTAAGGTTTTAAGGATAAGTAGGCTCAGCTGTGCCTAATTACCTCTCATCTGGGAGTGACTCCATGAACTGACTCCAAAAACCCTTGTTAGGATTAAATTTAAAAATCCTCACAACACTGTTCCCTTGGCAGGGCTTCCCATTAGGGCTACCACTAAAGTGCTATGTATCATGGCTGTGGGGTCCCTACAGAGAGCACCAGAATACCTGTACTCCCAACCGCACTGCAAAAGATGCTGAAAAGTCAAATAAAACCTCAGGAATGGGATCTTTGCAGACACCTTTCCCCTTATTTTAGGCAAAGCTGAGAGCAAGTAAAGGCTGACATCAATGATCTAAGACTCCCAGGTTCTGAGAGGTGTTTTTAATGTATGAAGAAAAGAGTTTAAATAAATGGTTTTATTGGATTTTTTTTGGGGGGGAGAGGAAGGTACATATAAATCTAGCATGATTCTTCTATTTGTGTAAGAAAATCAAGGAGTCTATGAACTGATTAAAATACTCCTTAAATCTAATTTTTTGAGTCAACAATCTGTTTATAAAATGGCAACTCCCCTCCCCCCCTGCTCCCCCCCGAAAGCCTTAAAACTACTTCAGCAGTCTGCAGTCTGAATAATCCTGCTCCTATTTTTAGGGTCTTAAATCCTGGCTTCAGCTGTGCTCTGGCAGTCAGAATAAGAAGATTTTGCAAGTGTGGAGGATTAGCCTCGGAGGCAGTTGTATGACAAAGCAATGTACTCAGTCAGCACTGATCACACAGAAAGAGGAAGGAATGTATAATTTATTACATCTTCAGATTTGCCTTTTTAAAAACTCACCAACTGCCAAAAACTATCCATAATGACTCCTTTTTGGATTTACACCAAGCTTGCACCCCCATATCCCTGCAAAATGCAGATGAAAAGCATTGGAATGCCAGCCCTCTCATGGAAATAAGAATGCTAATCATGTCAGTTTGGGTTCAGTCTCATCCTCTGGCATGGAGTTAACCTTCTGAGACCTAAAATCTCCTCTCTTCCTGGGTATTGATCTTTACAATCAGGCCATATGCAGCTAATTGCATACATTGATGATGGGACTTTTGATTATTTGTCTGTTGCATGTTTAAACTTGTTTTACCACCACTTCCTCTAAAAATCCATATCCTGACTGGGCAAGTGAACTAGTGCCCTTACATTTTATTACATCAAAATCTCATTGGGGAAATTGCAACCTGACATAGAGCATAGTGAGGCCATGGGAGACATCAGTGAAATTGGAGAAGTAAAAATATAGTCATTGAGGGGGAAAAAATCCATTACAGCCGGTTGGATTAAATGGAAAAAAATTAAATTAAACTTAGAGAAAACACTCAGATGTATGTGGCTCACTCATTACATTGATTCTAGATAAATATCTTCATTCAGTTAAAAAACCCCCAAAAAACAATTTTGAGATCACAATACAGACCTGAGAGTATAATGCAAAAAAGTGTCCATAGTCATTCAGATTTCTACTGGGCCCTGCTCACCCCCCCCCCCCCACCCACCCTTTGAGTTTACTTCCTGCAGATGTTTCAGTGATCTAGTTTCACTGGCACAAATTTTCACAGGTAGTGAATGTCAATGTCACATGTGTAAGTGTTCACAGAAACTGTGGGCCAGTTCTCTGTTTTCCTGTCTGATGTTCTATGGTACAAAAAGGCCATCAATAGATGCAAACAGCTCCAAGGGAATACTCCATTCCTTAGCTAGTGTAGAGCTGGGGAATTTGAGCCACCTACTGCTTTGTCGTGTTTTTTTTCTCACCTGGCAGACAGTCCTTAGGGGGTAATTGCAGTCAGAGGGTAAGTTAGAGCAGTCTTAAGACTGCTCTAAATAACGCTAGCTTTCAGTGGCCCCAATGGGTCAATACAGCAGCCAAAGATTGCTGCAGAAAATGCCCCAGACAGGCTCCCTTATCCCAGCTATGCTCTTAAGCTAGCCACAGGGAGCAGTGAGTAGCATAAAAGCCATTTCATTGGCTCTGTGCCACCAGACACTACTCCTACACTGTGGTGATCCTTATGTAGCTTTTCTGGCTTAAGGACTGCATTGTGCCTGCAGCTTGTGCAAAGTGGCCAAACATGGGAGAATCTTGGTCATTTTGATTGGGGCTCTGTCCACCTTAAGCCTCCTGAATGGGTCCTATGATTAAGAAAGTTTACATCCTTTGGTTTGCCTATTTAGAACTCATGGCCAGATTTACAAAGATATTTTTTTTTTCCACCAAATGCATCCGATGAAGTGAGCTGTAGCTCACGAAAGCTTATGCTCTAATAAATTTGTTAGTCTCTAAGGTGCCACAAGTACTCCTTTTCTTTTTAAAGATATTTAGGTGACTGAAGATGTAGATAGGTTCCTAGTAAGATTTACAAAAGTAGTGAGTAGGTTAGGTGCCTTATTCCCATTGAAGTCAATTTATGTCAGGGACCTAACCTACTTAGGTGGTTATCAAAATCCCAGTAAGTGTCCATCTGCATCTTTAGGCACCTATATACCTTTGAAAAGCTGACCCTGAATGCATACCTCCACTAGGTCATAAATGCACCATTAGAAACATTTCTCTTACTTCTATCTTGAGAAACTGTTATCCAGGTATTTTAGTATTAATTTGCTCCTTTCTTAAACACCAAAGGCTTGATTCACCGCTGCATTCCTTCAGTGTTACAACCGTGTCAGGTCGACAGTAATTTCAATCTGTTTAGTTCTTATGTCACTAAAATTAAAGAAAAAGTTGCATGGAAGAGAGACCCCATGTCTGCTGCAATTCTTTGCCCTCCAGAACATGGCAGCAATTCTTCCATTAACCAGTGCCTAAGCTCATATGCACTAAAAATTGAAAGGCAATCTAGGTTTACCACTTAATCTTTTATCTTAGTTTTTTATTCCACAGGGTGCTTCAGTTTAATCTTTTCCAAGGCAATATAATTTATTTCTTGGATTCCATTTAAGATTTTTCAATGGAGCAAGTGTGCATCGTTGATCATTCTGACCTGAGATCTCTTCATCTGCAAGGTACACATTAGTTGCCATGAAAAATACATTTATCTTTCTTTTAAATCTGTCGTAAGTAGCTAATTTTCAGCTGACCCTCCATGTCACCCTATTTAACTGTCTGCTTAGAGACCCTAAAACCAGTGAGCAGCATCTCATTTCTATGACATTTTCATTAGAGAAGGTTTGTTTTATGAACAATAATTTTAATTGGTTTTCAGGAGGGATGAGCGAGACAGTTTGGATAAAATAAAAACTGAGCTGAACCTTCAGCCCAAGATTGTAACCAAATTAGCATTAACATTTTTTAAAAAATCTTTAAAAAGACAAAAATGTTACATCTCTGCATTGCAGAAATGCAGCAAAATCTCACAAGGTAACTCAAGAGGGGAAGTTCCAAAAGCTTATGATATGGTCAGCTGCATTGAGAGTCAAAGCCCGATTCTGCTTGTGAGGTTTTCTTATCACTAGTTATATGGATCCTGGACTTTGTGTTCTTAAAAATAAAAGTTTGGGTTCCTACCCTCCCCCCCAGTATTTTAAAGAAAATATACGGGGAATAAACTATTCCTGTTACATTTTTAGGGCTACCCACCTACTGGCCAGCAGAAAAAAGGAAGAAAAAGATAGGGAGGATTGGTGGGAAAAGAGAGAAAGAGAGGGAGAGAAAAAAAACCAGACACCAAAGAAGGGAAGTAAATGAAAAGAACAAAAGGAATGAACTTAAATGGAGAAATACAGAAACCGAAAAAGTAGAGTAGAAAAAAGTCACAGACTCAGCAAAATCAGTTAAATGGGGGAAATTAGAAGAAATAAAAAGCAAAGAAAATGGAAAAGAGGAAAAAATGACACAATGTGTACAGAAGAAAACAAAGTAGGGTATCTGAAAAGATAAGGAGATAGCCCACGAGGAAAGAAATATGAATAGAAATTGGAAAAATGTGAGGGGTTGGGAAAGTCTGCAAGGGAAATGGTAAATAATAATAAGAGATTCAGTTAAGTAAAATGAAATAAATAAACAAACCAAATTAATAATATAATAATAAAAATAATTAAATAAAATAGCGGCCAAGATTTTTAAAGGAATTTTGAGTGCCTCCATATTCGGGTGCCCAAGTCAAGACACCTTAAGGATAACTGATTTTCAGAGCATGGGTGTTCATAACTTTCTGAAAATCAAACTGCTTTAAGCTGACTCAAGTTGGGCAACCAATATCACTAATCACTTTTGAAAGTCTTTACCAGAATTTCTTGCCTTTGTTCCATCCTCTTTGTTCTGCTCGCAAGGGGTAAAGGGGTGAGAGAACTGCCCTAACAGGATGTTTGGGGAGTCCCTTTGCATAAAGGGACACCCTGGTGGTATCTAGCTGGCTCTGTGACACCTATTCCTGGCCCCACTGGTGCAGGGGCCTCTTGGGAGACAAGTCAGGGGCAGGATGTATAACAATGGAGATTGTTGTGATACAGCAATCCTGGGTTAACATAGCTGGTAAAGAAACCTAAAATTTGGAGTGTTTTTTTTTTTTAAATATTAAGAATCCAATTTTCAACACAAATTCACTGAAATTCCAACCAGCTCTAGCTGGCAGAGTGGCTCCTAGGGGACCGTTCTAGCTGGTGCAAGACAGAGCAACTTTGAGGTCATTTTTACACAATTGCTTCCAGGCATATCACCCCTTTCTCTAGTAAAACCTGCCGAGCTGGGCTCAGGGAGAAGAAAACACCTCCCTAATCCTCCTCTCCATGGAATCTGTCCTGAAATCCACCTGGAAACCTTGTGGCTTACCTGGTCATGGATGATAATGAGCCACTCCTCAACTTCTCTTAAAAGAGGATCCCCACCACCAGAGGGAAAGGTAACATGACTACAGGTAACCTCTGCTGCACGCAGGGCAGGGAGACATATGTCCAACCAGCTTCATGACTAGGCCACCGACTCTTTCCTCAGTCTGTCCACTTATCCCTACAAGGTTGCCCATTTCCTGTCTCCTTCCCCAGTACAGACCACTGGCCATCAGAGTGCATTCTGTAAGGTTCACAGGACAGGGACACTATAGCCGAGCCCCATTTCTATGGAGAGGGGGGAGGGTCTGCAAACAGAGTCCTCTCTCATGTGGCTCTGAAGCATGTGTTTTTCTCCAAGTAAAGCATAACATTTGCAGATTCATGATTTATTAATAAATATCCCAATATTTTACATTTTTCTAAAGCCCCAGCTGCTGGAATCATGTGATGTATGCAACACTTTTAGCTTTAACATTTAAAAAATGAAGTTTCTAGCCCTCAGGTTGCAGAGTAAAGCTTGAAAACATGAAACCTACAAGCTCGAAACCCAGAAAGCAAAAAAATAAATCTCAAATTTTATTATTTTTAAAGTTGACTGATTTTAAGTGCACAAATCTCAGGTGCTTGGGGGGACCTGACTCATGAATTTTGAATGATAGGTGTCGGCAAAACAGCCCATGTAAATTTTGTGATATATTGAAATATGAAAATGTATACATGTTTAAAAGGATACCCTTGTTTGCAGCACTTCTAATTAGACTATATATCTGAATTGTTTGTATTTTACTTATTATAACTTGGCATTAAACATATTATTAAAGAATATGCTATTTCTAGGGCTGGCCAAAGCTTTTGAAAACTTTTTTGGTTGAAGAATCATCTCTCCCCCCTCACCTTCCTTCCCCAATTCAGAGATTTCAGGAAATTTTCTGTTTTCATGACAAAACTGGAAGAGGAAATAATTAGTCTTCTTTGACCAATGGTTTTTTTGTTTTCAATTTGTTGGTTTATCATCTTTCCGTTCCCCCCATTTCACTTCTTTTTTACCGTTCTCCTAAATTTTCTATTTCAGTGGCAAAATGTTGGAAAATATGGGGGAAAGATTAAAAAAGAAAGGGTTTTGTGGGGAAATGAAAATCGCTTTCCATTTTCAACCAGCTGTCTCATTTCCTTGCTTAAAAAGTTACAGGAGAGTTATAGGGGTGGAAAAAACTTGCAGGGAGAATAGGATAGACCAGGGACAAAGGTAGGCAAAGGAATAAAATAATATGATATGAACTGAGAAATGGAAAGTTAATCTTTTTACTTTAATTGCATTATAGAGGAAACAGCAGCTCCACTATAGTTAAAGTTCTGCAATGCTTTTCATTCAAAGGATAACTCTTAGTGCTCAGGCACATAATTCCCAGTGTTTATTGCCAACTCCAGAGGGAAGGAGTTAAAGTTGCATTGGCATATTAACTCTATATTTCCTGGTTTTCTGAAGTGTAATTTTAGCCACTCTCCACATTCTGGAAAAGCATGAAGTGCCACTGGGCAACTTTACTCTCACTTAACAAAGTTTTGGGCATGAAATAATATTTGTATATATTAAAATATATATTTGTATTATGTAATCATATTTTATACATATATATGTAAATTTCAGACTGAAAATTATTGAAGGACCAATTCAAAAGAAATGACATTTTTCTTGCCCCCACCAAAAATTGTATAAAGCCACAATATTCTGCTAATTTCATACCAACTAATGAGCTTTCCCTTTCCTCAGTGACAAACTTGTCCTACAAGTCACTGGAATAGAACACTTACTCAACAATTGTCAACTCATTTTAATAAAGTTAAGCTACTCTTCCAGCTTATGCTCTAAGAAAGACCTTTGTAGAGAACATTACTGGGTAACACTAATGGTTCTTTCAGATGGAACACTAGTGGGAGGAAATGCCAAATATTTTACTGCCAAATTTGTGAGTGCTGGTCACATTATCCTCTCATTTTGCCAGTTTAATAGAGGATCAGTTGTAAAATTTTACGTAGACTTGGCTACATAATCATTAACTGCATTAACAGCGAAGAAAACATAATGGTCTGAATCTGCCTAGTTTCAAATGCCAAGCTAAGTCTATGTGCTGCCTGCAAATGGGACTGAAGATTCATTAGCATTGGCATGACTACCATTACCTTTACTGGCTGCAATAAGAACAGCATTGCTACATAGGGAATTTAAAACCAGAAACTAGAATATTATTATATGAAATTTGCTGTGTACAATTTTAGATCAATGTACAATGACTCAGATATTTGGGAAAACAGGGGTTACTTATTTAAACTGGAGTTCTCGAGTGGCTCTGCATAATCACACGCATTGGATTGCACTGACTAGTGTAGCATAATGGTGGAATGTCTCCAGGAAGTGCTTGTTGTAGTGCTTATGAGCCCTGTCCTGTCCCTTCCCTCGGTGTTCCCAAATGTTGTGTGGGGAAGGCTTTTAAAGGGGATGCCCTCTACCACCTCCATTCCTTCCACTGCTGTCCCAGAGAAACTGCTACAGGACTCTGAGAAAGAGGGGAAGGGGGGCAGGTAATGTGAATATGCAGATTCATCTTGAAGAACTCTGGTTATAAGTAAGTAGCCTTCATTCCTTCTTCAAGTGGCTCTGCATAAGGACACTCATGGATTAGTGTGGTAAGCAGTCCTCAGTACTCAGGAGTTAGGAAATAGAATCCTAATTAAATAAGGACTGAAGTACAGCTCTGCAAAACCATGTATCTAGTCTAGATGCCAAACCTAATACAAAATGCTTAATAAATGTGTGCGTTGACTTCCATAAAACAGCTTTAGAGCATTCCCAAAGTGGAACATGCTTAAAATAAGCAAAGGCTGTTGCTATTGCTCTAATACAGTGGTGCCCAAACTTTTCCTGTCAGGCCCCTCCTTAACAGCACAGTTGGCTCAGCAGAGGAGCTTGAGTTGAAGGTGGAGCTGGGGGCTGAACTGGGGATGGGGAAGGAGCTGGGGCTAGAGGCAGAGCTGACCTTCGGGCAGAGAGGGAATGAAGCAGGAACAGAACGATTACTCAACTTATCTATGGGCAGAGCAGTAGGGGAGCTGCGATGGGGGCCAGGGCTGGTGCAGAACAGGGGGTGGAGTGGAGTTGCGGCTGGGTCGGAGCTGGTCTGAGGGCAGAACAGGGCTGGGTGGTGCTCCCTCCACACCCCTGGCCTGGACCCTGCCATGTACCCTCCCAAACATTCCTCCGTGCCCCCCTATGGAGGCACGCCCCACTGTTTGGGGACTACTGCTCTAATAGAATGCAATTTTACTCCCTTAGCTAAAGGAATTGCAGCTAAATGGAAACACTTGAGGATACACTATTTCACCCAACTAGAAATGGTTTGAGAGGATACATAGTGACTTTATTGCCATGTGTACTTATTATTCACATGTATACATATGCCATTGATTAGATTTCTTAGGATTTTGCACAATGCCTGGATTGTAGAATTACTGTAATATTAAATGTCTTGCAACTGATAGTAGTTTTGTTAAACTGTAGAAATTCTGCAGAGAGATGGGCCCAAATTATGAAGTATGGATTTAGAGTTGGGTACAAATGCAGACCTTCCCAAAGTACAAGTTGATCTGGATGTGGCACTCTGTCCATTATTGAGGTAGCTTGAATCATCAAACTTGGATCTAGATTTCAACATCTCCAAACTATGGGATGAATGAATGATGATGGGTTGGATCCATTGGGGCCATTGAACAACCATGTTAAAAGTAGATTAATAAAGTTGCAAATTTAAGCCCTCAGAAATTAGTGAATGCCAGAATTAAGAGTCCCTGTGCAAGATTAATTCATCCTTTTTGAGCATATACTACATGATATAGTCTTTTGTTCCATGATCACCACAGGACCCCCGCCTCATTCAATGGACAAGATGGATGGTGCACACATGGGTCATCAGTAGGGTTAGAACCTTTAGATCCACTGCCCAGACCTCTGCTACTTGAGCTAATGAGTAATGGTAGGTTGTCTTCCTCTTTGTGGACCAGCACAATCTGCCAGTAGGAGTCATGGATATTCACTGACAGCAGAGGAATGGTGAGGCTCAGGAATCTTGGGTTCCATTCTAGGCTCTGGAGGGGAGTATTCTCTAGTGTTCACAGACCCTGGCTCCTTGTCCTAGTTCCAGTGTCCACTCCGCAGTCTCCTTGCCCAGCTAGTCCCAGTTTTCCCCCAACTCCTAGTCACAGTTTTTCTAACCCTCCTCCCAGTCACCAGGCTCCTTGTCCCAGTCTATTAGTTTTCCTCCCCCACCAGTCTGTCTTTTGTCCCCTCTGAATTTGAGTCAGGTGGCTACCTCCTCTATACTACTCCTGAGGGAGTTCTGTGCCACTGCGCATGTGCAGAATTCATGGCCCCCTCAGATTTCTTTGCTTCCCCGCAGATTTCTGACAGGGAATCAAAGGGAAGCTACAAGAGCGCTCATGCGCCACTCCCCAGCGGTGTGGCTTCATTGTTTCAGGTGCCCAGAGCAGCCAGTGGAGTGGTAAATCACTGGGGGAGGGGGGATGGGCTGCATATGCCCCGGCCAGTGGCTCGTACCCTGTGCCAGGCTCAGCTACTAATCTTGGCTGGGCTGGGGAGGATGGGACTTCCTCTTCCCCTGCAAGGAGCAGCCAGGTCTGGTCAGACCCACCCACAGAAACTTCTCCTGCTGCAGGAAGCACCACAAGCCACCAAACTTCCTGCCCCCATCGCTCCTCAGCTGTGGGGGCATGGGGTCACTGTATGGGATCAGCTCCTCCATCCATCCATCCCCCGTGCATCTGGACCAACCTCATACCCAGATTGCCCTGCCAAGCCTAACTCCCTGCACCCAGAACCCCCCCACTGACCCCATTGAACTCGAACCCACACCCTGACAAGCCTTACTCTCTGCATCCAGAGCCCCCCTGCATGCAGACCTCCCACTCTGAGCCCCACCTCCCTGCATCAGGACCCCACCCATGCATGTAGACTGCCCCACCCCACCCCACTTGCACCTGTACCACCCTGACTAGCCATCTGCACCCAGACTCCTACCCCACTGAACGCCACCAAGCCAGGACCTGAACCCCCCTACTGAGCCCTCCACTCCCAGACCCCTCCTTGCTGACCCCCAACCACCTTCACTTGGACCCCCCTTCAAAGTCCCATTTAGTCTACACCCAGAAACACTGCCTGCCTCCCAACGAGCCCCTGTTCATCCAGATTTCCCTTGCACCTGGACCCCCACTCCAAGCGACCCACACCTAGATTACCCCACACAGAATCCATCACCCCACATCTGGATCTCCCTACACTAAGCCTCTTCATCCTTGAATCCTGCTGGACTGAGCCTGCCTGCCTACTTCTAATGTGCTTGGCATGCAGGGAGCCCCAGGGTGTTTCTGGGACAGTTTTGGTTCTTACTCTGTGTCAGGGTCAGGTGCCACTTTACTGCTGAGTCCATGACCGGGTCTCCTACCTCTGTGCAGTCAGTGGCCTGTTCTCCCCACTGCCATGCTGAAGCCTCTACATTTATTTATTGACAAATACAATTTGCAGAATTTCAAAATATTGTGTGCAGAAGGGTCACTGAGAGCACAGGAGACACCAGCCCCCGGCTGTCAGTTCCAGGGCCCAGTCCCATTCTGGCTCAGACCCGTCAGGTACAACAATTGTAGGCAAAGTCTGACTTCAACTCTGTATCCCTGGGCTAGAGGGAGCGTGCTCACTTGCTCTGTGGGGATGGTGTGCATGTGCAGTCTGGTTAGGACTAGGAGCTGTGGGCAACTTGAGCATGCTCAGTGCGCACAGAATCGTAGAGATTTTAACTGTTAAAAAAAACTAAGAAATTTCTACTGAGCATGTGCAAAGTGAAATTTTTAAAGGTTTCTAACCTGGCCAAATTTGGTTGGAGTTTCACAGGAGCCCCAAAAGGTGCATCTCTCATGCAAAGGCTACCTCTCTGCCAAATTTGAAGTCCCTGCGGCAAAGCATGGGGGAGCTAGAGTTTCTCAAATAAAATGTTGCCATAATTTTAACATTACAAGACAATGTATTTTTTCCTGATCTTGTTCCAAAAATAGCTAAACCATTTTGACAATTTTTTTCCAGAAAAATTCAGCCCTTGGTAGACACCAGGCATCAAAAATTTCAGTCCAAATGGTTAAAGTTTGGCAAAATTTAAGCAACTGAAAATGGGGTCTTATAATGGAAAGTGTTAGGCAACCTTAATAGTAGGTGATTCAGCCAGCCCTAACTATAATACATTAGTTCCCAAATGGAAAGTTCATTTGTCTGTGGCATGAGATACTTGTGTTTGCAGTATTTTCCCCTATATTAGTTATTTTTAATAATCATAGAAGTTCCAGCAGGACTATTACCTCTGCATGTTTCTATAGCAAGCTTTAATAATGCTCATTGTACATACAATGTACACCTGCTTTTAAAGCAAATTGCAATGAAATTTTAAATTCTTTAGGGCTTTTCAGCACCCAGTGTAATGCCAGCACTTAGCAAAGATAAAGCAATGATAAAATATGGTATCACATCTGATTGATCACAAGAGATATCAGATGTGATTACTACTACCTGCCTTGTTCTCCAGAGGAGCCTCTTTGCTGGTTCTCTTGGAGAGGTCTTCTGGAATTCTAGTTAAGTTCCTCTGGAGTGTCAGCAGGTGCACAAATTAAAGGTCTGCAGTTGGAAAGAAAGCAGCATGCACCAAAGGAATACTTGATGGGTATACACAGTAGGAGCTTGTCTTTAAAAAGCAGAAGTAGCCAAATAATTAGCAAAGAAGAGACTAGAGTCAAATGGTTAAATGCAGTGTGAGTGCAAAAGCTTTTCTCTGCTTAAAAAACAACATGGTCTTTTGATTAATACCAGCAAACTTAGTGTGTGACACAGCTTCAATCAACATTTCGCTGGGAAGTAAGAATACATTAGTTCAGGTCAATATCTGCAGTCCCATAGGACAAAATTACCCAACTGTCTTTGTCTGGTAATGATAATGACATTGTTAGCCTCCAGGGAATTGATGTCACAGAACTAGACAACTCAGGAAGAGCTGCGTGTGGATGAACCAGCGAAGAATTCCGAGGGTATTGACTGATTCAGCTGATGGACTCTACTGTACTAAAATTTGAATGTGCCTGAAGCTGCAGCTGACAAGAAAATAAGCACATAGCACAAGAATTTTTTAGGGGATATAAACAGTAATAAGCTACTCACTTGAAAGGAAGCAATTGAATTATGGAATCGTGTCTGAATCATTTTACTGTGGGTGGTCCATTCAGATTTTGTTTGTGTGTGTGTGTATGACGCAAATGTGTTTGTGTATATATGTATTGTGGCTAGTATTCTTTTCTAGATGTCAAATAGTAAAATTTTGGTCTAACCCCTCCTTCTGCCTCCTGCTACCTATTGAGAGACATAAATGGTTCTTGAAAATACCATTACAGGAAATTTGTGCTGCTAATTATCAAAGCCATGAATAAGATTATCAGCATTAGTGTGGTGAGCCAGAATGTGACCTGTGGCATCTCCCATGGCCAAATATAGACTAAAAGCCAATCATTTGTCATGTGCTGGGGCATTCAGTTTATTTTATGAAGGAAAGAGCAGAGTGTTTATTGGTGTGATTATGGGATTGAGGGGTTTTTTTGTTTAGTAATTTATGGGAAAGTAATTCTCGCTGTCTATTGTATTTATTTAATTAAAAAAGCGGTTCAGTCAATAGAGCTGTAGCAAAGCCAAGGCCCGGCTGAACTCATTAAAACGGAGTTTGCACACTGACATTGATTAAAGCCCTGCTGCGGTGGTTGCTGCATCTCCATTTAGTTTCTATTTGAAACCAGGTTGCCTTGTCTGGGCTGTCAGTTAGATGAAACAGAGCTGGCATGTGAAGCAGCAGCACTGAGATAAGAGGAATATTTCTGACAAGGAACCAGGCGTTTCTCAGTCCTGATACCTGAAAATTACTTCACTTTGTTTGTGGAGTTGCCTCATTTGTTATATATTAGGTCTGGATGTCCAGCTTTTGGCATCTCCCCTTTCCCCTCTCAAAAGGCACCTCTCTTCCCTCCGCAACCTCCCTGAAATAGCTACAGATAGGGAGGAAGCAGACACTTTCCATAAAAATCATCTAAAATTTCTCCTATGCACAATCCATCTCCCATAAGCTTGAGACACGGGAACACCTCAGACTCCATCTCTCATTCATAAGCCAATATTTTGAAAAGGAAATAGTTCAGCAAAGCTGAGCCATAGCAGACTCTCAGCTCACTGATGTACTGAGTTCACTCTCATGGACTGATGAGAAAAGCTTTGTCTGGTGGGTGTTGTAAACCCAACATCACAGCTGGGTGGGTGGGCAGGCGGACACCAATGATACTGCCAAGAATTACCTGCCAAGAATCACTGCAGACTACATGGCTCTGAGAAGAAGGATAAAGGAGTTTAAGGTGCAAGTTGTGTTCCCATCCATCCTCCCTGTTGACGGAAAAGGCCCAGGTAGGGGCCATCGAATTGTGGCGGTAAATGCATGGTTACGCAAGTAGTGTCAGAGAGACGGCTTGGGATTCTTCGATCATGAGATGTTGTTCCAGGAAGAAGGATTGCTAGTAAGAGATGGGATCCACCTAATGAAGAGAGGGAAGAGCATCTTAACAGGCAGGCTTGCTAACCTAGTGAAGAGGGCTTTAAACTAGGTTCGCTGGGGGACGGTGACCTAAGCCCTGAGCTAAGTGGGGAAGTGGGATACTGGATGAAACACAAGGAGGAGGGTGCAACAGGGGAGGCCTCCTGATTCATATTGAGAAAGTAGGGCAATCGACTAGTTATCTTAGGTGCCTGTACATGAACGCAAGAAGCCTGGTAAACAAACAGAAAGAATTGGAAGTCCTGGCACAGTCAAGGAACTATGATGTGACCGGAATAACAAAGACTTGGTGGGGTAACTCACATGACTGGAACACTGTCATGGATGAATACAAACTGTTCAGGACGGACAGGTGGGGGAGAAAAGGTGGAGGAATTGCTGTGTATGTAAGAGACCAGTATGATTGCTCAGAGCTCCAGTATGAAACTGGAGAAAAGCCTGTTGAGAGTCTTTGGGTTAAGTTTAGAGGCGAGAGCAACAAGGGTGATGTCGTGGTTGGCGTCTTCTGTAGAGCATCAGACCAGGAGGCTGAGGTAGACGAGGCTTTCTTGGACAACTAACAGAAGTTTCTATATCACAGGCCCTGGTTCTCATGGGGGACTTCAATCACCCTGACAGCTGCTGGGAGAGCAATATAGCAATGCACAGACAATCAAGGAAGTTTTTGGTGAGTGTTGGGGACAACTTCTTGGTGCAAGTGCTCAAGGAACCAACTAGTGGCCGTGCTTTTCTTGACCTGCTGCTCCCAAACAGGGAAGAATTGGTATGGGAAGTAGAAGTGGGTGACAACGTGGGCAGCAGTGACCAGAGATATTTGAGTTCAGGATCCTGAAAAAAGGAAGAAAGGAGAGCAGAATATGGATGCTGGACTTCAGAAAAGAACACTTTGACTCCTTCAGGGAACCGATAGGCAGGATCCCCTGGGAGGCTAATATGAGGGGGAAAGGAGTCCAGGAGAGCTGGCTGTATTTTAAAGAAGCCTTATTGGGGTCGCAGGAACAAACCATCCCAATGTGCAGAAAAAATAGCAAATACGGCAGGCGAACAGCTTGGCTTAACAGAGAAATCTTTGGTGAGCTTAAACACAAAAAGGAAGTTTACAAGAAGTGGAAACTTGGACAGATGACTAGGAAGGTGTATAAGAATATTGCTTGAGCATGCGGGGGTGTAATCAGGAAGGTCAAAGCAAAATTGGAGTTGCAGCTAGCAAGGAATTTGAAGGGTAACAAAAAGGGTTTCTACAGGTATGTTAGCAAAAGAAGAAGGTCAGGGAAAGTGTGGGACCCTTGCTGAATGGGGGAGACAACCTAGTGACAGATTATGTGGAAAAAGCTAAATGACGCGGTGCTTTTTTTATCTCGGTCTTCACAGACAAGATCAGCTGCTCCCAGATTCCTACACTGGGCAGCACAGTAAGGGGAGGAAATGAACAGCCCTCAGTGGTGAAAGAACAGGTTAAGGACTATTTAGAAAAGTTGAATATGCACAAGTCCATGGGGCCGGACCTAGTGCATCCAAGGGTGCTGAGGGAGTTGGCTGATGTGATTGCAGAGCCATTGGCCATTATCTTTGAAAACTGGTGGCAATCAGGGGAGGTCCCGGATGACTGGAAAAAGTCAAATATAGTGCCAATCTTTATTTGAACAGTCAACATGGATTCACCAAGGGCAAGTCATGCCTGACCAATCTGATTGCCTTCTTTGATGAGTTAACGGGCTCTGTGGATATGGGGAAAGTGGTGGATGTGATATATCTTGACTTTAGCAAAACTTTTGATATGGTCTCCCACAGTGTTCTTGACAGCAAGTTAAAGAAGTATGGACTGGATGAATGGACTATAAGGTGGATAGAAAGCTGGCTAGAACATTGGGCTCAACAGGTAGTGATCTATGGCTTGATGTCTAGTTGACAGCTGGTATCAAGCAGAGTGCCCCATGGGTCTGTCCTGGGACTGGTTTTGTTCAACATCTTCATTAATGATCTGGACGATGGATGGATTGCAGCCTCAGCAAGTTCGTGGATGATACTAAGATGTGGGGAGAGGTAGATACGCTGGAGAGTAGGGATAGGGTCCAGAGTGACGTAGATAAATTGGAGGATTGGGCCAAAAACATCTGATGAGGCTCAACATGGACAAATGCAGAGTCCTGCACTTAGGATGGAAGAATTCCAAGCACTGCTACAGGCTGGGGACCAACTGGCTAAACAGCAGTTCTGCAGAAAAGGACCTGGGGTTTACAGTGGACGGGAAGCTGAATATGAGTCAATAGTGTGGCCTTGTTGCAAGAAGGCTAACGGGATATTGGGCTGCATTAGTAGGAGCATTGTCAGCAGATTGACGGAAGTGATTATTCCCCTCTATTTGGCACTGGTGAGGCCACATCTGGAATAGTGTGTCCAGTTTTGGGCCCCCCACTACAGAAAGGATGTGGACGAATTGGAGAGAGTCCAGTGGAGTCCAGTAAAAATGATTAGGGGGCTGGGACACATGATTTATGAGGATAGGTTGGGGGAACTGTGCTTATTTAGTCTGCAGAAGAGAAGAGTGGGGGGGATTTGATAGCAGCCTTCAACTACCTGAAGGGGGGTTCCAAAGAGGATGGAGCTTGGCTGTTCTCAGTGGTGGCAGATAACAGAACAAGGAGCAATGGTCTCAAGTTGCAGTGGGGGAGGTCTAGGTTGGATATTAGGAAAAACTATTATACTAGGAGGGTGGTGAAGTACAAACCTAGATGACCTCCTGAGGTCTCTTCCAACCTTAGGATTCTGTGATTTAGCTACCTTTTGTCAGAATGACTGCTGTAAGGGAAGCGCTATTCAAGCAGGTGCATTTTGATGTGGTATTTTTTTTTCTCCCTCCATTTCTGGACTGCACATGCAGTACTCAGAGTTTTGGAAAGTATATGACACTGAGCCAGTTCCGATGCAGTTATTTTGAATGGATTTTATAAAGTTATTCATAGAAAGTCTCTCTTTTATCATAGGGTCCATACTACAAACAAAATACTGTGACAATGTAAATTGGAACACCAATAAATGACCTGCAATAGAGGTCATCTTATCCACAAAGCCAGCCCTAAATTGAATGGCAGAATTCATATGAGAAGGAACACTTATTGAAATGTTTCTCATCCTTTCCCATATTGGGACCCTTCTCCCATCCAACTGGGATCTAGCCGGGTTCCCCCTCCCATTTACCAATATGGGAAGGACTGAGAGGTCATGACCCATAAATACCTGTTTGCCACCTCATAGGGGTCACAACCCTCAGGTTGAGAACTCATGCTGTAGTGGGTTATGAAGTCCACTTCCTTACATTGTGACAGGATTGATTTGATTTGCCCAATGTTCTCGAAAGCTTTGAAAGTTAACTAACAGTACCTAAAAGTATATGTATATGCTGGGAGAAAGGGAGAGATCACATTATGTGTTTTATACATGCTTATTTCTCAGATCTGAAAGCTACACATTGGGGAGGTAGTGTGGTACTCTTTAAAGATATTGGTACGGGACTCAGGAAACTGGGGATCTATTTTTGGCTCTATCCTTAACTTTGGGCAAATAACTTCATCTGTGTTTCTACTCCCATTCTTTGTCTGCCTTGTCCTTGTAGAGAGTCCCTACCCTATGCAGCTAACAGTCTCTCAGAATGGATGAAATCCTAGTGCCACTGATTTCAATGGCAAGATTCCCATTAATTTTACCCCATGTATTCATCGTGTCTAGCACAATCGCCCCTGATCTGAGTTGGAGGCTCTAGGTGCTACTGTAATAATCATAATAATAGCAAAAAAGGGGTGCCAAACACTAAGATTTTACGAGATCCACATGAATGAGACTTGTAGCAATGCCCCTCCTCAGCCTGCATCAAAGGTTGCCAACCCTCCAGGAATGTCCTGGCGTCTCCAAGAATTAAAGATTATGATGTGAGATTAAACCTCCAGGAATATGTCCAACCAAAGTTGGCAACCCTAGGCAGAATCAGGTCCTGCCATTGCTTCAGTTTCCTCTCATTTTTGATGGTTCTCTCATTGTTCTGTAGTTTGATTGCTGAGGTAACTCAGCCCTTTGTTTAAGTCACATAAAAGTCCACACCCTTCCTGAGCACAACCAAGAGTCCAAAGCAACACATTCCTCCTAGGGGGGGTCTGACCTGTTCACCAACACTATCTTCTGGCCTTCTCCTGGGCCCTGCTCTAGCCTTCCTGAGCTCTACTCAGACCCTTTGTTTTCCCCTTGTTAGCAGGAGTCACTGCACAAACACACTTGTTAGGTGATACATCAACAACATTTCCAGTCTCCTCTTAATAGCACGGGTTGCTATACCTCTTCACAGGGTGGCAGCAAAGGCAGAACCTATGCCCACCCTATACTATGGGACCCCAGACCTGGGAACCCTAAGCAACCAAGCTATCTGCCCCACAAAACTGCCCTGTCTTCTTCCCAAGGCCTCTTCCTATACTCCCCATCCTCCTGTCTGCCCTTTCTATGGAGCATCAACTTCCTGGAGTCCATCTCTGTCCTGTACCCACAGGCCTGGTCTTAGTCACTTGTCCCTTTGTCACTCATCTGGGGAGGAGAGCTAAATCTGGCACAGGTGTTACTGAATTCCAGTCCCCTTAAAGGGCCAGCTCACCATGTGACAAGCCCCTTCTCAGCAACATTTGTAACTTGCAGAAAAAGACCTGCTAGACAATCCATCTAATAATTGCTAATTACTCCTCCAGTATTTGTTGGGCTGTGACATTAAGCTTGTAGAAAACGATTTGTGTTATATAGCTGCTGCTGTTAAAAACACAATATCTGCTGGCATCCGCAGACAATAGAGTGAAATTCACCTGTTGTCAGCATGAGTGTGCCAGGTTCTCTGCACCACACACCACCAACCATGCCCTTGCATAAAAGGAGCATGGGCACAGAGTACAGTGATGACTCTGAACACTTGGAGGCGCTATTGTGGGTGAGTCCATTAGACCTGAGTTTCTCAATGACCGGTCCGTAGACCAGCACCTGTCTCTGAGATCTCCCTGACACAGTTTAGGAAGGCAGCAAGCCAGTCCTTGGTATCAAAGAGTTTGAGATTATAGAGTTTATAAATATATTTTTCCAGTCAAATAGCATTAACATTATGTAAAGCAGCAAATGTGATTCGCCAGCCATACATATTTTTGTTTACATGTACAAGTATAAGAATATTTTAATAGAGTGCACAAGCCAGCAGTTGACCTATTGATAATAAATTAAGAATAATACAGCTTTGATTTCCCTAGCAATCATCCCTAACCAGCAGTAAAAAGCTTACATTCATATTCCTTTCTAGTTACATTCATACAGTGAGTTGTTCTTATTGATGCTGCTTATACATTTCAGTGATTTTTGAATGCCAAATATGTAATATTTTCAAAATTGACCTCTTAGGATTTAGAACTATTGTGAGTGGGAAATTTTTTAAAAGTGCACTCAAACTCCAACCAAGGTTTCTTTTTTTAAGAATTCCATCATAATTCCTTTGGCAAATACTTGCACAAGCTAATGTAGACAAGCAAAATCCTATTCAATATTTATTTTAATGATACGTTATTTTGGAATGATAATTGCATGGTATTCCTATGGAAGCGCTACCCTCTGTAGCATCCACATTTATGCCAAATACATTCATTATGATCAGTCTTGTGAAAAATTCAGTAAGCCTCTGGCAAAAACTAAAAAGTTTAAATTACCAATTTCTTCAGTGCTTTTCTACGTATACATATCATTCTTACTAATGTTCATTGCCTTTGGGTTCACATCTTGGTCATCTGAACTGGCTAACAACAACTATAATTCTTTTAGTTTATGTTTCCATTTTCGCCCCAATTTTGCTAAGGATTATGCAACCAAAAATACACCATCTCTGACCGAAAGAATTTTATATGCTGAAACCAATTATGCTTCTGAAAACCTATGTTTTCCACCTATGACTAAAATAAAATGCCAATAGATCCACTGTGTTACAATTTCTTATGGTTACCAGGATGCTATGGCACGTGCTCTTCTTATCTGCAAAACTGTCTTCCTTGCATCTGGGATCATCATAAAAGAAAAATTGTGCTGCCTGGAAAATCTCTGTGGCATGTGTCACATACTTTATTTCCATGGGCGAGACATGAAACGGAAACACCTATAGCATACTGGACTGTTTTTAGCAGCAGAGAGCCAAAGCCCCAATGAACAGTTCATAAGGAGCTGTGCGTGTCTCTATACGTTTGTATGAGTGCGACTCACAAGCCATCATGCCCCCTTGTGGTTGGGCATAGGCGTAGGCACTGACTTCGTAATTTTCCAAGGATGCTCGACTCCCTTTCTGCCCCAGGCCCTGTCCTCACTCTACCCCTTCCCCGCAAACCTCCATCCCTATTCCACCTCTTCCTGCCCCTGCTCCACCCCCACTGAGGGTGACCAGATGTCCCTTTTTAAAAGGGACAGTCACGTATTTAAGCTCTTCTGCAGGTGTCCTGACTTTTTCATAAAAATGGACGAATTGTCCCATATGTTCTGTCTCCCCCACATCAACACTGGCGGATCCTACTGCTAGCTGGATCCCACCTCGCCAGCCACCTGCCCACCAGCAGTTAGTGGGGGTTCCAGTGGCCAGTGATGGGTGTGGGTGTGCGAGGCTGGTGGTGGGGAAAAGCTGCAGCATTTGAGGCCAGCCCCTGCTGCGTGCCAGCTCTCAGCCAGCAGGGCCTCATCCCATTTCCGGCTGGCACTGGCTGTGCGCTGCAGTGGCTGGTGAGTGTGGGCTGGCTACGTGTCACCTCTGCTGCCCACTCGCTGGCCCTTTACGTGCTCCCCCTCGCCCTGCTTTTCCCCTTCAACCTCCCCCACAACCCAACTGCTCCTCCATATGCCCCCCGGTGGGGTGCATCCCGCTCCCAGCGCTGTGCGGAGAACCAGCCCCTGGTGGGAGCGCTCAGCTCACCAACAGCCTGGCCGGCAGGCTCCTTCCTTCCCCCACTGCCTCTGGCTGGGCTGGCACCCTGGGAAAGCCCAAGACCCTCTGGCCCAGAGCACTGTAGAGGAGGAGCTGAGCCCTGCATGTGCCAAAGCCCTGCGCAGCGCTGGCACGAGGAAGCCTCTCTGCCCATCAGCTAAGCTCTGGAGTGGTTGGGAGGGCAGGGGAGAGGGGGAAGCCATTTCCAGTCTGCTCGTGCCCTGACCCTGCAGACTCCACAGTAGCCCCTGGGCAGGGGCTTAGCACCTTCTCCACCTGCTCACCCACCCTGGGTCTTGCCCCAGGGAGCATGGGGCTGCTCTGTCCCCTAGGCACCCTCCCATGCTGAGCCATCTCTTTGGCTGGGTTTGCTGAAGCCCCTGCAGTCAGATTCCCTGGGCCCTGGAGCACAATGCATCCTTAGGTCTTAACTCCTTCCTGCCCATGCTATAGCTGGGGGACAGGAGGCAGCTGGGTTATGTCAGTGGCCAGCAGCAGCCTGGAGATGTTAGCTACTTTTTGACACTGTGTGGCCAGGAAGGGACAAGCTGCTTCCAGCCATGAGGGAGAGGGAGGGGAAGAGATGAGCTCTGCAAAGACATGGGCCAAGTCATCCCTCCCCCGACTTCTCCCCTGCAGCTGGAAGCAGCTCCCATCGCTTCCCTCTGCCACAGTGCTAAAAGACTGCTGCTGACCACATTCTTGTGTGAACCTTGGCAAATATCGGGGGGGGGGGGGGAGGGTAGGCCGTGTGACTCTGCATGCCCCAGAAAGCCAGGCAGGGAGAGTCAGGTTGGTCATTCACTGCCCCTGCTCCCATGTGAGAGTGTTTGTGGGGTGGGGAGTGGGGATAGGGGTGTCTGTGTCACCTCTCCCTGTGTGAACCCTAAAGCCTTAAAGATAAGAACGTAAATGAAAAGAATCCAGCCAAGCAGCATTTCTTTTTAACAGGGGCTCGGTCAACTAGATGTTAATTTGAAAATTTGTACTGAATAGGTCTGATTGATTGCCATTGAACTCCCTTGAATACAAATAATTTTTCCAGGTGTCCTGTATTCAGCATAGGGAAATATGGTGACCCTAGCCCACCCCGCCTCTTCCTGCCTCATTCCTCTCCCTCCCCGCAGCGTGCCCTGCCCTTGCTCCACCCCCCTCTCTCCAAGTGCCTCCTGCATGTTGTTGAACAGCTGATTGCAGCAGGCCAGAGGCACTGGGAGGAACGGGGAGGAGCTGATCTCACGGCCGCCGGCAGGTTGAAGGTGCTGGGGGCGGGGGGGAAAGAGTGGCCACTGATGAATGCTGAGCATCCACTATTTTTTTCCCATGGGTGCTCCAGCCCCAAAGCATCCACGGTGTTGGCACCTATGGGTGTGGGACAGCAGGTTCTCCTCCTTTTGTGCCTCCTGTTGACAGTCACTCCAATCCTGGGGTGGTATGCTGCTTCTTGTAACTTGATCCTCCGCTGCGTCTCATATTGTCCCACTCCTTCTGGGGTGCACCAATAGTTCAGCAAACAACTTCTCAACTTCTCTTTGGGCCTTCTGTCCGACTCTGGATGCGCTAGTCCTTGCCACTGCTATCAGGGAGGTTCGATAGTCCTTACTCTTTGTCTGGAGGTTTCCACTCCAACTTCCTCAGTGGGCCAATAGGAGAACTCAGGCCCTCCCTCTCCACTGGTTTCTGGACCAGAGATCCTTTAATAAGCAGTCAAGTCCTTGCTACACAGACTGCTTGCTGTCTCCCCTGACCGCTTCCTACTTTGGCCTGTCTTAGGCTTTTCCCACAATCTCTTCTGGGGCTCACAGAGTATCAGTTCCTCTCTTTCTAAGCCTCTTCCACAGGCTCATGGCAGAGCTTTTTAGCATTTTCTGACATCCAGCAGTTGCTGGTGCCAGGAGAGTTTTCACTACTCCCTTGACAGGGGAGACCCTAACCTAGCAGGAATTTTTCTGTTCTCTGCAGGACCTCTCCATCAGCATGGAGAATCTTGGGCCAACTCATTTCCTCTCGCTTTCCTTCTCAACTGCCTTGGGCTCCCAGTTGCAGACCTTCCTTCCATCAGGGAGCCTTTGTCTGCCAACAGCAAAACTCAGCTCCCTGACACAAACCAGGCTTCTCTCATTGATTGAGAGCCAGAAATCTGCTCCCCTTCCTGGTCAGCCTTTTTAGCTCCTTCCTTTAGGCTTGACATCTAGTGCAGGTGTTGTGGGGCAGAACTGATTAAGCCCACAGGCTCTCATTAACCCTTGTACCCAGTGTGGGATTTGCAGACCCCATCCCAATGATCAATTAATTATGAGGGCCAGAAGGAGAAATGATGGGGGTGCGAGATCAGGGTATAATATGCTCCCACTGCAAATGTCTGATTTATCTTTTAGAATTAAAATATACAATACTGACAAATTACATATCAATTCAATAGTCACATAAGCAAATGGTTGAATGAATTTATTTAAACAAAAGATATATACAAATACATTTCTGTACATCAAATACTTAAAACTCAGAGACAAAATTACAGAAAAATTCTATTCACGTTCTCAAATTGTGCCCGTTGCCAGGGTAGCTGGACACCTTCATGTAGTGCGTTATGTGATGTAAGGAGGGAGGAACTCAAGCCATAACAGGAAAAAACATATTAAAGAATATTTAGATAATTAGATATATTTAGGTCAGCAGGCCCTGATGAAATTCATCCTAGGCTACTTAAGGAACTAACTGAAACAATCTTGGAACCATTAGCAATTTTCTTTGAGAACTGGAGGACAGGTGAGGTCTCAGAAGACTAGAGAAGGGCAAACATAGTAACAATCTTTAATAAGGAAAACAAAGAGGACACAGAGATTATAGACCATTCAGCCTAACTTCAATGCCTAGAAAGATACTGGAACAAATTTTTAAACAATCAATTTGTAAGCAGCTAGACGATAATAGGATTATAAAGAATCGCCAGCATGGATTTGTTAAAAACAAATCATGCCAAACAAACCTAGGTTCCTTCTTTGACAGGTTACTGACCTAGTGAATGGGGGGAAACAGTAGACATGATATATCCTGATCTTAGTAAGGCTTTTAATACAATCCTACAAGATATTTTATAAGCAAACTAGGTAAATGTGGTCTAGATTAAATTACTGTAATGTGGATGCACAAGTGGTTAAAAGACTGTACTCAAAGAATAAGTTATCAATGGGTCACTGTCCAATTGGGAGGGTGTATGTAGTGGTGTCCCAAAGGAGTCAGTCATGGGTCTGGTGCTATTCAATATTTTAATGAATGACTTGGATAATGGTGTGGAGAGTATGCTATAAAATTTGCACATGACACCAATCTGGGAGGGATTGCAAGCACATTGGAGGACAGGATTAGAATTCAAATTGACAAATTGGAGAATTGGTTTGAAATCAACACAATGAAATTCAATAGAGATAACTTTAAAATACAACACTTAGGAAGGAAAAAAAATCAGATGCATAACTACCAAATGGGAAAGAGCTGCTGAAAAATATTTGGAGGTTAATGTGGATCAGAAATGAAATATGAGTCAACAATGTGATCCAGTTGAGAAAAGAAGGCTAATATCATTCTGAGGTGTATTAAAAGGAGTGTAATATGCAAGACATGGGAAGTAATTGTCCTGCTCTACTCAGCACTGGTGAGGCCTCAGCTAGAATACTGTGGCCAAGTCTGTGTACCACTCTTTAGGAAAGATGTGAACAAATTGGAGAGAGTCCAGAGGACAGCAACAAAAATGATAAGGTGTTTAGAAAATCTAAGCTATAAGGAAAGATTCAAAAAACTGGACATGATGAATATTGAGAAAAGAAGACTGAGGTGGGACCTGATAGTCTTCAAATATGTTAAGGGTTGGTATAAAGCAGAGAGGTTGTCCAGGTCCACTGAAGGTAGAACAAGAAGTAATGGGACTTAATCTGCAGCAATGGAGATTCAGGTTAGATATTAGGAAATGCTTTCTTACTATAAGGGAGGTTGTAAAATTCCCACCACAGGAGGTTTTTAACATCATGTTGGACAAACACCTTTCAGGGATGGCCTTGGTTTACTTGGTCCTGCCTCAGTCAGAGGGCTGGTCTTGATGATTTCTAGAGGTCCCTCCTATCCCTGCCTTTCTATGATTCTATGATTCAATGACAGGTTTCATAGTAGCAGCCATGTTAGTTTGTATTCGTAAAAAGAAAAGGAGTACTTGTGGCACCTTAGAGACTGACAAATTTATTTGAGCATAAGCTTTCATGAGCTACAGCTCACTTCATCGGATGCAATACTGTAGCTCATGAAAGCTTATGCTCAAATAAATTTGTCAGTCTCTAAGGTGCCACAAGTACTCCTTTTCTTTTTGTGATTCAATGATAACTGTCATCCATCAACTATGGTTCTTTCCTTCTATCTCCCTGCCTCTTCCCAAGTCAGCAATTGTGGGTTTTTAATTTTTTTTCAAATCTTTATTATTGTGTGATTTTTTATTACTGAAGACAACATCAAAGAACCGTACCTTACATTTGGAATGGAAAGTAGCTTGTGGTGATTCTTAGATCCCATAGGAATTCATTCCACAGTTTTTGACTGGCACCCCAGGACACTTTGAATCTTGAAAATATGGGCTTTGTGAGAATGAGCCTTATCACTGGAGGATGAAGAGTGATGTACAGGTTTCCACCCTCCACACCATTACTTTGGACTCCAAATGAGATTATTGTGCACAGTAGAAGAGTGAATCATAGTGAGCTTAGACTCTGAGTCCCTTGTGACACTCTGTATCTCGGGGAACACCCTTCACCCCCATGTTCATCCTTATAATATGATGATCTGGTACCCAATGCAAAGTTTGTCATGTCGGGAGTCTTTGGAAGGCACATGATGCACTGAGCATTGTTGTTATAGTGATGTGTTGTTATAGGTTGTAATTTCATGTATATAGTTATGAGGCTGAAAATGCCCAGGCAAAACTTTCCTGGAACAGAGGGGCAGTTCACACCTCGTCAGGGAATGAAAGAATTTCAAAGAATGAAGCAATATTTTGGGTATTGTTTTTTGTTTATATAGAGTGCAGTGATATTTATATTCTTCATGCACATTTAAAGCAATGTCATGTTGAATCTTTTGTTCAAAGGAAAATTAAAATGGGAGGTAGAGTTACTGTCAAGTTCCCTCTCCACTCTGAACTAGGGTACAGATGTGGGGACCTGCATGAAAGACCCCCTAAGCTTATTCTTACCAGCTTAGGTTAAACGCTGCCACCACCAAGTGTTACACAAAGAACAGGGGAAGTGCCAACTTGGAAACGTCTCCCCCCCAAAAATATTCTCCCAAGCACTACACCCCCTTTCCTGGGGAAGGCTTGATAAAAATTTGCCACCAATTTGCATAGGTGAACACATACCCAAACCCTTGGATCTTAAGAACAATGAAAAAAGCAATCAGGTTCTTAAAAGAAGAATTTTAATTGAAGAAAAAGTAAAAGAATCACCTCTATAAAATCAGGATACCTTACAGGGTAATCAGATTCAAAACATAGAGAATCCCTCTAGGCAAAACCTTAAGTTACAAAAAGACACAAAAACAGGAACATACATTCCATTCAGCACAACTTATTTTATCAGCCATTTAAACAAAATAGAATCTAACATGTATCTAAATAGATTGCTTATTAAGCCTTAACAGGAGTTCTGACCTGCATTCCTGCTCTGGTCCCGGCAAAAGCATCACACAGACAGAGCGGAACTTTGTCGCCCCCTCTCCCCCCAGCTTTGAAAGTATCTTGTCTCCTTAGTGGTCATTTTGGTCAGGTGCCAGCGAGGATATCTTAGCTTCTTAACCCTTTACAGGTGAAAGGGTTTTTCCCTTGGCCAGGAGGGATTTAAAGGTGGTTAGCCTTCCCTTTATATTTATGACAGTTACAAACTAGACAGTGGAGCAGAGCTGTTCATTATGGCTCCCCTCTGGCAGACAAACTCCACCTTTGTGGGATGTAGGAATGTGGGTGGAGGTAGGAAAGCTGACCTGAGAATTAAAAAATAGGGAGTGAAATACATGCAAGAATTAGGGAGATGAGTGGGCCCTTTCATGTGACTGTGGGGATTTGGACCCTTTACTAGACAGACTGTTGAACAATTAGAGAAGACCAATACAATGCAAAGAGGATATTAGGTTAAGAATAGCTTTTTACAAAAAGCAGAGTCTTATGTCCGGTATCTAAGGAAGAGCAGGAGAAATTACATTCCCCCATTCCTGTCCCCCCATTCCTGCTACATCCCATGCCTGTCTATATCTACCCATTGTCTCTCATCTTAGATTATAAATTCTTTAGGACAGGAACTGTCTTTTTGTCTTGTGTTTCTACAGTATCAAACACAAGGGGGGTCTTGATCCATGAATATGGTTCCTACATGCTACCACCCATACAAATGAATAATAGTAATACTATAAAGGACTTGTTCAGTCATAATGCAATAATGTTCTGTTCAGATTCTCAAGCAAGCATCTCTGTGCCTATGTGTTTCTTGCAACACTCTGTTTCTTTTGGAATGTGACATATGTTCTTTTCTTCTAGTTACCTGTTATGCATTTTTATATAAAGTTATAACAGTGAATTTAAATAGCAAATTGTTTAACTTCCCAATCAACCAGCCATGATACCGTAATGCACTTTTCACTGATGGAAAATTGCTAAATTTTTTCATCTACCAAGTGATAGTGTTTTTTAATTCCATTACTAATGAGAAAAAATATTTCTCTCACACAGTAAAGAAAGATTTTCTTGTTAACTTTCTCGCTAAATAATGCATGTCTTTTTCCTTACCTTTAAAAATGAGTACTCACTACTACTTGAATCAGGAAGATACATACAGTTTCTAAAGTTAAGTCCAGGTCCAGACCTAGGGACTTCCCCTTGCTGTGCTGTATGATGGACTTGTGGGGTGAAATTCTGGCCTCATTGAAGTCAATAGCGTTTTTCCACTGACTCAGTGGGGTCAGGATCTCATCCATGATAATTTATGTACCTGGATTTTCAGCAGAGGGATACAAAAAATAGTCCTAATATAATATTTTAAAATTCTCTAAAATATTACTGAAATAACGTTTTTAGCACACGTCATATATACAGAAAAAAGGTGACGTGCTATAAAAGTTTTATCAGCAATTATGTAGGATGTGATAACTCACATCTTCACCATTCATGAGTAATGAACCCATCCTAAACTCATATTGATAAAAGAGGCGAATGATCCATGGAAGAATGTGATTTCAAGGTCAAGGCAGAGGAAGAGACCAGCTAGTGGTGATGAAATTAAATTGAGTAGGAAACTTGCAGCACTGAGGAATGAGGAGGAGAAACAGGCAGAAGATGGGGAGGCAAGGAAGAAGAGAAGGGAAGCCAGTGCCTGCAGAAGAGATGAAGAACTAATGGAGATAGCCAGGGACTAGAGACTAAGGAAAAATGTGGATTATGTTACAGGGTTTGTGAGAAAGAACATAAACAGATTCATACCAACACCAGGAAGTGTCAGGTTTATGTGATCAGGGACCTCATATTCAGAAGAATCGACAAGCTGTCACCAGACTAGATCCAGAAAACAGAGGAGTATGCTTGTGATGGGTTCCTCCTGGGGTGCCACCTAGAATTGGGGTACCACTGAGCCCTCTGACCCACCAGCCTGAGCTCCCTCTCACACTGTGCTGCTGACAAGCTGCAAAGCCCTCCAGCCTGCACTTTCACCAGCATTCACACAGATAGGGACACACCCACCTGCAGTTAGATGCAGGCTCTCTAGCCACCAGCTTCCCAGCCTAGGACCCCAGAGCAGTACCATCCTGCCCTGCTCAAATCTGGCCAGTATATTGGTTTAATACCCGGTCCACCTCTCCCTCAATGTGAAGACAACAATGCATACTTGTGGTGAGCAAGCAGAGATTTTCCTCAAGCACTCCAGTCAGAGCTCACTGGTTTGGATTAAAACATAAAATAAGTTTATTAACTACAAAAGGTAGATTTTAAGTGATAGCAAACATATCAAAGCAGATTATCTAGCAAATAAACAAAAAAGCAACCTAAGCTTAATATAGTAGATAGATTGGATATGAATAGCAGATTGTCACCCTAACTGATGGTACAGGCAGACTTGTAGATTCTTAAGGGACGAGCTACACTTGCTTTGCAGCTTGGAATCCCTAGGTGTTTCATACACAGGCTAGAAATCCCTTTAGCCTGAGTCCAGCACTTCCCTCAGTTCAGTCTTGTTCCTCAGGTGTTTCCAGGAGTCTTCTTGTGTGGTGAGTGAAGAACCACCAATGATGTCAGTCCCTGGCTTATATAGCTTTAGCATATGGCAGGAACCCTTTGTCTCAAAATTTGGTTCCTAGACCAGTTTGTGGAAAAATACTGACATCCCAAGATGGAGTCTAGAATCAGGTGGCCTGGTCACATATCCTTGTAGAGTCATAGCAGCCATTACTTACAGGCTGTCTGTAGCCTTCTCAGAAAGGCTCACCTGGTGGGGGATAAGCTTATCCTAAGGCCTATTGTTTTTTCTAATGGCCCATTACCCTGAATAAGCCCTTCCCCATCCAGTATCTAGACTGAAAGCATCTTGCCTAGTGGGTGTCACCCAGGTGTAACTACATTTGAAATACAGATACAAAGTCAATATTCATAACTTCAGATACAAAAATGATACATGCACACAAATAGGATAATCATATTCAGCAAATCATAACTTTTCCAATGATGTCCTACATGATCCCTCTTGCATAGTATTCATCATAATTATGCCATAATCATATCATAATAATATCATTATGAAGAATATAGGGTGCAGTGTCACAGTGCTGTCTGTCAGGAGGACGGATACGAGATGTGGACATGAGGTTGAAGAGGATCCTGATGGCAGCAGGGAAAAAAATCCATTGATTGTACTGCATGTCAAGATGAAGGCTAGATTCTTGTTGAGATGGATTGAGGATGATTATGTTCATCTGGGTAAGATGTTTAAAGAAATGGAAGTTCAGGTGATTTTCAGTGGAATACTTCTGGTCCCTAGAGAAGGAGGGCGAAGGCGTGACAAGGTAATAAGATCAACACATGATGAAGGATCAGTGCTATGAGTTAAAATGCAATCCTAGGATGTATTAAGTGAGGCCTTTCCAGTAGAGATAGAGAAGTATCAATGGCATTGTACAAGGCACTGGTAAGACCTAACCTGGAATATTGTGTTCAGTTTTAGTTACCCATATTCAAAAAAGATGAATTTAAATTGAAACAGCTGCAGAAAAGAACTACTAGGATTATCAAGGGAATGGAGGACCTAACTTTTGAGAGGACACTGGAAGAGCTTGGCTTGTTTAGTCTAAGAAAAGGAAGGCTGAAGGGATATGTCTGCTCTCTATAAATACATTAGGAGGGTAAATACCAGGGAGGGTGAAGAGCTATTTGAACTAAAGGACAATATTGGCACAGGAATCAATAGGTATAAACAAGCCATGAACAAATTCAGGATGGAAATTAGAAGATTTATAACCATCAGAGAGGTGAGGTTCTATAAGAGCCTCCCAATAGGATTTGTTGGGGCAAACAACTTAATTACTTTTAAGAGACAGCTGAACACATTTATGAGTGCAATTCTGTGATAAGATTGCTTATGATGGTGGGGGACAGGGCTCAACACCCGGGGCACTTACTTTTGGTTTATATCTTATGTTCCTAATGCTCAGGCTTCAAGGTTTCAGCCAGCCATTGGCAAGGATCAAGAAGGAATTTTCCCCTCCCACCCCAGATGTATTGAGGAAGGGTTTTTTCAATCTCCTTCCTCTGAAGCCTCAGGGATGGCGATGGCTGGAGATGGGAGGGATGTTGGGGAGGGCCAGGGCTCTAGGTTGGCACCAAGCCTTCTGTTTCTCTTTCAGGTGCTTAGCTGGCTGGTTCTTGCTTACAGGCTCAGGGTCGAACTGATTTCCATATGTGGGATTGGGAAGAAATTTTTCCCATGGTCAGGTTGGCAGTGTCCTTGGGGGAGGGAGTTGCCTTCCTCTGCAAGATGTGGCTCCCTTGCAAGGATTATCTGGGTATATCTCATTTAAACAATACCCTGCCACTGCAGGTGCCTCAAGTACTGGGGCACTTTGGTCCCTCCTATTCTCTGCCTGTGGCACATATTGGTCTTGTCTCCTGGGGGTGCTGTAATACTTTGGTTTAATTTGGGTGTTGGATTTAATGTGCAGGTGCTGCCTGGTGTCAGTGGCCTGTGATATACGGTAGGTTAGACTAGGTGATCTGGTCCCTTCTGACCATCCACTGGAGCTGTTATGAGGGGAATCCAAGCCTCTGTGCTCTGTATCCCCTGGAATGTGTTAAGTTTCTAAAAGACGTTCAGCAGCCTGCAGCACTGGTTTTTCCCTTAGCCCCCGTGGTACATTTCCTGGACACTGACTCTGAGAAATGGAGCCCCTCAATCTCCCTGCCCTAGGTCTGCAGGACCAGTGTTGACCCCACCCCAAGATAGCCCAGATGCTTAAACAAGCCCCTTTCCCAGACCTCCACCTCAAAGGTGTGAGTCTTCTGGTTTACCATTTAACTTTCTCAGGGGCATGCAGTAGTTGTAAAGCAGTCAGTGCACACATGCTTTGCATAGTCTTACACTTTTGTATTGTTTTATACTTAATCAAGTGAAGTACAGGCATATACAGCTCAATAAACCCTAAACACATGTCCCTACCTCCGTTTCCTCACCACTCCAGGACATTCTTTGGGCTGTGGTCTGAGTCCCTTGAGTTGTCCAGAGTCCTTGGGGCCATCTGGGCTCAGGAAAGCAGGCAGGGCCCACCTGCCAAATGAGTCTGCTACATGCTGGGTAACCTCTCCCTCCTGGACTGGAAAAAATAGATCCCAGACAGACCAGCCTCTGCCCTTTTAAAACTTTAATCCTGTTGTCGAGACACCCTTGCTATCTTCCCCACATGGGCACAGACCCTTGTCCGGCAACTTTGTTGAAAGGTGACCTCCCCACTGCTAAACCAGTTCTTCTGGGCAAGGATCAGTCTTTTGTCTAGAGTGAATAGACGTCCAGTGTTTGGGTACTTAAGAGTTAACTATCATCTATTCTTACTCTTTTGCCATCAGCCTTTGGAATTCCAACCCCAAATAGAGGCAAAGAGACCATGGAGAAGGCAAAAGTCTGCAAGTTTAAAGCAGAGTTTGCAGCCTGACACAGACACATAGGGTTCATCATTTCACACAGAATTCATGAAGTGTACAGACATATTTCCAATTTGTTACAAAATCAAACCACCATTTTTAGGTATATATGTAGAAAAGACAGCTGATCTCAGCACATCCTGCAAATTCTTGCAAATCTAAATAATTATCATTATAAGGAACTGGCTACAGTATCATGAAGGTAGTCTTTTATATGACATTTTCACACACCTTCATGCACTACTGCTCTCACACAAAGAAAAGGAGTACTTGTGGCACCTTAGAGACTAACAAATTTATTTGAGCATAAGCTTTCGTGAGCTACAGCTCACTTCATCGGATGCAATGTAGCTCACGAAAGCTTATGCTCAAATAAATTTGTTAGTCTCTAAGGTGCCACAAGTACTCCTTTTCTTTTTGCGAATACAGACTAACACGGTTGGTACTCTGAAACCTGCTCTCACACAATGACCCTATATCATGCATAGTGATACTGTGGGTCACAGTTGGCTTTAATACAAAAAGCTGAGCAGTTTTCTTCACATAAAAACTGAAAGGCAAATTATTCATGAGTAACTGAACTTTTGTTAGATAAATTGTGCTATTCAAACTCCAAATCCACAAGGTTATTTATGCACGGCCAGAAAAGAAAGAAACCGTAGCATCTGGTATCATATGTCCTGACCAGCCCATATAGTACCCTTTGTTTTTTTAATTTGTTGTCTAGTAAGGTTTATTAAGCAATAGGGAGAAGTATGTCTGATGTACATGAATGCAGTCATCTGTCTGATTTGAGCTTTTTCCAGTGCTTTAGGCACTAGTGTTGTTACCAACGGATGTTAATCCAAGATCATCTTTGAGAGGCAAAAGCCTTGTAGATGATCCAAATGGCCTTTGTTTACCCATCTTGAAATCCATGGGTGAAAACAATTTGCATTTCAAATGTGCTTAGAAAACTACATGTAATATATTTTGGGGTGTCTAAGGAAGAATGCTAAAGTTTAGTCTTAATTTGTACAAAATGTCGCACCCCTCAATATATGTAGTGTACGACTATTTTCAGTTCAGTACCCTTTCACCTCCACCAGAATCATTTGCTAAGATAATTGCTGTTTCAAAGTGTTTTCATGTTATCTAGTTGTGATTGATTAAAGTGTGAAAAATAGATGGATTTTAATCTTGCTTTAGGTGCAAACTTCATCAGAATCTTCACTATGTAGTCACATGGATGCCAACACAAGATAACAAGAAGTCAGGGCCTTATGTCATTTAATAGAGCAATCTAAGTAGATTTTTCTCCCATACACAAAAATCCATTGAAACAGGAGAGATGCTGCACAAAGGAGCCAATAATGAGAGTACTTGATCTATCCTAAAGTGCAATTGTTGTTATTGGTAAATGCAAGTTCTATGTTCAGTCAGTTGTGCTGTGGCAAATTGAGTTATGTAATGGCAGGTCCAATGCCTAGTGGATATTATGCCACATAATGTGACGTGTTACAAAGTCAGCACTAAATAAAAGTCCATTACAACTCCTCATCCTCTCAGTTACAGTGGATTAAATCAGTATACTGCAAAAAGAAAAGGAGTACTTGTGGCACCTTAGAGACTAACAAATTTATTAGAGCATAAGCTTTTGTGAGCTACAGCTATGTAGCTCACGAAAGCTTATGCTCTAATAAATTTGTTAGTCTCTAAGGTGCCACAAGTACTCCTTTTCTTTTTGCGAATACAGACTAACACGGCTGCTACTCTGAAATCAGTATACTGGTTTCCCTTGTCTTCACTCTGGACATAGAAATAATATTTTTAACTTTTCTGTTAAAATAATGTTTATTCTTCCTTGGCATAGAATAAGCTGGAGTTAATGAAATCAAAAATCTATTTCCCCTATTTTCTATCATGAAGGAAATTTGGAATGCTTTCCCTAACTATTAATTTACTCAACTTCATAGTCCCAATTCATTTCACACACTATATTATAAAATTAATATTTTGTAAAGATGTAATAGGAGTCTACCTGATTATACAACAGACAGCTCTAGAAACACACACACACACACAGATTTTAAAAGGTATTAGGCACCTAAATAGCTTTACAAATCTGGCCCAGGATCCTTAAAAAAGCCAGAAAAGCGTGGAATAAGGAGTATGCTTTATTTGGGTCTGATCCAAGTGTACCAAAGTGAACAAGGGTCTTTCAATTGACTTTGATGGGCTCTGGATCAGACTTTTATGTCCCAAAATGTAAACTTTGGCGACTCTATGGCATATATTCAATGACATATCCAGGAGCTCCTGTGCAGCATGTAAAGGAAATGAGAGAGCAGTTAATGAAACTAAGGAGTGAAGAACACAAAGAATTAAATTGATGGAACACTGTGTTACTGTTTCATTAAAATGGAACATTTACACATGGAATCGTTAAGAAAGGGATAGATAATAAGACAGAAAATATTATATTGCCTCTATATAAATCCATGGTATGCCCACATCTTGAATACTGCGTGCAGATATATTAGAAAAAAAAGATATATTGGAATTGGAAAAGGTCAGAAAAGGGCAACAATAATGATTAGGGGTATGAAACAGTTTCTGTATGAGGAGAGACTAATAAGGTTGGGACTTTTCAGCTTCGAAATTAGACAACTAAGGGGGTCTATAATAAAGGTCTATAAAATCATAAATGGTGTGAAGAAAGTAAATAAGGAAGTGTTATTTACTCCTTCTCATAACACAAGAACTAGGGGTCACCAAATGAAATTAATAGGCAGCAGGTTTAAAACAAACAAAAGGAAGTATTTCTTCACACAATGCAAAGTTGACCTGTGGAACTCTTTGCCAGAGGATGTTTTGAAGGTCAAGACAATAACAGGGTTAAAAAAAGAACTAGATAAATTCATGGAGGATAGGTTCATCAATAGCTATTAGCCAGGATAGGCAGGGATGGTGTCCCCAGCTTCTGTTTGCCAGAAGCTGGGAATGGGTGACAGAGATGGGTTACTTGATGATTACCTGTTCTGTTCATTCCCTTTGGAGCACCTGGCTTTGGCCACTGTCGGAAGACAGGATACTGGGCTAGATGAACTTTTGGTCTGACCCAATATGACCATTCTTATGTTCTTATGTAACATGGCATTAGGAGAACTCCAATGGTACAACAAACATTTAACAATAGGAATTACCCTTTCTTTCTGCTCTTTCTTTGCTTTAATTTGAGATGAGAAATGAAAAGTTTACTTCAACTGTACTTTTATGTCCTCAAATTTGAGACTCAGATATTATCAGTCAAAAACTAAGTGTTACTCTAGATTAAATAATGTTCTTTATTTTAGAAATGAACAGAATCATCTTGGTCGCAAGCAACAACTCACTTTCCCCAAGTATATTTAATTAGATTGTCTTTTTTTGGGGCGGGAAGAATGCAGAAGTAAAAACAAAATCCTGCATTGGAGACATCTCCAATATGCCTGGAGGACTGATCAGTACAGAAATTCAGCTTCCCAAATGGCAGAAGCAAAATGTTTCTCCAGCCCTTTTTGAGAACACATGACCTGAGAATAAATAAACCATCATTGCATCATGATCAGTGGAACTGGAGTCGGATGACCCATGTTCCCTGAAGGGTTATTAGTGACATGGCACCTGGGGAACAGCAATGGGTGGAGTTAGACTGGAATCAGCTCAGCCACATTGACTGAAAGTTTGCAGGACTTAATAAAATTCCACGTGTTCAATTTGCATTCAGTTTTACTCATTGCTAATAAAACATGATGGCAGTGTTGGAGTTGTAAATCCTCTGAAGTGCAGTAGCCGTCTGTGTGAGCCATGGAACTCAGTCTGAAGCCCCTCAGAGACCTGTATTTTGCAGGCACAACCTGGTTCATTAGAACCCTGGAAGGAGGCATTTGAGCTGAACACAGACTTGGCCATTCAGGGGAGGATGACGAAAGCAGGAAAGTAAAACTATTATTTTAACTTATAGGGAGACAAGGCACAGAGATCTATACCACTGAAGCTCACAACAGCCTCATAGAAGTCCTAGGAATCCTAGGGTACTATTGCTATCCAAAGCAGAATGAAATTGTGGAGCGATAGAGATTAGAGATGAATTCAAAGAGGGAGGGGACAGACCTCTGTGTTACTGCCTTATGCTCACTGGATGCTACATGCAATTTCAGGGACTTGAGAAGTTCCCTCATTCAGAACTCCATAGCCTCTGGCACTTGGGATCACAACCTGAGGGAGTGGCTGCTCTGGAAAGGCGATCTCACATTAGACAGATGCTTAGGCATGGGGTATGCAATAGAAGCTTCATGACAAAGCATTAAATCCCTGGGAGGTGCAACACCCCCAGAAATACATGCAGTGAAACAATAGTAAAGGAAATCAGATGGTCAGGGTTCCATAGCTTTAGTGAGATGCATTTACTGTGGGAGACAGCATGAGCAGGTAAAGGAGAAGTGCCCCACACTAGGACAACACTGCAAGGAATGTGGCAGTGTGTGCAAGGGCAGAGGAAGGTCCCAGAAAGATTCCCTCAGACTTGTACAAGTGGAGGATGACACATCAGACAGTGGTGATGACATCATGATTCTCTCCTTGAGTCCAGAGCATATCAAATGTCAGACAGGAAAGCAATAATGGACAATACCAAACTCCAGGCATCAACAACATTAATAGGGAAATACATTATGTGATTTCAGCTGGATAGCAGGGCCTCCTGCAGTGTGATTCCTTGGATGGGTGAATTGGATTAGAACACCTTCCCATTACAAACAACAGCCACACTCTAATAATGCATAATGAGACTATAATACAGCCCATAGGAAAATGTGACCTCATTGCAACTAACTTGAAAAATAGCAGAAAGTAACTGAAGTTTGTGGTGGTCGATGGTAAGCACCACAGACACCTTTTGGGGAATACAGCCACACAAAGCCATGGATCTGATCAGGGAATAGTGTCCAAATTTTACAGCTGCAGTGCAAGAAACAAAAGGAAGAGTCTCATGGACAATGAAGAAAATTTTGGAAGCATATGGGGATTTTTTTTAAAGGTGACAAGTGCCTCAAAGGAAAGCTGTGACTGGAAGTAGACTGCACAGTGGACCTTATATGCTTACCACAAAGGAAAATTCCAGTAGCATTATGTAATCCAAGGATCACAAAAATCTGCAAAGCAGGGGTATTGTAACACCTGTAGAGGCCAGTACAGCCTGGGCAAGCAGCATAGTGGTGGTGGTAAAGAAACCATCAAGCAAATTATGCATATGACAGACCCAAAGCCACTGAAATGGGCATTGAAAAGGTGTCCCTATCCGCTGCCCACAACTGATGATATCTTGCAAGAACTTTCCAAAATCAGATTTTGTATAGTCTGTGATTTGAGGAACAGGTTTTGGCTCATAATCCTGCAGAAATGCTGACAATCTTTGTAACATCATTTGGTCTCTACAGATGTCTATGGACGCTGCTAAGCATAAGCCCAGTAGCAGAGGTATTCCAGGGAAGATTCACCCAAGCTCTGGAAGGGCTGCCTGGGGTGAAAATAATTACTGTTGATATTCTCATTGTAGAGAAGAGAACAAAATCATGAAAACCATGATAGAAAACTACAATTTTTTCTACAACAATGCAAGGACAAGAACATAAAACTGAATCTAGAAAATATTTGACTGAAATAGCAGGAGGTGACATACATTAGACATCTACTTATAGAAGAGGGACTGAAAGCAGACCTCTATGTGATCAAGAGAGTCAGACATGCTAGTGGATGAGAAAGGAGTACAGCACTTCATAGGAATGATAATTTTTTTCTCCAAGTTCTGTCCACACCTGACTCTTGTAGCAGAACCCATAAGTTTGCTCACAACGCAGAATGTTGAGTGGGACTGTACAGGACCCCAGCAGCAAGCATTTAACATGCTGAAACAAATGATCACAGATGCCCCTGTCCTGAAGTACTACCAACCAGGAAAGCCACAGACACTCCCGTGTGATGCATCGGAGAAAGGATTGGGTGTAACTCTTTTGCAGAAGCAGACAAATGCTAATGCCAGAAGAGGCCTCTCTGAGACTGAATATGGGTATGCCCAAATAGAAAAAGAGCTTCTGGATGTGGTATTTGGAGTAGAGCAATTCCATCTGTACACCTATGACCACCCAGTAATAGTGCAATCAGACTATAAACGCCTAGAGACAATCATGGCAAAGCCCCTTCTTAGTGCTCCAAAGAGCTTGCAGAGCAAATTGATGAGCCTCCAGCACTACCAGGTAGAGGTCAGATGTTGTTAGCTGACACCCTCTATATACCCAGCATCAGTGAGTTGGAAGAAGGGGATCAGGACATAGTACAGAATGTTAATGAATTCAATCTCCCAGTGTAAAGAGTGAAGCTGATGGAAATCAAAGAGGCTTTAGAAAAGGACATCCAACCACAGGCATTCAAGAGAGTGATATTAACAGAATGGCCAGAAGACAAAAAACAAGACCAGTAGGAGAAAAAACATATTTTCAAATTAAATATGAGCTGTGTGTGCAGGATGGAACCCTATTTTGAGGACAGAGAGCTGTTGTCCCCAATAATTTATGTAAGGATGTCATGCAAAAAATATATGCCTCAAAGCTGGACATCGACAGCTGTCTTAGATGGGCTTGAGAGTGTGTTTACTGGTCAGGAATGAATACGCAACTTTATTCCTTTATCGAAGGGTGTGACATCTGCCGGTCATATAATAATTGCCGGCAGAAAGAAACTCTGTTACCACATGAGCTGCCCACCCGACCATGGGAAAAGGTGAGATGGACTTATTGACCTTAAAAGAAAAGCAGTACTTGATTATCCTGGACTACTTTTCAAACTTCTGGAAGGTTGATGCCCTGCCTGTTATAAGGTCCAAGTCAGTGACTGGTAAATGAAGGCCCACTTTGTGAGATATGGCATTCTGACACACTGTATTTTCACTGAAAATGAAGACTTATTTGCCTTGGAAGAATTCAAGGAATTTGCACACAAATGGGAGTTTGATCAACACACCTCCTCCCTAGCATACCCACAGAGTAAAGGTAATGTGGAATCATCTGTGAAATCAGCTAAGAGACTGTTACACGAGGCTGTTTCTTTTGGATCAGACCCCTTCTTAGGATTTCTGGTGTACAGGAATAATATCCCAGCATAGGAGTGCCAAAATAGTTCAGTGGAGGCACTAATGGGGTGAAGAACCAAAACCTATGAAGGGACACTTGTTACAGCCAGATGGACAAGGACATCACCAGACACGCTAACGCTCACAAATTTATCGTGAGAGACATGATTTCTAAGTAAAATTAAGCCTCACTCATGATCTCGCAAAAGAACTTTCAAATTTCAGGATTTTTTTCCCAGACATTTGAGAGTTCTATTCTGAGATCATGAATGAGGCTTAATTTTACTTAGAAATCACTGTCAGCTAGCCCAGGGCAGCTGGGGCTCCCACTGTACTAGAAAAGTAAGTTTCTTGCCTGCGTGGCTGCAGAGAAAAGGCTGAAAATTTGACCTGAGGGTACCTTAAAGGCTCAGAAACTGGAAGGGAAAGACCGAGAACCCACATTTATTTAAAAAAAATCCTCATTATTTTTAAGCCAATCTCATGATTTTTTGGGGTCTGACTCATGATTTTCAAGAGGAGATGTTCAACAATCAGAGAAAGCAGACACTAAAGAATGGTAGGTCAAGCAGGGACCTACCAGCCCTGGAGACAGACTCTCCTGTGATGATCCAACCAGTAGAGAGATACCAGAAGAAGTGGGCTAAAGAAATCATGTGGGGTGCAGTGGCACCCAGCTAATATAGGGAGACTACACAAGAAGAACAAGTGATCTGAAGAAAAAGAGGCACTTAGGAGGCAGCAGACACTACACCCGAGCCTAGAGTGATCATCACAGAACAGAGAAAGAGAACCACCCCACAGTGGGGACAAAGGGTGGAACATCTGGGTGTCAATTATTTGTTTTTAATGTTTATATTAAAATGTTTGAAAAATAGGGAAGATGTATCATTATCAGTGGAACTGGAGTCAGAGGGCCTATATTCTCTGGAGAGACAGTTATTGATGGGAGACCAGGGGAAGAAGAAATCCATGGAATTTGGAAGGAACTCAGCCACATGTGAACAGGGTTAAATAAAGTTCCATTTGTTCAACTCAACCTGCATGCAGCTTCACTCATTGCTAATGAAACAATCACACTGAAAGCAGCTTTCTGAAATCAACCAGGAGCGATGGCTTTTTCAGATGGCAATGCAAAAATAAAACTATAAATAATAAAAATAATAATAAAAAAAAAATAAAACCCTCTTGGGGGTTAGAGAGCATAGCTCCTTGTCCTGAGGCAGAGGAAGTGCTGATTGTTCCAGAAAGAAAAAAATCTGGTTGTTCCAGGGGCATGGAGAGAGGGAGAGCAATAGGGTGTTTGCGTCTGTTGCTTCAGACAAGAGAGCCACAGTGAGCAGGCTGTCACATAGTGAAGGCCCCAAGAAACTGCCCAAAGCCTGGGAGGGACAGAGCGGCTGACTGGGAATGCACCAGGCTGGGAGCCAGGAGGAGCACTGTGCCAGGGACAAATCACCAAGAAGGACAAACCAGAGCTGGACTCAATATCACTGCTGCCCAGAGCTGTAAGGGGCCATGAGTACTGAAACTTGTGACCTTGCATTGGGAATAAGCAGGGAGGCTGTAGCTAGCTAAGTGGGGCGGTTGTCACTCTGCATGTGTTTGCAGAGAGTGGCAGAAGAGGGCACTGGAGGGGTTTATTGGGGAAAGTTTACTGGTACCGAAGATGACCAGAAGCACCCACATGACTCACTGCCAGGCTGGAACTCTGCCCTGAACTCTGAATCTATATGCATTGCTTGATGTTCACTTTTTCATATTGTAGTACCAGTGGACTTGTTGGGCCTCATGGTGAATGTAACCCTGTTTTACCCCTCCCCCATATTCCCCCAACTTCCCCCATTGTTTTCCTCCATTCATTCCTCTGTAAATAAATATTTCCCTTTCCTTTATTCATTGTACTATTCCAGTGTACGTCTGTGTTTACTCCAGGGGGTTTGGAACAGGTGCTCCTGAGGTGGAAGGGAGTTTTCCTGCTACGTTGCTGCGTGCGCCTTTTCTTGGCCAGAACTGCTGGCAGAGAAGACTCCATTTTGGCCACGAGGTGCTGATTGTTTCCATGACATGTACAATGAATGGCAAATATATTGTCCTTACATCAGCTTTATTGTATCTATGCAATGTATTCTGTTTTATAAAATATTTAATATCAATCTATGCATCATAACTGAAGCCAGCAAAGAATAAAATATTAATAAACAGAGGTAAAAATTCTCCTTTTATCCCTTGAACTTCCTTTTCGGATTAACTTTGAGTGGTATCAGAGGTCTACTATATTAAATTTACACTCTGTTCTCACTCTAGAAACCAAAATGAAACAAGAACAGCATTTTGGAAGTGGGATTTGCTAAACAAATTGTATCTAGGGCTCCCTACACGAAATTTCTTTGGCTTTAAGAATGTGGCTTCAGTTTTTAACGTATATGTTGTACACAGGAAGACTTACTCCCTAATTCTTGGCAATGGAATGTAATTACTACACATGTAAGATTGGAACATGGCTACATCTTTTCTCTACAACATTTCTGTACCCTAAACTAACACAAAGGGGCAGATTCACTCCTGTACGGATGCTATGGCCAGCACAGGAACTGAAAGTAAGTGGCTTGTTCCTCCCCAATTCTGGAGCTGCAGAAGCTGGTTCAACCTCTGTTGCAGGCTAGGGAGCTTCAAGGCAGCTTTAACACTGCCAGAGTCTATATTGGGCTTGCTTCCATAGAATAAGGCACAGGACTGCCCCAGCCCCATGTCTTCTTATCCCCACCCCTCACCAGTCCCTGAAGGCCACATCTGCCAGGGGCTTCTGTGGAGAGATTGCAGAGCTGTCTCTTTTAGTTCTAAGCTTTTCTTGGTGTTAGAGAATGGACAATGTATTTGGAGATTTCCTCTCTGCCAGAGAAGCACAGCATATGAGATATAAACAGAGCAACTAGCAATAACCTAGTAAATAATACTAAATTTTACCTTATCTTTTCTTTCATTTTCTTTTGCTGCCAAGTTACTGGAGACAATGAAGATACAGGAAGAAGGATGTGTCTCCTCCAAGATCCCCAGTCAACCCAAGATGGACGTTTTGATGGCCTTGGAATCAGTGGCAGCATCCTCACCCATGGCCCAATATACAGTTTGAGCCGCTCATGTTAGTAAAAGCACTAAACAGACAGCTCAGGATTCCTCTCAATGAATAACAATAGCTGCCTGCTGAACAGATACTAGGAGGATCTTATAGGTAGCATCTGGTCCTCTCTCAGAAAGACCAGGGCGGTCCTGACTGCTAGATGGGTGTCCAGGTTAATGGACCACAAAAGCATCTGCTCCTGGTACTGTCTCTATTGTTACTGTTAGGTAGAGATGGTGAACATCTTCTGTATTTTAAAAATGTTGATAAAAATTATTCAAATTTTTACAAAAAGATTTTTTTTTCATGAAAATTTTCACAAAAAGTATTTCAATTTTTTTTTACCATTGCTGGTCCACAGCCATGGTTTTGCTATAATCCATGTTGTTCTGCTGCCTGGTCCTACTGGTCCTTCCTGAATTATATGAAGGCCTACTACTGCTGCTGCTGCTGGACCTGTTGTTGATGTGTCTGCTGCTCCATTATCCACTTAAAGATTGTTTCCATTTTCCTCTTTTATATCTGCTTTGCAAAAGATTCTTTAAAAACAAAAAAGCAACAACTAACCAACCAAACAAAAATATCTCAGGACTCCTGGCGCCACATGTGAGCACATGAAATTCCCAGCCTGTTCTTGAACACAGTCCACACACTGTGTAGAATCCCAGCTTGCTCCCTTCCTGTGCTTTAGTTTTATTAACATAAACATAAAATTAAACTCAAATCTTTTCCCCACACTTGGCTTCTCACAGGTTTCCAACTTCAGGACTGCTCAGCTCACACTCTAGATCCTCTCTTACTAGGAAGCCATGCCCATCTGCCATATGTGGGTGTGGTAACAAGCCATTTGCCTCAATAGGAAATTTCCTACTGTTTAATTCCACTATTGTTAACATTAGGAGCCCTATGTAGAAAAGTTGCTGACCACGCTATTGTTTAAATTTGGACTATGATGTTTAGATCTGCTCTGAGGCAGATCTGTCCTTCATTCTTAACCATAAACATCTATTCCAGACAGAGATTTGTATTTGCAACTTCCCAGAATGAGCCTTCAGTTTCCTTTAGGTCAGATCAGCAGTAGTTCTTATCTACTTGTTTATAAGCAGTTTTATTGTTTAGACATTCACCTTTGCTGAGTTCATTCCTTTTTATCACATCCTGTATTTAAATACCAAATTTCTTACAGTAGTGTTTCCATCATCAGTTTCTTTTAAACAAAAAGTGTTTTATTTACAGCTGAATCATTGTAACTGTTAATTTCAGATTATCTAATGAATCCAGTCCCTTTTTCTTGTTTATGAGCAGCCTTTGATTTTTATGAATTTCTTCATTGTTCAGTGAACATTTCATGCTAACAAATTTAAGCCTCTGGGTTGTATGCAAACTGTTCATTTTGACTGTTTCCTATTGCATAGAATCATAGGACTGGAAGGGACCTCAAGAGATCATCTAGTCCAGTCCCCTGCATGACTCCTTCCTACTCATCTTTCAGGTAGCATTTATAGTAATAATTTTTGCTGGAATAATTTGCTGTCCTGCTATGTGACCTTGGACAAGTCACTTCACTTTTCAGTGTCTCAGTTTCCGCACCTGCAAAATGGAGGTAATGATACTTTCCTTCTTTCCTTCCTGCATCCAATGAAGTGAGCTGCAGCCCACGAAAGCCCACGCTCCAACAAATTTGCTAGTTTCTAAGGCGCCACAAGTACTCCCCCTCTCCCTGCGAATACAGACCAACACCTATTTGCGGTGTCTGTTCTTCTAAGTCACGAGCTATTGTCTTGGATTTGTGTTTAGGGTCTCAGATCAGGAAGCTACTTAAGCACGTGCTGAATTTTAAGCATAAGTAACATTAAGAGCTGGGTGCAACCTTGTTATAAGTTGAGTTAAAACCTTATTCAAACTTATGTGTGAACACAATTTTCTCTTAAGATAGTTGTAAAAAAGCATTTAAGAGGACACACATAACAAGGCCTAATATAATCTACCCAGAATCTAGCATGTAGGCAAAGAGTTTAACTGGATATTGTAACCAGGTGTGTGTGGAATGGTGAGTGGGGGAAGGCAGAACAAACAAAAACTGAGAACAGGCAGAACAGAGAGACTTGGGGCTCTTGCTCTAAGGTAAAAAACTTATTGTTTTGTTCTTGGTTTCTCCTGCATTTGGAGAAGCCGTACTCAGTACAATCCTTGCAAATAAACAAGACCGCATCAAAGAAAATACCAGACTCCATCAGTTCCTACTTACATCGGGAACATCCCTAGGGCTCTGAATTTTGATTAGCTGCTTGGGTCAAACAGAGGCAACAGTAGTCTCATTTGCTTCTTGGGGACTACTCACATGCTTAAAGTTTAAATACCTTCCTTAATCAGGGCCTAGGTGACTGAAATGCTTTAAACAGGAAAATGACAACAGAGAATAATGAATACTCTGATTAACTTATAAATATCTTTATTTTATGCATATGCTAGTTTCTATACAAATAGCAGCATTCCTCAAACATTTGAATGAACAAAAACTTAGAAATGTGAATTTTTCAACTAGCAACTGAAAAGTAACATGAACATATTGAAATGGACAGTCATTAGGCAGTAGACTGAGTGTTTGTAAACAGGGCTTTGATGCTTCAGCTAAATGCTGTGCAGTTAAAATTAGGGAGAGCTAAATTGCAAGACAAGTTGCAAGGTACTGCCACTATTGGTAAGTGGTTTAAAGGGGTTTGGATGAAAGTAAGATAAAGATTGTAAATATTCTTTTCTTTTTTTTTTTTTTTACAGTTAGGCAGGACTGTTTGAACAGTTGACCTTGAGTAAGAAGATTATTATGTTGCATGGTCATATTATGTAAGATTATGTAAGATTTATAGAGAGAGCTTTAAAAAATATAAGAAATTCTGTAAAATATCAACATAACTATAAAACCCTTTTAACCTAGTTTAAGATGTTTTGATTAATTGTTTATGTTAAATAATCTTTTCATTTTCATCAGCCATTTTTCAAATGAATTATATGACAGATATTATTAAAACTCTTGTGCAATCTGACCTTTACATCCTGTGGTAAAAGTCAGAGTTATATTTTTATACAAAATAAAGACAGAAAATACAGAAAAAGTGTTATACATACATATTTGGTGTTGTGGATGTCCCATGTCATAGAAAAACAGCCAGATCTGAGACTTAGATCCAATAGACTATCAACGTGCCTAAACATTTAATCACATAGGGATAAATTAATTAATGGTTGTGAAGTGCCCAGATACCATGGTAATGGGTCCCCAAGAAAAGCCCAATTAATTAATCAATCAATCAATCAATTAATTAACTAATTTTAATTAATTAATTGATTGATCAAAATGCCTTTTTCACTCTCCCTCATATCTAAATCTTAGTATAAGATTATTAATATATGCAATATGCCGCACTCAAGTTTATCTTAAACACTCAATATGCTTTATGTAGCTTCTAAAATTGATTCAGAACATTAGTCTATTTTTTTTAAGTAGATCTAGAATAAAATCCAGTGCGTTTTATTCAGGTGGTTTTCCAGCTTTAAACTGAGCCATTAAAGAAATCTTCCAGGACAAGAAGATTATTTTGTAAAGACATAGAATAAATAGCAAACATACTGATAAGAAATGTGAGAAATAGATCTACATGTCCTGGAATTATATGCTTACAGGAATGTGTTATATCAGCAAAGCATGGCCAAAGCAGTAGATTTCAGGAATAAAATTTGGAAGGGAAACACCTTCTTTTGACTGTATAAAGCAACACCAGCACAACTTCTTCTGAGTAATATTTACTTTACACTCTGTAAATGTGGAAATAGTCTCCAAGTTTGAGAGGAACAATATCCTACCTATCGATTTATCATAGGTATTTCTAATTCATCCATTGCCGTAGGACCTAGACACCTCTCCTTTGAAAGGACAATCCCAAAGAGTCTGCTCCGGCTGGCTGGACTTCTGCTGCTGGTGTTTGTGTATAGGCTTAAATGCTAAAAGAGGGAAAGGCTCTAGGTCTTCTTCTCATGGTTACAAGAAGAAGCCTACTTTCATTTCACAAGACAAATACTGGTGAAGGCAGTCACAAAGGTATGTCTACATTGCATGCTCCTTTCAGCAGCATGTAGTGTACATATCCATAGAGCCCCCCTAGCACAGGTATAAATAGAAGTGTAGCCAGTGAGCACATCTCAGGCAAGGAGAGTAAAGAAATATCTGAAAGCCAGCAAACTAAATTAAGAATTTCTTTTTAATACAATAGAGCCCTATCTCTGCTGTCCCCTTGCTGAGCCTGGGCTCTGACTCAGGTTTAAGCTGAAGCCTCCCTTCCATCCACACTGAAATCAGTCTGACTAATGTCAGGAATGTCTCTGAACTCAGGCCCATGGACCCTGCTGGGAGGTGGGTCATGGCCTGATTCCTGCTGTGACACAGGTCAGAGCACAGACACACCATTCCCCTAGCACTGCTGCTTCTTCCCTCAGCCACCATGTGGAATTCCAAATGAACACTGTGAAAAGGGGAAAAATGTAAACAAGCAATTATGAAATTTTTGCTAGTTACTCACTGATGGTTAAAAATATAGTTTGGGCCTCCATATTAATAGCCTCATTTGCCCCAGCTGTCTAATAGAGCATACCTTATAAGCCAGCTGCACCCACACTACCCCAGACTGACTATAAACTGAGTCTCCAAAAAACCTGGCTGTTGTGAGTCCAAACAAATCAGTCTGTGTATTTGGACCACTGCTGACTTTAACATGAGAGTCCAAATTACAGTAGTGTGTCAGCCTGTCTGTGTTAGGAGTCCCCATGGCAGTCAGTTGGATCCGTGCATAGACTCAGTGTACTTGTAAGGATGCTGTACTACATCTCCATACTAAATCACCATCTTGTTGATTTTACCAAAAACTTTCATCCATTGCTGGCTGGTGATGAAAGTAACTCATGGAATAGGAACTCCAGACGGTCGGTTATGTTCTAGTCCATGGCATACTTATTAAGGCCACCTCTCTGTAACTCGTGAGCCCACTCCATTCTGATATGTGCTGGTCACTCTCTAGATGCCTAAATATCTTCTTGACATACACAAATAGCTGTCCACTATTAGCCTGAACAGAACTTCATGCTTCTAATTGGGGGACTTCCAGAATATCAATCTTCTTCAGAGCTGGCCCTACCTGACAGGACTGAACAACCACTGCTTGTAACTAGGTCATTCATAAGTGTTTCTCCCCACCCCGGAAAACATGAAGGTGAAACCAAAATAATGCCCATTGACATTTGTATTCATTCATGTCCATCTTACCAAGATGTATGATGATTTTCAGTGCTGCTTCGAAGGAGGTGTGAAATGGCTGGTGTATTTTGTTTGAATAAAATATAGCCCATTGATAAAAGGTATCCACTTTTGACCTTGAATGAAAGTAGTCCCTTTCACAGAGTGGAAAATGTATTCTTTTTATCATGGTAAGACAATATGTGCTTTTTCTCTCTTCTTCCAAACCCCTTCCACCTCCACAAAGCACCAGGAGCCTGGGGGAGTGGACCCACCCACGATGAGCAAGGAGAAAGAGTCTGAGATGAGCTGATGCAAGAGCTGCTAGATAACATTAATTGGTGGATAGAGTTCCAGAAGGACCAAATGGAGTATGAAAAGGACAAGGGTGCAAGAGGGTGGAAAGAGAGATTGAGGCTGTGCAGCCCAAGGAGAAATTGACAGACAGATTCATGAAACATGACCATAAGTTGAAGAAGAAAGACAGAGTGCGGCAGAAGGAGCTGTTTGAGCAATTACTTGCACTCATGACTACCAGACTGCAAGTTCCAATGCCACCTTCTGATCCTCTCCAACATCCTGAGTCCCCTCTGAACTGTCACACCTTGTAGACTATTCAGCCTTTGGAGAATTCGGGGGCTGGCTGGGCAATGTCACAGGCAATGAACAATAGCATATGAAAAGGACAAATATACCCTGTTCATTCATCCACTGCCCTCCAGTCTTAGTCTGCATGTGCAAAATGCACCAGAAAAGACAAGAAGAACAAAGTGCCAGGGGACACACAGGAATACCTAGATATGTCATTTGGGGAATCTGGACCTTTCACTGTTTAGCACCGAGTTTGTTTATTGTGCTGTACATTTTCATGGCAGCTGCTCTGCCTTTCTGGTTCTTACAGTGGTTTATAAATACCTGTGTAACAAAATATTGAATTTGCACACAAGGCTAGAATACCAAGTTTATTATATGTAATGTTAAAAGTGGCTCAAATTGTAATGGATGTCATCACAGTAATCCATAAACTGCGAAGTGCAGTATTGCAGTGGCCAGTATTGATCAAATGCATAACACTTCTCCATAACTTTAATGAAAGCATGTACAAAATTTAAACTACATAGTACCAACACATTCACAAAAATCATACACAGCACAACTTCAAAAAACATTTCATTCCCCCTCATGCGTGAGACTGTGCAAACCCATTATATGGGTGCACAAAGCATCCCTGATTATCCACCCCCTACTCCTGTGGATTCAGCACCAATATTACAGGGGCACGGTCTGGTTGTTGGTACCAGATCAGAAATCCAGCAGTCTTGAATCTACTCCTGGTGAAAAGGTTCCCTTTCTCCTCTCAGACATAATGCAGAACACAGCAGGCCACAATAATGTGGATTGCACTGACGACACTGGAATCCAAATGGTTTTGAAGGCAGTACCAACAGAGTTTCAATCTGCCAAATGCACATTCCACCACCATCTTACAGCTGCTGAGCATGTAGTTGAACCTTTTTTACCAACTCCTCTGAAATCAAGGTATAGTTTCATAAACTATGACAACAGGGGTAAACAAGGTCCCCGAGAATAACAGTGGGGATAGCGAGTCCATTTATAACAATGTCATTTGGTGGGAATAATGTCCCAGTTTGTTCAGGAAGGTAAAGTCCCGAGCTCTGGAACACCCTGACATCATGCAGCCTACGAGTGCATCCCACATCAGTTCATGTATCTGTTCCTGTGGTCAACTAGGGCCTGCATAACTATAAAGGAGTATTCTTTGTAGTTTATGTACTTATGTGCTCTATGTGGAAGGCAAATTATAAGCATATCAGTCTTGTCAATGGTCCAGGCACAGTTTGAGAAGGCCATTCTCAAAGCCAGCAATAGTTTCAGGAACATTGGTAATGTCCACCATCTTTGGATACATCACAATCCTGATAATCTCACAGACCTATGGCACAACAACCACTATAGTTGATTCACCAGCTCCAAAATGTTTAGACACAGACCTGTAGCTGTCTGGGGTAGCCAGTTTCCAGATGGCTATAGTGACCCACTTCGGGATTGGCATGGCCTCCCTCTTATGGGTGTCCGGGTGCTGGAGGGTTTGGACAAGCTGATCACAAACCTCCAGGAACATCTGGTTCTTCATGTGAAAGTTCTGGAACTACTGTTGGTCATCCCAGGGTCCACATGAGGAAGTGATTCCCACTAGTCTGATGGTGGCCTTGCTCCAGAAGTGCTGGCCTATGTAGAGGGAATCTGTGGCTAAGGCAACAGGCATGAGCAGCATCAGCAGAGTCTCAGCTGGCATGTCAGTATCCTCCTCTGAGAGGAGCCTTCTGAAGTTCAAAAACTGTCACCAAAATGTCCACCAGCATCTTCCAGACAGTGTGAGGTAGAGAAGTTCTTCCTCTGGGTCAGGATCCATGTTTATGGCTCCGGATTCTGGGAGTGTGTGGACAGAAAATGGTTCAGCTGAATGTGTTCACGAGCTAAAGCCATTCAAAACACTTCTGGTCAACTCCCATGGGACAGAAAGATAAGCTGTCTCAAAACCCAATATGAAACAAACCTTAGAGAGCCTTCAGCAAGCAAGGGCACTAAGAAAACTGGGATATAGTAATATACACTCCCAGAAACTGCTGTTCTGACTTAGCTCTGCATAGCACAGTATGGACACACCAGCACAGTGGTGAACCGGGGTTTCCAATGCAGTGTGGACGCTCAAGTGGGCTTGGAAACAATGAGTCTGTAAGCATGGGTCATACAGATCTGGGCTTAATGTGCTGTGTAAACATGCCCTGTGAGAACTCTACATTCATCGGCATACAGTATTGCAGATCCCTCCAACCACATTTGGCTCACTTCTATTTGAAGAATACATGGCATTTTAAATATTTCCTAATAAAATTACACTGCAGCTGGTCACTAACAGCATGCACATCATTCGAACATAGATGCCCTGCCTCCACTGAGTGTCCACTAGAGGCAGATTTCTTTAAAGCATTATGCTTTTCTTCAGCTGGATTTTTTTTCTGTGGGAGGGGTAAAAAAACAACAACAAAATCCTGAATGTTCAAGAATCTCATTGGGCAATTCAAAATCAGCTGACACTTGACACATAATTACCATGTCATCCATTGCAATTTGCTATAAGCTGTCCACAAAGGCATCTCTCTGGTAACCTTTTCATGTTGCTTGTATTAAAAAAAATTGTCCTGGGATTTTTTTATTATTAATTATTATTATTATTGATTATTATTAAGGACTGCACTTTCCCTCGGTGATCATACCACCTCTTGAATGAATTACTTGTGACATTTTGCTCAGAATTTGAAGCATGCAGCCAAATCTGGTTTCAGGCAACTTGTACTTGCTGGTTTCATTCACTGAACAGGCAAAATATAGGAAAATAAGAGATTAAAAGACAGAAGAAAATCCACTACTAAAATGGATGCATGGTTTTCTGCTTTTCTTTTTTTTTTTTTTTTAAGTTCAAAGGCTGGTGATTGAACAAATGAGGCTGGATGGCTTTGTGGATAGCATTACTCTTGAGCTCTCAGATGATTCTGGTCTAGTTTGAGATGATGTTTCTGTAGTAGGCTAAAAACTAGGTCACAGCTTAGGCTGCTTGAGCATCAATCTTTAACCCAAACCTACTGTACTCCATCTTTTTCTAATAACTGAGAAAACTGGAGCAGTTTGGGAATTGCAGCTTCAGGCCCCAAAAAGGGGATGTGATTGTCCAAGAGCGAACTGAGTCTTGCTCCTGTTGAAATCAGTGGAATTATTCTGGATTTACATTGGTGCACCTGAAAGTGTGTGGTGAATTGCTTTTTCCCCCTTAAGGTCACCATTTAGATGCAGATTGGAACTCTAAGGACCAACGTAACAGCTGTCAAACAGGAATAGTCAACATGTATTGTGTTGCTTTTCAGATTTCTTTCCTAATTTATGAAGGTTGTGAGGGGGAGACAACAATCTGTACCCAAGAGAAATGCAGTGAATCAGCTTGCTCTTTATGGTGAAATGTTCTCTTACGCAGCTGCTGTACCTTTGAGAAAAAACAAATAAACTGCAGATCCCACTTTAATCAAGCTGGGTTTTTAAAAAAATAACTGTCGTTTTAACACAGCAATGTAAACGCCAGACTTTAGCCCTTATTGCAGTACGTGGTATCATTTTGAAACACTGAACTGAAATACTTATTGTGCAGCTGAAATCCTTGGCTTTGGCTGCAGGACAGTGCAGATTAATCAAACTGGACTACTGTGGGTTGGGAACAGTGTGGAGCCATCCCATCTCAGGGGAATCCTTGGGGGGTGGGATTCCTTCCTTAGCACCTCAGCAGATGGGCGGAGTGTACTGGTTGGAACTCCCTTTTAGGAAGTGCAGCATACTACACATACACAACCAGTCAGCTTTGCCATGGCCCCATTTCCTGTGCCTCCCTTTGGGGTGTCTTCATGGCCAGGTATATCCCCTGCCCTCAAGGGGGCACACCTGTTACAACTGTAGTTAGCTGCTGGGCAAGGACATAACAGACAGAAGGAGAATGCTGCTTGCACCTTCTGCTCCATCATGCAAAGCTGCAGAGCAGCCATAGACAACTTGGCTCAGCTAAGGTATCATCAGGAGGTGCCTGTAGGTCGATTTGTAAATGAATTGAAGAGGGCAATGGAAATACAGCAGCAATTGCATGTTCTCTTACATTTATATGGCGTTCTTTGTAATAGTCACTCTTCAGAAAAGAACAGTATATGAGATGTTCCTAACATGACTGTGGGACCTAGCAATGTGGCTAGGTCCTACTCATTGCCCACTGAACAACGTGGGAGGGTAATGCTGGAAGCTCTTCTTTCATGAGGCCCTCATCAGTGATGCCTCTCTGGGCACAGTCCTCAGCTGTGCAACTTTAATGTAAAACCACTGTGGGATGATACTCATCTGCATGTCTCCTTCTCACCTGATCCAGTTGCCAGGCAATCCCAACATCTGGTAGAGCTTGCAAGGAGGATAAAAGCCAGATGGCTGAAGCTCAGCACCAACAAGATGGAAGTAATGCTGACTAGCAGAGGGAAGCACTCTGAGGACATAGCAAACTACATGCAGAACCACACATCGCTTGGGGGCATCTGCTCCACCATTGTAGAAGTGATTAGTGGTCTCTGGGTATTATCAGGCTTATTTCAGTGTCTACATTGCCAGGTTGCTTTCGTGGCCAGACTTTCTTTCTTTCTTTCTTTCTTTCTTTCTTTCTTTCTTTCTTTCTTTCTTTCTTTCTTGAAATCATGCTCTAACACTTAGATTCAGATCTAACTGGGGTCAATTAACTTGATGTGACTATTGCAGCCCCGCAGATGCAGTTCTTGCCTTCTGAGTGATGTGGGCAAGTGAAAGCATGCTTTATTTGTCCTCTGCTCTTTGCGGTGGCTGCCTGGAGACTCCAGGGTGAAACGCAAAGTGCTATATTTTTACAACATACTAAATGACCAGCTCTCCATTTCTGACCTCTATCTTACTATCCCAATGGCAAAACTCACAGTATCTGACAGCAGGAACTTCACCTCTGGAACACACTCCCACTAGAAACAAGCCAAAAAGCAAACGTGGCCTGTCAGAAAGAGCTGTAAAATGCAGATCTCTTTGAGCAGGCTTCCCACTCGTGAACTATGAAACCCTAGGCTTTTAGGGCCAGTTTTTTAAAGGTAGTTAATTGCCTAGTGATGCAGAATTCAATGGGAGTTAGGCACCTAGGCACATCTGAAAAGCCCACTAGGCACCCATCCACATCTTTAAGTGCCTACATACCTTTAAAAATCTGGACCTGAGTCAAATGGCTAGACCTAGCTCCTCTCTGTCTTAAAAATGTAGAATAAAGGGAAGCATGGTATTTTGGTTCCTTTTATTGGGAATTGTTAAAAATCTAGTTTATTTCATGTAAATAAAGCTGTTATCACGATAATTGAGGAGCAGTTTATAAACTCCTGTAATACGTTATCTATACTAGTAAAAAAGGGTGCTTACAGCTATCTCACCTCTCTGGGCTAAACCATTAAAAAAATCCTATCTGAAGTTTAGTGCAGGTAAAACGGTTATTAAATCCTTGTGCTCACAGCTTATTTTATAGTGGGTTCAAAGAGTTTAACCTTCCATAGTAATATCCAGATATGTTCATGTCAAGTTGATTTGACTGTTTGGTGCTGTCTTGGATTATTCTGGTTGAACCCCATAGAGCTGGGGCCCAATTACAATAATTAAGATACATATACACATTGAGATTTCAACCCAACCCAGCCTATGAAGATCAGAGATGTTTGGATCCAGAGTTTCAGTTTGGGCTCCTCTCTGCCAAAAATGCAGTTTGGAATTTTTCTCTAACACACCCCTCCTCTGCACAATCAGGTCGGCAACACTTGTCAGTGTCAGCATTAATAGCTTTCCACCCAGGAAGACCAGGCAAGCACCTGTTTGTTAATTGTTATTTAGGATAATCAAACTAACCAAATTTGTATTATAGTGCCCTGGTTCATTGCTAGGCAAGTTAAGTCAGGCCAGATTTTTACACCATTCTTCTCAGCAAACAGCAGCGTACTCTGCAAGGAATCCAATTGAAGTCAGTGGGATGACTCATTTTGCAAGCATTTATTTAACAGGAATAGAGGTATCACAATCTGGCCCTACATGGAAAGTCCAGAACATGTCATAAACATGAACATAAATGATGGAATTTGCATTCAGTAATACGCAATCCAGTGCAACAGCCAATGAATTATCGAACACATCTAGTTTCTATACATTTTACTTACCAGATTCTAGCATGAACAGTTAATTTTAAAACAAATTGTTGACCTTGAACCTGCAAACATTTGAATGTATGCTTAACTGTGAGCACAGACAGTTCTATTGAATTCAGTTAGGCTTTGTATGTGCTTAAAGTGAAGCATGTGCTCAAGTGTTTGCAAAATCAGGGCCTACGCAAGCAGAAGAGAGACTTCAGGGTAAAATAATTCTTTTCCAAGTTATGCATGACCAATCTGGTTTGCAAGATTATACCATTGAGTTTAAAGGACATTTCCCACACATGTATTCAGAATGATTCAATATTGCTCAAAGGTGTGAGCATCTCTTGCATTTAGTTTTCAGGAAAATTCCCGTGAATGAGCTGAAATGAATGTTTATGTCATGCATTAGATTTCCACCTCCCCCACACACTCACTTCAGTTTTCATTCCGTCAGTTCTTTAGTGGCTGGACGTGTTGTCAATGCAGTGGCGGTGGATCTCATACATGCTGTGAGCTTTCTTCGACTCTTGTAATCATAAGGGAAAGTGGGTGCAAGACCCAAATGGTACCAAGTGGAGTCATGACCCTCCCTGCATTCTTTCTATTTATGCCAAAAGTCTCATTTATACTCTGTTATGGACCTAGGTTTATGACATATGAAGCCCAGAAACCTCAGAAGAACCATTTTTGTATTTTCTTTCCTTCATTTTCATTATATCCCTCTGGCCTTCTCTAGCACTGATAATTTAGGAGAAAAAAAATCTGAAACCTGTCATAAATAATTATATAGCTCTGCAGTCCTCTCAGCAATGATTTGGGTTCAGCAGTTATTTTTGAAACATGCTAGCACTAATGCACTTCTTAAAGTTATTTGCTTTTTGTGAACAGTGGTGAATTTTTCCACTGACGTTTTTGTACTAGCTGAGAACTAGGTGACATGGAGGCAGGAAGATCCTGCATTTTAATCCATATGAGACTGGGGTTTGCGTGGGGACTTGCTGTCTGCAGCTCAGTCCAGACAAGATTGAAATAACATTAGTACAATCGAGAAAGCAACCAGAAGAGTTGGCCAGAATTATATGACGCCCTGATTGAGTGCTTGCATCTGCCATTTATGACGAAGGCAGATTCAGAGCTTGGTGGTCTTAGACTCCTATTGGATCGGGGCTACTGCTTGCTGATTAGGTAGCAGTTGTAGCCAGGAGCCTTTTATTTTGACCATTTATCTCTCTTGCTATCACAGCACCTATCTTTATACTCTTGGATGCAGACCTTGCTGTGGCTATCCATTCTTTTGTTACCCTGAGATTGCATTAGTGTAATGTGCTCTAAATGGAGAATGTACCTTGAGACTCTCTGAAAACTGAGCTGCTATAGAATGTAATGACCCTCTTATTAAGGGGTATTCCAGACAAATAATGAATTACTCTGGTGCTCCGGGATTGGCACTGCTGCCTGTTAATTTTCATGTGGCATTACAGTGTTGGTTTTAACCCATAAAGCTGTCAATAGGCCTTTGTTATTTGGTTAACTAAGACACTGCAAAACCATCACTGGGATGAACCAAGACCGAAATATCTGAATCTCTTACAATTACCATCAAAATATTGAAATGTAGGTAACTTGACTTGACTACAATTCCAGCTACAGTTTAATACCAAGATATGATAGCTGAAAAAAAAATCAGCTGAAATAAACTGGAGGAAGAGAGGAAAAGAGAAAAACTATGTCAGGCAATTTTTATATTTAGATAACTCATTTTTATAGCATTACTTGGAGTCATCAGATAATGCCATTGTGGATGGTCTTGCTAATTCTGATTATCTGAATGTATAAGCAGTTAGCTCTAGAAAGAAATGCTTATTGTCAGCTGTGATGAAGTTCTTTTTAGAAGCTGAGCAAGTAAAATCTGTTTTCTTTTGAATCTCACTGATTAAGAATCATTTGTAGAGCTACCTGTGGCCTGCAGGTTATTCTCTTGTAAGCAAACAAAACATTATATTGTGCCCAAATGTTGCAGTCAGACTGGCATAGTGCTCTGTTAAAATACCACAAATATTGGGTTATCCATAATCAAGAATTCATTGCATGACTGATTACAGAGAGTCCCAGAGTTTGCAAGAAGGGAATAGAACAACCAGGGACCAGAAGAATGCCTCTAAACCTCCTGAAATATTTTATTTGGATGAAAAATAGACAAATACAGCATAGAAATATGTATAAATACTTTTGCAAAAAGAGCAATTCACTTCTGATTTTTGCAACCCCTCTAATTTGCATATTTGCAAACATCTGAGCTTGTTAGATTTATTTGCAAGAATATCTGCAGACAACAAAAGCATTGCAAGTTTTGGATAAATACATACAAGTATTTGTAAAGGAAATGTCATTAAAAAAATCACACAAAGTTTTCATCAAACAATTATGATTATTAACAGAACTTGCCAACACCAAGTACTCCTGCTTAGGATACTTAACTCATCCAGAGGACAGAACAGAAACAATACACTCTGACCAAATACAGCATGCATAACAAATCACTTATCAGAGCAAACAGTCTATAAACAAAACCTATTTTTCAGACAATAATGAATAACAAACAAATTCATAAAAAATCATTTGTGGATAATTTTTGAATGAAAACAAGAGCTAATTTTGTCAGAAATTATTTACAGAAAATATTTGGACCAGTTCTAGTTGGGGATACCATGAAAGGACGAAACCTTTTAGTACGGAATATGTGTGATGGTGGTGAGTAGCTGGGTTGGGAGATCTTAGTGCCAGAGATCTTGTTGTGAGCAGCACAATGAGAGGTTGGGAGATAGTTGAGGTCAGGGGAGGATACTCCTTCAAACTGCTCCAAACATTTTAAATAGTTTGAATATTTTTGGAGTAGAGGTTGAAGTTCTGGCCAGACTTTCTTTTTCCAGAATGGATTGTTTATCACTATCCATGAGCAACAGAAAATGTGATGGTGTGGGCTGATGATAACAAATCAGGAGATTTCTGTTCATTTATCACAAGATGTAGCTCTAACGTGCATCTGTTATATATTTTGAGATCTATTTTTCTTACTAGTAGATTTAAGGGTGGTTGAGGTAATTAACATCTTTAAATAAAAAATCATAGTGGGAAGAAAGCCTCTTCATACCTGTGAGGTGGTGTCTCTGAGGGAGACTCAGTACAAATAAAGGCATGGCAGGAGCACTGCAGGAGGTATACCTCAAAAGGGTCCTTGCTTCTTTACGGTGGGATTTTCAAAGGGATTTAAAGCAGTTAGGTACCCAGCTCTGAAAGTTAATGGCACTTGGCAGCCCAACTCCATTATGTCCCTTTGAAAATGACAGCCTTCAATGTTAGCATCTCTCTCTTCCGCAGAAAGTAACCTATTTGGCAAAGGAAACCAGCATGGAGTTTGCAGCTGATTAAGGACCCTGTGCTTGTCTGTTGATTACATGTGATGAGTGTTGACATCAGTACTTATCCAAGCAGGGCGCTGGTGAGAATAGGAGACAGGGCGATGTGAGGCATAAGATGAATAAATCAGTGCAGAATTTGCCTGTATCCCATAAAATGCCTTTGCAATTCACTACTACAAAAATCAAAGCAGAGACAGGCCAGCTTCATTCTTAGCTGCATTCTCACAAGTTCTCTGCTGGTGTAAGTGGGCAGAGCTCTGTCTAAGTCAATGGAGTTCCATCACTTGTGGAGAATTTGGAGGCAGATTTTCAATAGCATAAAAGGGAGTCAGGTGCCCAACTCTTATTGACATCCAGTAACTCAATGGGCATTCTGTGCCTAACTGGACTTTGCAACTTTGAAAATCTCCCTCTTGGCCCTTAAATTATATTTTCCTTTTACTATGTTTCACTGAGACATCTTTCTACTCCACCTTGAAATTTCGGTGCTCTTTTAGAATATTCATCTTTCTCTAACTCCATCATTTCAATTTTGAGAGCCTAATTGTCCCTCCATTCCCATGGGCAGATAAGGTAAATCTGGGAGTGCGGCATTCATTTTACTCATCCCATTGAGGCCCTTTAACAGATGGATTGGGAGGTTGGAGTTCTGTTTGTCTAGAGAAGGTGGGCCTGGGTCGGGCTGCTCTCCACCATGTCATCCACTCTAAGCCTCATAGGGATTGCAATTAGAGCTAAAGATCAGCAAGGCAGAATTATAGCTTGCTGGAGGCCCTTTTTAACAAGGAAATACCCCATTAGGGTGATCAGGAGACAGCAAGTCTTCAGATATTGATGTAATTAAGTGGTGGCTGAGAGGCTTCCACAAATCTCAGGATAGCTCAGTTTTGGGAGACAAACAAACTGTCTGTCCAAGAGGGGGCAGCCAAGGAAACTCCACAAGTGGCAAATCCATATCTTTTCACCACACGGTGCGCGTTCTGGCCCTGTGGTAGTCCAAAACACTGCTACTGCATAGATTCTTTCCTCCTCAGGCTTTAAATCCAGTGGGTTGTGCTGAGTAGGATATTGACGCTTTCAGATCGACCCTGCAGTGAAGACTAGCTCACACCACAGCACCACACACATCATTTGCCATAACCCAAGTATCAGTGTGTTTTCCACAACTGATCAGGTATTTAAACCCATGACCCCAAGGAGGGGAAAGAATGGGGGAAGGACTGTAGAGTTCACTCCACAGCTACTTGACCTGTTGAAAATGAGGCGGGAGGGTCTTTAGTTTACACTGCTGCCAGTCTTTTAACCTTTGCAAGCATAAGCATTCACTCCGAAAATTTCCAAAATAATAATAGGGAAGCAGTTTAACCACAAAACTATCTCCACCAGCTGTTCTGGTTTGCTTCTGATATCTGAGCTCCAAAATGGGTAATGGAGAAAACTCTGAAAACTCTATTTTAATAACTCTGGCACTAAGCAAAATGGGGAGAAAAAAATCCACATCTTTACTGAAATCAGAGTCTGTCGAAAACATTTCTGTTTTCCTGCCACAATTCACCAAGCAGCCTAATGTGCCGGCTATTAGTACCCAGCAGAGAGCATGTTTGCAGCTATTCAGCAAAACTATTACATGCCCCTAGTCAAGGCAAGACTGATCAGCTGCTGAACGCTGGAGCTGATGAGGAACAGGGTTGTTAATAAAAGCAACAAAAACAAAATGGAGACTGAATTTGATGGGTTTCAGAGTAGCAGCCGTGTTAGTCTGTATTCGCAAAAAGAAAAGGAGTACTTGTGGCACCTTAGAGACTAACAAATTTATTAGAGCATAAGCTTTCGTGAGCTACAGCTCACTTCATGATGCATCCGATGAAGTGAGCTGTAGCTCACGAAAGCTTATGCTCTAATAAATTTGTTAGTCTCTAAGGTGCCACAAGTACTCCTTTTGAATTTGATGGGTTTTTTTAATCTAATGTATGGTATTTTACAATTGTCAAGTATGACTCAGAATGTGCTGTGCCAGCATGGGGTCTTTGCAAAGTTTTCATCTTCTTTTTCTCCATCCCTAGATAGCATCATTAAGTGTGGTTGACTTGTAGTTTTTTCTTTGCAGCTTTGCAGGTGGCTTGGGGGAGAGAGTTGTTTGTGTGTGGACTGGGACCCCAGTTCAGAGGACAGGATAAAGAGGATTCTCAATAGCCACTAAGAAATAAGTATTAAATGGTGATATCATGCTTTCTGGGAACTACTTAGACATGTTTATTGTATGCAGTCTTGTTGTAGAAGTGCTGGTCCCAGAATATAAAGGAGACAAGGTAGGTGAGGTAATATCTATTATTGGACCAACTTCTTTCAATGGAAGGTAAAGCTTCGAGCTTCATGGAGCTCCTATTTATTTATTATTCTTTATTGCAGACAGGAGGCCCTGCTGCTGGCAAATGTGGTATGGATACCAGTGTAGGAGGCAGCTGCCCACTTGTTAGTCCTCACAAGATGGGCACTGCTCAGTCTCAGGAACCACTAATCTAATACACAGGGTTTAAAAATCTAACGTCCTTTTGTAACACATGGACACAAATCTATTCACACTAAAAGAAAAGGAGTACTTGTGGCACCTTAGAGACTAACAAATTTATTAGAGCATAAGCTTTCGTGAGCTACAGCTCACTCACACTAGAATTTCTCTGCATTTTTAATAATTTATCTCCAGACTTATTACTGAAGGATTGTATTACTTGTTACAATGACATAAGAGCCAGCTCTCCCTCAGACACAACACAGATGGGTACAGATCCTGCTCCAACAAAGTTCTCCTTGTGCTGCTGGAGCAACACAAAGTGACCTTAAAACTCCCTTAAGATTCATTTGAGGATTTCCTTCATGTAAGGCAGTCCTGGACTGGTTTAAAGTCAGCAGAGCTTATTGTACCTCAGCCCCTCCTAGCCTACCACCCCATGGCACAAGGGGTTTTTTGGGGTAGGCTGCAGGAAATGGTGAAACATCACCTACCAATGCAGTCTCTAGGGAACTATTCTAGAGGGTGTAAAATAACATAGCCTTATGCCTGCTCATTAACTTGCACTGAGGGCTGGTTATACTCACAGCTTCCACAGGATCAGGGGAGATCTGAAGACAGCTTAGAACTTTTGCCTCCCTCTCCCCATAGCTGTATCTAGTTCATGCTCACCACAGCAGACGATTGAGCCATGGGCCAGTGAGTTATAAGGAATTCATTGGAATAGCCAACAAACAGCCAATGTAAAAAAAGCAACTAACTGATTACAGTGTGTTCCCCCTCTATGTAAAAATACACAGGACAAGGAAAATAAAGCTCCAAACTGTGCCCTTTCATTCCTCTGAAGATTGTCTGCTGTCTGGGCCCCGGACAGGACAGTGTGATATATTTAACTATGTAATCAAAGGGAAATGTCAATTACATTAAAATATATTTGGAATAATTGCACTGACTTCAGTGACAGGTGATGTAATAGACAATCTAGTGCCTATTATATTCTGTCTTATGCTATATGGACTACCATATTGCTCTGTGATGCTTGAAGGTCAAAACCAAAACAGCAAAAAATCTTTTCTAAAACTCTGGGACAGAGCCTGATCTCAGTTACACTAAGCATTGGCATCTGGCCCAGTGTTTTGTTTTTTAATGTTCTGCTTTTAAACTGTGGAGAACAACATGCATTAATGAAGATGAATGCCAAGTATTTTCCAAAGGATGTCACAAAACAATACAGAGTGCATAGAGTCAAAGAATCAGAGAAGTCAGCATTGGAAAAGACACGCTAGATTGTCTATTACATCACCTGTTGTGGATGTCAGTGCAATTATTCCAAATATACTTTAGTGTAATTGACAGCAGAATCCAGTCCAGTTTTTCTTTTGTCCAATGAATCTAGGTTTGTCGGGTTGAACTGTGTTTTTCCATGATTTGTTTCTTTAGTGAAGAGAAGTCTTTTCATATAAGAGATTCAATGTTACCCCACCCACATGCTTTTCCTCTGATTATAGTGCTAGAAATTGTGAGAAAAATGAACAAAACATGAATATCCAGTGCTGTCAGAAGTAAACTAGCAGCCTAGTGTGACTTAATTAATGGTTTCTTTTAGTTTCCAACTCCAGAGTGACCTGTATGCCCAAGCATAGCTCTCAGGGAAAGTATAACAATTACTTAATTGGATGCATAGAATGAAGATATATATATATATATATATATATATATATGCATAGTAAGAAGAAATATATATACATACAGATAAGTTGGAAGTTGCCATACAAACTGTGAGAGGCTAATTAGTTAAGATGCACTATTACCAGCAGGAGAAAAAAACTTTTGTAATGATAATCAAGATGGCCCATTTAGACACATCTTGATTATCACTACAAAAGTTTTTTTCTCCTGCTGATAATAGCTCATCTTAACTAATTAGCCTCTCACAGTTTGTATGGCAACTTCCAACTTATCTGTATGTATATATATTTCTTCTTACTATATGTTCCATTCTATGCATCTGATGAGTTGGGCTGTAGCCCATGAAAGCTTATGCTCTAATAAATTTGTTAGTCTCTAGTCTGAAGGTGCCACAAGTACTCCTGTTCCTTTTGCGGATACAGACTAACACGGCTGCTACTACGAAACCTGTAATTACTTAATTGGAAGCAGCTCATTTATGGAAGTGTCCTTTAGTACAAAGAAAGGGTCAGATGACAGCACCTTCACATTTGTCATTGGAAAAGGTGAAAGGAAACACCTGGGAATTCCAATGTACCTTGCCCCTATTGTCTACTTAGGAAGTCCCCTAAAATACAATATATGTTGAGTACAGACCTTATCACCAAAATATGGGCTGCTTGTGGCTCCAGTTGCAGAGAAATCCCCCACATTAAGTCATCCTACATGCTGCTTCTCCTGGCTGAAAGTCACTAAGGGAATGTTTACACTGCAGTCAGAGGCATGACTGCAGCTCAGGTAGGCATATCCACAATAGTTTTAATCTAGCTAGCCTGGCTAAAAATAGCAATGAAGATGCAGTGGCATAGGCTTCAAAGTGGGCTGTACAAACCTGCCCCGCACCAGGGGTCCAAACTCATATTGCTACCCAGTGCCAGAGTCTGTACCACTGTGTCTTCACTTCTGTTTTTAGTTGTGGTAGCTAAATTAGGAGTTAACATGGGAAGCATTTGGATAACACATCTCACAATTCGTGAACACCAGGAAACTAACCCTATCCATAAACACATTCTTACCTCACAAAGCCTTCAGGCTCCTACTTGTATGCAGAACAACTTAATTTTGCTTTCACAGGGAAATTGCTTAGTGCTTGGAGGGAAAACATATTAGACTTTCATGCTAGTGTTAATTTATGCCACATTTCCTTTCTATTTATAACTGAAACATTCTAAATTGGCAACCATTAGATGCAAATATATTATAATCTAACAGAAGGCAAAATATTCAGTAAATCTGATTTAATTAAGGAAAAAAATCATTCGTATGTGGCTGACTAATGGTCCTGCAGTTGCAATTTGTAGAAGACAATTTGCTGAAAGAACTGCTGATGACTCGTGGAAAACTTTGAAGATTAGTACATTTAGATATAATCCCTCTGTTGTCGCTATGTCTCTTGTTGGTTGAAAGCATTTTTGATCTCTCATTTATTTCCCACCTGCAATTATAACCCTCTCTTGGTGACATCACCATTGGCTGCTGTGACAAGAACTACAATAAATGACATGAATAAAGTATTATTGATGTCAAGTGAAAAATCAGCAGCTGGAATTGATGAACTCTCAGAAATCCTGTTTGCACGCAAGACTCTTAAGTAAGAGAATGCAACAAGAGAACTAGCCCGTGGTCCAGCATACAAAAATAAATAGCTACCTTGGCTAGTAGGAGACCACTCACAAAAAATAACATTGTCAGGAGCAGGGTATATTGGGATTTTATTTAGATAAATAGTGAGTCAGCATAACACCTGTAATTTAATTTTTTCTGCTAAATTGACTAAAATTGTAGCTGGATGGACTCTAAAATGCCGTTCAGGCGTATTTCCACAGATTCTTTTGGCACAGTGTGAATTTCCTCCTGGCAGTGAAAACCAGTTTACATTTATTATAGCTCACTAATTCCTTTTAGTCTGTCCGGGTAGGAATGCAGCAGGGACTGCAGGGGAAGAATATTAGTCAAAGAAAACGTTACTGCTTTCTTTGGTCACCAGGTTATTATCTGAAAGGGTGCATCTCTGGCATACACCTCAGTGAGTGATATTTGGGGCCAGATCCTCAGTTGATACAAATCTGCATAGTGTTACTTAAATCAATGGAGTTGCACTGAATTATGTCAGCGGAGGATCTAGCCTTTGATTTTTTATTCAGTATAAATGTCATTCTACAGGTGCTTGTGTATGTTGTTGATGCTTCTTTGTATAACTGGAGATGTTATCCACCTTATGCATGGGCCATAACCTCTGCTAACTGAGGATGGATGGAAGTTTGCCACCCCATTGTCTCCACTGGAGCCAAATACTCCCTACTGAGTGTCTAGAAAGCATCTGTGGTTCCTAGGCCCCATCTGCTGTCATATTGTCCCATGAGGGAGGCATGGCTGCTGGAATCACACTGGCACATAGGCTCTACTGGCCTGGGAGGAAACACATAGTGTAAAATGCCTTAGAGACTAACAAATTTATTTGAGCATAAGCTTTCGTGAGCTACAGCTCACTTCATCGGATGCAATGTATCTCACGAAAGCTTATGCTCAAATAAATTTGTTAAGTCTCTAAGGTGCCATAAGTATGCCTTTTCTTTTTTGCGAATACAGACTAACACGGCTGCTACTCTGAAACCTGTAAAATGCCTGTTATAATGACTCCGCCCCTGTAACCCTGGTTGTGACTTCATGTTTCAGTGGAGGACAAAACAGAAGGGGTCATGTCCAGCAAACAACAAAGCCCCTGCTCCCGCTCACCTCATTTCTACTTGGCTTGGCAATCCTCTGCATTTGGGCTGAAGGAATGTGAGTGTATGTATCTTTCCTGTCCCAGCACAATGGCTGATTTAGTGCTTGAGCAAGCCTATTGAAATAAGCAGGATTAGATGGGGTGTAATTTTTGTATGCCACTGTTGGGGACACTGGGCATGGCCACTCGGTAACTCAAGGGGATGGAAGACCACGAGTGTCGATGAAGCCCCCTCGCTCTAGGCCCAGATGCCCCCCCCTTCCCTTTTCTGCCCGGAGGTACTCACAGCAGTCATGCTGAGAAGTTTGCAACAGTGTATTGCTGGCGCAGACTGGCTGGAGCAAGATTAGGTCAAGCAGGACAGGAATGTTAGATAATGCTGAACAAACAGCTCCATATATGGGGGAATAGATGATAAGAGGAAAAAGGGGAACTGGCTGGTATACCGGATTGGCTATATGGATACTCAGGGCAGCTTGCTATTGGATAAGTATGCTAAAGAATGAATGTATAAAATATGTTTCAGAGTAGCAGCCGTGTTAGTCTGTATTCGCAAAAAGAGAAGGAGTACTTGTGGCACCTTAGAGACTAACAAATTTATTAGAGCATAAGCTTTCGTGAGCTACAGCTCACTTCATTGGATGCATTTGGTGGAAAAAACAGAGGAGAGATTTATATACACACACACAGAGAACATGAAACAATGGGTTTATCATACACACTGTAAGGAGAGTGATCACTTAAGATAAGCCATCACCAGCAGCAGGGGGGGGAAGGAGGAAAACCTTTCATGGTGACAAGCAAGGTAGGCTAATTCCAGCAGTTAACAAGAATATCAGAGGAACAGTGGGGGGTGGGGTGGGAGGGAGAAATACCATGGGGAAATAGTTTTACTTTGTGTAATGACTCATCCATTCCCAGTCTCTATTCAAGCCTAAGTTAATTGTATCCAGTTTGCAAATTAATTCCAATTCCGCAGTCTCTCGTTGGAGTCTGTTTGTGAAGCTTTTTTGTTGAAGTATAGCCACTCTTAGGTCTGTGATCGAGTGACCAGAGAGATTGAAGTGTTCTCCAACTGGTTTTTGAATGTTATAATTCTTGACGTCTGATTTGTGTCCATTCATTCTTTTACGTAGAGACTGTCCAGTTTGGCCAATGTACATGGCAGAGGGGCATTGCTGGCACATGATGGCATATATCACATTGGTAGATGCGCAGGTGAACGAGCCTCTGATAGTGTGGCTGATGTGATTAGGCCCTATGATGGTATCCCCTGAATAGATATGTGGACAGAGTTGGCAACGGGCTTTGTTGCAAGGATAGGTTCCTGGGTTAGTGGTTCTGTTGTGTGGTGTGTGGTTGCTGGTGAGTATTTGCTTCAGATTGGGGGGCTGTCTGTAAGCAAGGACTGGTCTGTCTCCCAAGATCTGTGAGAGTGATGGCTCGTCCTTCAGGATAGGTTGTAGATCCTTGATGATGCGTTGGAGAGGTTTTAGTTGGGGGCTGAAGGTGATGGCTAGTGGCGTTCTGTTGTTTTCTTTGTTGGGCCTGTCCTGTAGTAGGTGACTTCTGGGTACTCTTCTGGCTCTGTCAATCTGTTTCTTCACTTCAGCAGGTGGGTATTGTAGTTGTAGGAATGCATGATAGAGATCTTGTAGGTGTTTGTCTGTGTCTGAGGGGTTGGAGCAAATGCGGTTATATCGTAGCGCTTGGCTGTAGACAATGGATCGAGTGGTATGATCTGGATGAAAGCTAGAGGCATGTAGGTAGGAATAGCGGTCAGTAGGTTTCCGATATAGGGTGGTGTTTATGTGACCATCGCTTATTAGCATCGTAGTGTCCAGGAAATGGATCTCTTGTGTGGACTGGTCCAGGCTGAGGTTGATGGTGGGATGGAAATTGTTGAAATCATGGTGGAATTCCTCAAGAGCTTCTTTTCCATGGGTCCAGATGATGAAGATGTCATCAATGTAGCACAAATAGAGTAGGGGCATTAGGGGACGAGAGCTGAGGAAGCGTTGTTCTAAGTCAGCCATAAAAATGTTGGCATACTGTGGGGCCATGCGGGTACCCATCGCAGTGCCGCTGATTTGAAGGTATACATTGTCACCAAATGTGAAATAGTTATGGGTCAGGACAAAGTCACAAAGTTCAGCCGCCAGGTTAGCCGTGACAGTATCGGGGATACTGTTCCTGACGGCTTGTAGTCCATCTTTGTGTGGAATGTTGGTGTAGAGGGCTTCTACATCCATAGTGGCTAGGATGGTGTTTTTAGGAAGATCACCAATGGACTGTAGTTTCCTCAGGAAGTCAGTGGTGTCTCGAAGATAGCTGGGAGTGCTGGTAACGAAGGGCCTGAGGAGGGAGTCTACATAGCCAGACAATCCTGCTGTCACGGTGCCAATGCCTGAGATGATGGGGCATCCAGGATTTCCAGGTTTATGGATCTTGGGTAGCAGATAGAATACCCCAGGTCGGGGCTCCAGGGGTGTGTCTGTGCAGATTTGTTCTTGTGCTTTTTCAGGGAGTTTCTTGAGCAAATGCTGTAGTTTCTTTTGGTAACTCTCAGTGGGATCAGAGGGTAATGGCTTGTAGAAAGTGGTGTTGGAGAGCTGCCTAGTAGCCTCTTGTTCATACTCCGACCTATTCATGATGACGACAGCACCTCCTTTGTCAGCCTTTTTGATTATGATGTCAGAGTTGTTTCTGAGGCTGTGGATGGCACTGTGTTCTGCATGGCTGAGGTTATGGGGTAAGCGATGCTGCTTTTCCACAATTTCAGCTCGTGCACGTCGGCGGAAGCAGTCTATGTAGAAATCCAGGCTGCTGTTTCGACCTTCAGGAGGAGTCCATCCAGAATCCTTCTTTTTGTAGTGTTGGCAGGAAGGTATCTGTGGGTTAATATGTTGGTCAGAGGTGTTTTGGAAATATTCCTTGAGTCTGAGATGTCGAAAATAGGATTCTAGGTCACCACAGAACTGTATCATGTTCGTGGGGGTGGAGGGGCAAAAGGAGAGGCCCCGAGATAGGACAGATTCTTCTGCTGGGCTAAGAGTATAGTTGGATAGATTAACAATATTGCTGAGTGGGTTACGAGAACCATTGTTGTGGCCCCTTGTGGCATATAGTAGTTTAGATAGCTTAGTGTCCTTTTTCTTTTGTAGAGAAGCAAAGTGTGTTTTGTAAATGGCTTGTCTAGTTTTTGTAAAGTCCAGCCATGAGGAAGTTTGTGTGGAAGGTTGGTTCTTTATGAGAGTATCCAGTTTTGAGAGCTCATTCTTAATCTTTCCCTGTTTGCTGTAGAGGATGTTGATCAGGTGGTTCCGCAGTTTCTTTGAGAGTGTGTGGCACAAGCTGTCAGCATAGTCTGTGGGGTATGTAGATATGTGTAACTGCTTGCACTGGTGTGCAGGATTTGAGATTGTTGTCTCCCTGGACCGCTTGAAGCTTCAAATAAACTTTTCTACTTCTCCACCCCGTTGTGATTATTGGGCGACGCACACCGGGCAACGAATCCAGCTGTTACTTGCCTCGGGCACTCTGTGCCTGCAACACCACTATATTTATACTATATACTATAGTTGCTTGTCCACAATGAATGTAGAGTGATATTTTGGTGTGGATCCCACAAGTCCTTATTCAGTGAGCAACAGGCATGCAAGGCTACTTATGTTGCAGAACAAGTGTAAGAGGAAGCTACATACAGACCTGTAGAAGAGCAAGCAGGCTCTCCTCCTTTGACACCCCACTGACAGCTGCTCCAACCCTGCAGCAGTCTGCTTCTTGTGACTCGGCCCTCCAGCCACTCCACGTTTAATCCCATCCCTCCTGGAGTGGGCAGAGAGTGCAATAAACTAAATTCAAATAAACATAATTCTTTGTCACCACCTGGGCTTCCTCCTCTGCAGGTTCGTCACCCAGTCCTGCTCTTATGCAGAGCAACACCTTGCCAGGCTTTCTCCATAGAGGCCCAATTACAAACTCAATCATCCTTCTCACCATTGCATCAATGTCTTTCTGCATTACATTTTCCCGGGGCCATTAGGGAAACTCGGCCTTTGATCTTCCCCTCCTCTGGATTCCAGTCCAGGGACCCTGTGGTGAGCTGCTAAGGTCTGCTCCCTCAGACTCCTCACTGCACCCTTGGGCCTTTCCTCAGGCCCTCTCCCATGGCCCCTACTCAGGCTTATTGTACCTCTGCCTCTCCTTCATGCTGTAGCAACCAGAGAAGGGCTGCAAATTCTGCTCCTTGCTTCCTGCTTTCTCCAAGATGCTCATCACCCAGCAACTCTTCCCCCCCGCCCCGGGCAGGATTCATCTTCAGTTGGGCCTGGCCCATCCTCCGGGTGAAACCAGCTACGCTAAGTGCTCTCTGTGAACACTTTCATTACCTGTGTGGGTTACATATATCACAAGGCCCAAGAAAAGTTAAGCAATAAAGGCCTCATCTTGTGTCTATTCAAGTCATCGCAAAGCTTCAAACCCTAAATGAAGTTCCCTGCTCCGAGTGGAGGTGAATTCTAGGACTTTCATGTCTGCTCACTTTCTCTGAAGACTGCAAGGTGAAAAAGGGGTGGCGTGTGGGTGAAGAATAAAGGTATTATGATGCTTAGCTACACACTTGTTAATGCTGCTGGATAGAGGTCCCTGCGCTCTGTCCTGCTCATCGTTTTTACCTTGTGTTTCTACATATGGCAGTCTGCCTCTGTGTTGCACAGGATCAAGCCCTTTGATAATAAAATCAATGAAAAATAATAATGAATAATAACATGGTGACAATTGAAAATTTGTCTTAGATAAGTAAATACTTGCACTTGGAGTCCTCAAGGTACAAAAGGATGTTGCACATTACTCAGGTAACTGTGCCTATTTATCTTAGGTAAAACTGCAAAATCTTTAAGGGATCCCAGTGTCCTTTGTACTCATATAGCATTATGAGGGAGCTCAGTCTGTTTGGCAGTTCACTTCATTAGTAGAGATGTGCCCTGGATCCAAGCTCCCCAAACTTTGGGGATGTTTATAACCCAAACTCAGTCATTTGGAGTCTTAAAGGGATTTACTTTGGGGGTCTAATTCTTCTCTCACTTATGTAGCTTTTTTACTGGTGAGACGCCAAAGAGTGCAATGGAGTTATCTTTTGACTCACATCATTTTATATTGACAGGTTTCAGAGTAGCAGCCGTGTTAGTCTGTATTCGCAAAAAGAAAAGGAGTACTTGTGGCACCTTAGAGACTAACAAATTTATTTGAGCATAAGCTTTCATGAGCTACAGCTCACTTCATTGGATGCATTTGGTGGAAAATACAGAGGGGAGATTTATATACACACACAGAGAACATGAAACAATGGGTTTTATCATACACACTGTAAGGAGAGTGATCACTTAAGATGAATCATCACCAGCAGCGGGGGGGGAGGGGGGGTGGGGAGGGGAGGGAGGAAAACCTTTCATGGTGACAAGCAAAGTGAGCTGTAGCTCACGAAAGCTTATGCTCTAATAAATTTGTTAGTCTCTAAGGTGCCACAAGTACTCCTTTTCTTTTTGCAAATACAGACTAACACGGCTGCTACTTTGAAACCTGTCAGTATGGTAATGTCACTCAGCTCCACATCTCTCTTTTATCTGACCCAGATAGCATGGTTGCTGGACTTTCCCAGCATCTGGCTGACATGGTGGCTTGGATTACAGTTAGCTGGCTGAAGCACATTCCAGATAATGCAGACTTGTGGGAGAAGGTAATGTGAAGAAATTTAGGAGGCAATATCAGCTTCTTCCATTTACTAAAGTGCACAATCTAGGGGTATCTTTTTGGAGCATTCACTGCTTCTACATGTCCATTGCAACAGTGATCAGAAATGTTTTTTTTCCTATTTTCAGTCATGTCTTTCAGATACATACTTTTCCCTGTTCCTTGACCCATCCAAATTAAAATGCCATAGGGTGCTCTCTACTGGGACACTGTTGGAAACCACTTGGAAACTTCAGCTAGCATAGAATGTGGTTTCCTGTTTACTTAGTGGTGCTCTGTACACTGGAGCTCAAAAAACTGCGCTGATTTCACATTCACTTTTTGATGCACATGAAATTGTTCAGTTTCATGGATAAAGACTTTTGTACTTTGGTCCTGTGCATCTGAAAAACACCCTCTGTCTTTTTGTTATACCACAATAGCTGAGATCACTTAAGGAGCCCAAGCTGACAATCCCTAGATTTGTATGTTTGGCATCAGGCCCCAGAGCATTCTGGGTGGATGACCCTCACCTCTGAAGATCACCCCTTAGTCCAACAAAATAAGCCAATTTATTGGCTTTCATGGCCCTTTGCAAAGACCATGTGTTTTTACATAGGATTTTATTGAAAGGAAAATTGATTGGAGATAATCTTAGTTCTTAAAAGTTGGGGAGTACTTAGTTGAAATTGTATCATCTTAGCTTTAATAAAAAAAAGTGAGTTTTTATATAATTTATTCATCTAGCAAATCTTTATAGGTGCATTAGATAAATTGAAAGAATAAATAAATAAATTGCATGACGGTGTATAAAAAAGAAATATTCTGGAAAATGTCCATGTGGATTATCTAATAGTAGCTGGTGGAGAAAGCAAGATGTGATATCATTTTATCAGACACGGCCATCTGTAGTCTCACTTGTGCTATTAGAGAAGATAATATTACTTCATTCCCCATTGTAGAGGCTATTTCTTCAGCTGATGCAAAATGCAAGCAGTCACCTGCAATAATTTATTGGGTTCAGTCCTTGTATTGTCAAACAATGACACACAGCTGCTTTAACAGTTCAGATAATGCTCTCCTCTTTGGTTACACTGCTGTGGGTACATTATAGTCTCTGTATTAGTTTTCCGGAACTAAACACATAGCTGTATTAAATGTGTTGGCAGTGTATTCAGAGGATGTATAACAAAGCTTATAATGTCCGTTCTGGTAGGTTACACAAAACAAATAGGTGCTTAGATACTATAGGGGCCAAATAAATATCCAGATAGGCAATGTACTGCCACTAAGACACTCTCTTAAAACTTATTTCTTTAACAGTTACTTATTAAGACACCCTTTATTAAGAGTTTAATAGGGCTGTTCAGAATGTAAGTTAGTGTCTGATCCAAAACCCACTGAAATTAATGGAAAGACTCCCATGATTTCAATAGGCTTTGGATCAGTCCCAAAGTACAAAATTTGACCGCTGTGATTTGAGAAGGGAGGAAGTAGGTACTGGTGTTAGAAAGGTAGTGTGTACATACAAATCTTGTTGCTTATTTATTTTTATTAGAAACTCATGAGAGATGATACTTTAGTTTTTAGCACCAATCAAACTGATATCCTCTCTCAGTGCTTTACTGATTGAGCCAGTTGCCTCCTTGAAAAGGGAGAACTTTTATGGAGTATCTACAGTTTGCACAGGTATACTTAAACAAGGAATGCTGAGTGTGCTGCTTAGCAATTGGAACACTGGATTGTAAGGATGGTCAAACCTCCTCAGACTTGGAGTTCAGGTTCAGCTTGGATAAACATCCATGACAGCAAGTTTTCTTATCAGATTCCAGCACTTCCACTTTAGCTGGAAGTACCACAGGAAAAGTCACTTTTAGCTCCAGTTCCCCCCCCCCTGCTTTTTTTTTTTTAAAGTCTTTATTGGGCCTTAACTATACATACTGGTTTCTTATGCCTAAAAGCAAACCAAATGGATCCCAGGTACTAATTGCTAGTTGATCTATTGATTCAGGCCAGTATTTTCAAAAGTGACTAATGTTTTAGCATACCTTAATTTGTGGGTTTTCTGTAAAATAGGGGGGAAGTTGTTAAGAGGCTGGACTGGGAATCAGGAGATCTGAGCTCAGTTCCAGGCATGGAACAAAACTTCCTGTGTGACCTTGAGCACAGATTCACAGACCCAGATTCACAAAGGTATTTAGGTTACTAACTTCCACTGAAATTAAATTAGGATCCTAAATACCTTTGTGAATCTTGGCCTTAATTCCTCTGTGCTTCAGTGTCCCCAATTCACAGATAGGGAAACAGTACTTTACTTTCCCCAACCTTTGTCTGTCTTGCGCATTTAAACTGTAAGAGCCAGATATTTAAAGGTATTTAAATGTCTAGATAGAAAGATAGAAAGAGATTCCTAGTGGGATTTTCAAAAGTGCTTCAGCACTTAACTGCCATTGAAATCATGTGCTTTGAGACCTACAGCTAAAATGTGATATACATAATTTTGGATGATTCTGGCTATTATTTTAAAACCATTGATTAAAATTTGAGAGATTTATATATTCAATGTTTTGTTTCCTAGTTTCCCAACTGTCTTACACAATATGCTTTAGAGACTAACAAATTTATTAGAGCATAAGCTTTCGTGAGCTACAGCTCACTTCATCGGATGCATTTGGTGGAAAAAACAGAGGAGAGATTTATATACACACACACAGAGAACATGAAACAATGGGTTTATCATACACACTGTAAGGAGAGTGATCACTTAAGATAAGCCATCACCAGCAGTAGGGGGGGGAAAGGAGGAAAACCTTTCATGGTGACAAGCAAGGTAGGCTAATTCCAGCAGTTAACAAGAATATCAGAGGAACAGTAGGGGGTGGGGTGGGAGGGAGAAATACCATGGGGAAATATTTCAGAGTAGCAGCCCTGTTAGTCTGTATTCGCAAAAAGAAAAGGAGTACTTGTGGCACCTTAGAGACTAACAAATTTATAAGAGCATAAGCTTTCGTGAGCTACAGCTCTCTTCATCGGAGTCATTACACAAAGTCATATGTTTTACTTTGTGTAATGACTCATCCATTCCCAGTCTCTATTCAAGCCTAAGTTAATTGTATCCAGTTTGCAAATTAATTCCAATTCAGCAGTCTCTCGTTGGAGTCTGTTTTTGAAGCTTTTTTGTTGAAGTATAGCCACTCTTAGGTCTGTGATCGAGTGACCAGAGAGATTGAAGTGTTCTCCAACTGGTTTTTGAATGTTATAATTCTTGACGTCTGGTTTGTGTCCATTCATTCTTTTACGTAGAGACTGTCCAGTTTGGCCAATGTACATGGCAGAGGGGCATTGCTGGCACATGATGGCATATATCACTTTGGTAGATGCGCAGGTGAACGAGCCTCTGATAGTGTGGCTGATGTGATTAGGCCCTATGATGGTATCCCCTGAATAGATATGTGGACAGAGTTGGCAACGGGCTTTGTTGCAAGGATAGGTTCCTGGGTTAGTGGTTCTGTTGTGTGGTGTGTGGTTGCTGGTGAGTATTTGCTTCAGATTGGGGGGCTGTTTGTAAGCAAGGACTGGCCTGTCTCCCAAGATCTGTGAGAGTGATGGGTCGTCCTTCAGGATAGGTTGTAGATCCTTGATGATGCGTTGGAGAGGTTTTAGTTGGGGGCTGAAGGTGATGGCTAGTGGCGTTCTGTTGTTTTCTTTGTTGGGCCTGTCCTGTAGTAGGTGACTTCTGGGTACTCTTCTGGCTCTGTCAATCTGTTTCTTCACTTCAGCAGGTGGGTATTGTAGTTGTAGGAATGCATGATAGAGATCTTGTAGGTGTTTGTCTGTGTCTGAGGGGTTGGAGCAAATGCGGTTATATCGTAGCGCTTGGCTGTAGACAATGGATCGAGTGGTATGATCTGGATGAAAGCTAGAGGCATGTAGGTAGGAATAGCGGTCAGTAGGTTTCCGATATAGGGTGGTGTTTATGTGACCATTGCTTATTAGCACCAACAGAACGCGCATCTACCAATGTGATATATGCCATCATGTGCCAGCAATGCCCCTCTGCCATGTACATTGGCCAAACTGGACAGTCTCTACGTAAAAGAATGAATGGACACAAATCAGACGTCAAGAATTATAACATTCAAAAACCAGTTGGAGAACACTTCAATCTCTCTGGTCACTCGATCACAGACCTAAGAGTGGCTATACTTCAACAAAAAAGCTTCACAAACAGACTCCAAGGAGAGACTGCTGAATTGGAATTAATTTGCAAACTGGATACAATTAACTTAGGCTTGAATAGAGACTGGGAATGGATGAGTCATTACACAAAGTAAAACTATTTCCCCATGTTATTTCTCCCTCCCACCCCACCCCCCACTGTTCCTCTGATATTCTTGTTAACTGCTGGAATTAGCCTACCTTGCTTGTCACCATGAAAGGTTTTCCTCCTTTCCCCCACCCTGCTGCTGGTGATGGCTTATCTTAAGTGATCACTCTCCTTACAGTTTTCAGAGTAGCAGCCGTGTTAGTCTGTATTCGCAAAAAGAAAAGGAGTACTTGTGGCACCTGAGAGACTAACAAATTTATTAGAGCATAAGCTTTCGTGAGCTACAGCTCACTTCATCGGATGCATTTAAGTGAGCTGTAGCTCACGAAAGCTTATGCTCTAATAAATTTGTTAGTCTCTAATGTGCCACAAGTACTCCTTTTCTTTCTCCTTACAGTGTGTATGATAAACCCATTGTTTCATGTTCTCTGTGTGTGTGTATATAAATCTCTCCTCTGTTTTTTCCACCAAATGCATCCGATGAAGTGAGCAGTAGCTCACGAAAGCTTATGCTCTAATAAATTTGTTAGTCTCTAAGGTGCCACAAGTACTCCTTTTCTTTTTGCGAATACAGACTAACACGGCTGCTACTCTGAAACCTGACAATATGCTTTGTGTCAACTGTGATGTTTTGAGTAGAACTGAATTGGAAAAGAGGGGAAAAGAAAAGAAATCATGAAACTTTGGTGAAATCTTTTCCCCCAGTTTTTTCTAAAATTATTTTTTTGTTTCAGAGTAGCAGCCGTGTTAGTCTGTATTCTCAAAAAGAAAAGGAGTACTTGTGGCACCTTAGAGACTAACAAATTTATTAGAGCATAAGCTTTCGTGAGCTACAGCTCACTTCATCGGATGCATCCGATGAAGTGAGCTGTAGCTCACGAAAGCTTATGCTCTAATAAATTTGTTAGTCTCTAAGGTGCCACAAGTACTCCTATTTTTTTGTTGACATTTCAAAATTTCCAAGTGTCTCATCAACTCTAAGACTGGTGGAAAAATGGGGAGAAATTTTCACAAAAAACTCTCAAAACAATGCCCAATTTCTTTCTAAATTTACATTCAATAAATTCCCACCAGTTTTCACCCTGAGTAATGCCTCACTACAGATACGTTTAGCTCAACAACAAAGGCTTTCCCTAGAAAGTGGAAATCAGAGGAGCTTTGTGTTCTCACATAACAACAGGATGTTTGATGTGTATAGATTTGGAATGTGACTATCCCTTGAGGTTCACCTGTGAAAAGCATGGATATGTTGCCATTTTTTAAAGCCAGTGCATCAAAGGCAGAGGTTTTGTTACATGGAACAAAAAGAAATAACTCAGGGTTAGATGTAATAGACCAAGAGGTGAGGTAACCATATGTACATAAAAATAGAAAATCACATATATCAGAGAAGGGAAGAGCCAACACTATAGTGTGTGTTTAAAGGAGTATATTTAAAAGAAAGGAAGGCAACATCCTCTGACCAGATGAAATAAGAGAATGGAGAAGAGAAAACCAGAGGAAATAAGGGAGTTGGGAGTCAACATTAAAATCCCTGTCCCGAATAACTGTTTGCTGTCCTATCCTAATACAAATGGGTAGGAAAAGCAAAGAATTTTGATTGGCACAGGTGGATGAGAGAGCTTAAATCTATTCCATTTCTAATTTTTATGTTTCTCTGTGAAAAATGGGATTATTTTATCTCCTGCTTGATATTTTGCTATGCAGCACAGAGCCTAACAATCCCAGATTTTTCTGGGGCTTGAAACAGGACAGATAATGACTGTTACTATAAGGTCACCTGAGGTAACACCTGCTTTTTAGCCCCATAGGAAAGTCTTTACCTAGAAAGCAAGAGGCCTGGCTTACCTCTTCCCTGGAATTAACTTCTTGCTGTGTATGTTTTCTGTAGCTCATTCAGAACGATACGTTATTTGTATTTGTGTTTGCTGCACAGAACTCTGCAGTAGTCGGCACTGATCCAGTAACCAAAAGCACAAGTCTAGTTATCATGGAATTTCTCATTATTTCCCTGTGGATTTCAGCTTCTCTGAGAAGAAAGACATTACCCCTGGCATATCAACATAATCAGGATACGTTTGTAGTATGCCATGCACTACTGCAGTTATAATCCTTGACCTAACCTGTGATGCTAGAATCTGAATCAGAATCCTTGCAGCTCTTGTAGAACCTGTTTATCCATTCAGTTCATTCAAGGGCAGATTTATTTTAACAGCAGTTAATTACCTGTCTGGAGTATGTGACCTTCAGAAAAGGCCAAGGAAACAGAGCCAAACTGCACATCTGTTCAGATCCCAGCATCCTACTTCTAAAAAGCTTGTAAAATGATGCTTTTATTCTGTGGAAAATCCTAATAGTACCTTTCCTTCTGCTAAAAGTGTGATTATTTTACTAAAATTTAGTTAATTGATATTTGTGCCCTGTTATTCTTCTTCATTAATAATGATGTGGCCTGTTTTACAATTTCGTAGACAAAGATATGATGCCCATCAGGTATTTCTGCTTTAATTAGATTAGAACACTATTCTAACCAACTGTTACTGAACAGGACATGAGCCTGTGACACGCATTGCTATTTATTCTGTTGATCCCTCTTCAAAGCTAAGATGGAGCTATGATGGGCTTTAAGTGAGGCAAGAAATATCAGATATTCAGCTCTGTTCTATATGTGTTAATTTGTAAATATTTTACGAGTGATGATTGTCATAGGCCCTGATCCTGCAATTTGGTGCATGTGAAAGGACTACTGCACCCACACAGAGCCCCACATAGGTCAATGGGGCTCCATGCAGGTGGATCAGTGTGACCACATGCAACAAATTGCAGTTATCAGGGCCCTAGGGCAGTAAAGAACCAGACCTTTCATCTCGCTCTACAGTGGCAGACACACTTATGATGTTCCCTATAAAAGTTAACTAATAATCATGGGTCATAATTCTGCCTACGTTTCTCCTGTTCCCTCTGCTTTTCTTCACCTAAGACACTGGTTAAAATTTTAGAATGAATGTATTATTCATAGAGCGATTATTAGTTTCCTGATTGGATTGTACCAGGTATAATGCAGACTAATGTGATGCCCACTCCCCCGAGGGAATCAGATGAAATCACCAAACTCATTAGCAGCTAGTAGCTAAGCCAAGATTTGAATTCAGATTTTTATAGAAGTGAAAGGCTAGTGGAGTCTTTCCCAGCTAAAACTTGATTTATTCCAGGAATCAGTCCTTGCAGGAAAGACCATGCTTTTGGTTTCTTGAACTCTTGAGTATAACAGTCAGTGTCTGATTTCTAGCCCTGTTAAACATCATTTTCTTAGGTTTCAGAGTAGCAGCCGTGTTAGTCTGTATTCGCAAAAAGAAAAGGAGTACTTGTGGCACCTTAGAGACTAACAAATTTATTAGAGCATAAGCTTTCGTGAGCTACAGCTCACTTCATCAGATGCATTTGGCATCCGATGAAGTGAGCTGTAGCTCACGAAAGCTTATGCTCTAATAAATTTGTTAGTCTCTAAGGTGCCACAAGTACTCCTTATCATTTTCTTACTTTCTGCTTGGAAATTATTCCCCCCACAGTACTTCAGCATACAACATTTTCTTCCCTCCCTCCAAACATTCAAAGGTGATTTCCCAAGACTGTATATGAACAGATGCAGTGTGTATTTGTTTTATTGTTTTACACAGTCCACAGTACACGAGGGAGAAGCCACCTATGTGCTACAAGGCACTTTGCACTAACTTGTGCTGTGTCTACTTTGTTCCTGCAACAGCATGGGGATGGATCTTACCCTGTTAAAAATAAATAACATTAAAATTCTTTTTTAAACTTTTCAATTCATTGGAGATATTAAAAAAAAGTTTTTGGTTTGACCTGTAATGATTCCTCAAACCCCAGTTTTTCATACTTTAATACATTTTGATCTTGCACTCTTAAAATTTTTTATCAATCACCTGGAAGAAAACATAAAGATAAGGTTTGCAGATGACCCAAAAGCTGGGGGAGTGATAAATGATGAACAGGACAGGTCACTGATACAGAGTGATCTGGACTGTTGATAAAATGGGTGTTAGAAAACAATGTGTTTTAATACAGCTAAACATAAATGTATACATCTAGGAACAAAGAATGTAGGTCAGACTTGTATGATGGGGGACTCTAACAGTGACTCTGAAAAGGATTTCAGGGTCATGATGGATAATCTGCTGAACATGAGCTCCCAATGTGACGCTTTTGGCCAAAAGAGCTAATGCGATCCTGGGATGCGTAAGTAAGGGAATCTCAAGTAGGAGTAAAGAGATTATTTTATCTCTGTATTTGGCACTGGTGCGACGGCTGCTGGAATACTGTGTCCATTTCTGGTGTACATAATTCAAGAAGGATGTTGATAAATTGGAGAGGGTTCAGAGAATAATCACAAGAAAGGATTAGAAAACATGCCTTATAGTGAAAGACTAGATCTAATTAGCTTAACAAAGAGAAGGTTAAGGGGTGACTTGATCACAGTCTATAAGTACCTACATGTGGAACTGTCACAGGATGGTTCCCTGAGAGCCCTTCCAGGCCTTAATCACAGGCCACCATCACTCCATGTTTCCTTTACCACAGTGTTTTATTTGTTGTCTATTAGCAGCCCACAACCTGTAGTGTTATTTATATATTTGTATAGATGTATAGTTCAAGCAGGCTTCCCCAAGTGTTTCATGGGAAGAGAACAGTACTAGCAGCATCTAGTCCTACTTATTACAGCCTTCCTTCAGATGCCCTAGCACTTCCTTCCTCTCTGCTTTTATAATCCTAGCTGTTGGGATTGATTCCCCTGTAATTAGTCCTTTGGTTGTAGCTCTGCCTTTAGACTGTGATCTACAAAGCCAACATGTTAGGTAGGGAGTTCCTAAGCTAGTCCATGGGAGATGCCAAAAGCAAGGGGTGTGTGCTAAGCCCTTCCCCTTTCCTGGAGGTTGGCATCAAAGTGCAATCCAGGAAACAGGAAAAGAAAGGCAGTAGGCTGTCTAAGTCACATGAGGGGTGTAATCTGGTAGGCAGCCTCTGAGCACACCTACTGGATCAAGCCCCTCAGGTGAGTTCACACAAAACTCTCAGGGAGGTGGGACAGAGAAAATGAGACCAAGAACGATGATCTTGAACCAGCAAGCTACTTCTTGATTTTAAATTGACAATTATCATTATCTAGGTCTGAGCATGTGACATACCCCAGTAAAGAACCACTCATTACTTTACATGGTTTCAGTTTTGGGATGCTGTGGTTATGGTATTGCACAGACCGTATCAATATTGCCACCTATCCAGGAATTAATGATCATGAAAGGAAACTGCACAAAGAAATAGTTATTTTCACACAACTTTTCTCAAACATCTCCTAGAGGTCAGGATAGAAGAAAGCTAGAAAGGCTGAGCTCTGCCTATGCTTATGCTTTTGGGGATATTTAAAAGATTTGAGTCTTCAGCGTGATTGCCTGGCCCCTTTGTGCTAAGATTCAATTAATTATTTTTTAAAAAATTACATACCATATTCATGAAATTATGAACGTGTGAATAAATCAGGAGGAAAGCAACTGTATTTGACTCTTACGCTACCTGCTTGTATGTTGCATACTTGACCCACCCACCCAAATCCAGCATGTAAATTGTGAAATGCTGCATGACATTTATCTTAGTTTTGCAAAATGAAGAGAGTTTTTCTCACTGGAAAAACAGACAAATCTTCTACAATTCGGGTTAAAACATGGCTAAAAGCCACCACCTGTTCTGGTGGGGATGTGGAGAGGCCATGGTCCAGTGGAACCCTTTAGGAGGAATTCTGACAAATTCCCCCATGATTCCTCTTGTAACCTTCCAAAGGGACAGTCTGCAGTCACTGCTCCCCCTGAGGAGAGAAAGAAACATGAATAGGATGATATTGTGATAAGATTATTTACCTGAACATGATGGTTTGCACTTGTCTCTGGGGAAAAAAAATCAAGTGTATCTTTCTTTAAATTTCTAGTGGAAAGACAGACAGAGGTCTTCCCCCCCCCCATTCAGACTACAGTACATCATTCATTGTGGCACAATGTACTTAACATGTGTCAGTGCAAAGAACATTCCAAAGTATCATCTATTTAAAGAAAGTCTTCACATACTTTCCAGTGAAAATTGTGTAATATCTTTCTGTATAAGGATAAAAGCTGACAACAGGTACATTCTTTCCATTTGACTCATTCAGTTATGCTTTCCAAAAGATTCTGGAATGGCCTTCTTTTTAATCAGGGGATTCTTTTATTTGTATATAATATAAAAATACTTTCTCATTGTAGACACAAAGGAAGCTAAATCCCTACCTAAATTGTCTCATCGTCTACTGCTTTTGAATCTTCAGGTAGAGTAGTTAGCTGAAATTGGTTTAAATTGTTCATTTTGCCCAGGAAACATTGACCACTGGTCATTTACTTATTATTTATTTAGGGTTTTATTTTGCCAGCCTTGCTCAGGCTGAGGGTTATCTTGCTTCAGGAGAAGTCCCATTGATTACATTTATTTCTGTGTGCTTGTTGCTTTACAGTTAAAATTATCTGGTCATGCTCTATTGATTTTGCAATCTCGTTCTGCCAACATTATAGAAACAGTTAAATTAGTGGGAACATAGTGTCAAGCAGGAGACAGAATAGGTCAGAGAGGCATTTCTGGTCTCTTAAGCTCCCTCAGACCATCATACACCAGATAAATAACTTGGAATGGCACAAGTCCTATTGGCCAAATGCCATTCATATATACCTTTCTTGAAGACATTTTTACCACAGATATAGCAGCCTCAATTCTACAGAAATGAAGGCTCTCAGTAACCCATTTGATTCCCCCTCAAATCTTAAATACCTTTTTGAAAGCCATATTAAATGGCAAGGCACAGTCCCGGTCATGCAGTTTGTGTACTTCCACCAGCCATTGGACTTCACCATAGCTATCTCTAGAGACAAAGTATTGAGCTGTCATTTATTCAGCGTATTATGGCAGTCCTGTTTCTTAGTCACAAGACCACCCTCCTTCTGATTAATATATTATTATTTGTAGTTAAAATAGTTCTGGCCCACAACTGGTTTGCACTAAGGCAATGATTCCAGAGCATTCATTATAGACCTACACTACTCTTCTTGTGAAGATCTTTCTTAGCTACTGCCATGGCAACATCCCTCTTCCCTGACCCTGTGTGTAGGGCAAGGTTGGGCTAGTGATTGTGGGTAGGAGAGGGTAGAGGCAGGGAGTGGAGCCAAATGTGAGCATAGAATGCACACAATTTCCACTGACAACTTGTAAGGATTCTGCAGGAGACTGAACAGAGATGAAGGATTCATTCACTTTCCTCCACAACCTCCTCTCTAATGGGGAGCATCCTTTGATGGTTCTGGGGGCTGTTGCAAGTGAGATTGGTGATGGCCAGGGCCAAATTTAGGGGCAGGCAACCTAGACGATCACCTGGGTGCCAGGTTTGGGGGGGCACTGAGCTTGGGGTGCTGTTTTTTTGTTAGTGACAAAAGGCAAAATAGGATGTTTGAAGTAAAATGTTTCAGGTATTCCATATGTGGATTCATTTTTCACTAACCTCCTAGAATGTTTTGGACCTTTGTAGAATCTCAGAATCTTCCAGACTTTCTGAGAACTACATTTTCCTTGAACCTCTTAGAACAGCAGTTTTCAGTCAGAGGTCTGGGACCCCTTGGGGGCCTGCGAGCATGTTTCAGGGGGTCTGCCAAAATAAACCAGGGAGCAAGGCCGGCTTTAAGATTCTCTGGGGCCCAGGGCAGAAAGCCAACGCCCAAGCCCTGCCACCTGGGGCTGAAGCCTGAGCAACTAAACTTCATGGTTCTGCATCAATTGCCCTGCTTGCTACCCCCTAATGCTACCTCCTTGCTACACCCTGGCTTTTAATCTATTGATTATGCAGAAAAACAATTGTGGCACTGGTGGGCCATGAAGTTTTTATAAGATGTTCAGGAGGGCCCAAAAAGAAAAAGGTTGAGAACCCCTGTCCTAGAATGTTGTCAGCCATGCCCTCATGGGAATTTTCAGACATCAATGATAAAGACCTCCATGTTGAATTGGACAACATCCGTCACATTTTGCAACGTGGGAAGCACTCTCCCCTCCAAGTTCTCCAATTCATCATGATGCAGCGATGAAGGACACTTTTCCTAATGTGTGGCTAGCTTTGAGAATTCTGCTCATGCTGCAGGTCAAATCGCGAGTGGTGCACAGTTCAATTTCTTGATGTTTGTGCATTTCAGTTATTCTTAAAATTTAAAAGTTTCTGGAAATTTAGCGGAAACAATTTTTTTATTTGCTTGCAGGATTTGGAGATCCTAGTGTGCAAATTTATCATCTTCTATGACAGGGATAAATCATGCATGCAAATCATGCATCAAAGTCATGAAATGAGCTACAAATGCAATACAAAATAAGGTATTCAAAAGTTTAACAAATGGAAGGGGATGTGTGCTGAAGATGCTCCTCGCATGGGGCGCCATTTGGTCTAGGGCTAGCCTTGGCCCTGGCAGCAAGTCTCCAGTGCCACTATGCTGCCAGGGAGCTGAGGAAAGCCCCAGATGGTGAATATGTTTGGGAAAAGTTCTGCATCATTCACCCAGCTCTAATAATGAAGGAAACAACTTACACCAAACAATTGCCTTTTGCTTTTTGATGCAACGTTCACATGAGAAGGAAAGTTATAGCTAGCCAGATTCCTGTATAGTCAGTATCCCCCCCAGGGCAAATATCCCATGGATATATATGTTATATGGGTATAACATGATTGTCTTCAACAGAATTGCACTGCTTATACCAGTAGTGAATTTTGCCTTTGGAGTTGCAGTTCCCCAATTTCAAATCCAGTTTTGAGCTAGCTCTGGCCCCAGTTGAGTTTAGAGAAGCCTGAGACCCTCCCACTTGCCCACATGAAATACCCTCTACTACAGCAGAAAAGGGTTGCCATGGAAGTGGTGGCTTAGTGGCAAGCTGAGCCATCTCTACACTAGCTGAAGATTGCTGTATCCAGGGGGAATCCCCAGCTAGGGAAATATGCTCAGTCTTTTCTCCCTTTGCCCCACCAAAACAGCCCAAAGGGAACTGAGTGGCCAAAGATTTTAAGGGTCTGTTTCTCATCTTACACTGGTTTTAAACCAGTGTAAGGCCATTGTCTTACATGGAATTGTTCTCAAATTAGTCCAGTTTGAGTGAAAGCAGAGTTGGCATCCAGTCTCTTTGTAACAAGTCACTGCAGTAGAGTTCAAAGAAAACTTTATCACTGTGAAAAGAAAAGGAGTACTTGTGGCAGCTTAGAGACTAACAAATTTATTAGAGCATAAGCTTTCGTGAGCTACAGCTCACTTCATCCCTGATGCATCCGATGAAGTGAGCTGTAGCTCACGAAAGCTTATGCTCTAATAAATTTGTTAGTCTCTAAGGCGCCAAAAGTACTCCTTTTCTTTTTGTGAATACAGAATAACACGGCTGCTACTCTGAAATTTATCACTGAGCTTCCTTTAAGTATTTAAAATATAGTTTTCCTGTGCAGCAAGTGGATTAAGGTGGAAGAGTCCCAGGTAACTTTATGCATATTTTGGGTAATTTGTTTGTATTTTAGAGGGGATCTTCTAGGGTTCCTCTCCCCCTTTGTTTCTTTATGTACCACTTACATTACCTTCTCTCAAACTGCTCCTCTCCTGTTTCTAATCTGAGCACTTGCTGGAAATGCTTTGACATCAGCTGGCAAAGTGACAATAGAACAATCCCATCTACAGTAGAAGGAAGTGTTCTTTTTCAAATGCATTATTCAAAAACCAAAAAGGAAATCAGCTTTAAAATCAAGCACTTAAAAATATGATACAGTGTCCTTGACTTGCCCTTAGGCATAGGAACAGATTCCATCCTCTTGAACGAAAAAAGAAAAAGGCTGTTTATTCCTAGACAGGGTCATCATGTCCTCTCTGGTAAAAATCTTCACTCAAATGCTTTTTATTTTTCATTCTTAATCATTTCCCTCCCTTCTGTTGCCTTTAATTGTATGAGTTTATCTGCACTGACTTTTATATCAATGCCTAGTTATGTCAATGACTTCCAGATCATACCCATGGTACTTCCCTGCATTAACTGATGGGCACCAATCCATGAGCCAAATGCCAGCTATACATTCAAGGTCATACTAATTCCCTCTCTTCTGGGTTTCACTATCTTTAGGCAGGAAATTATGTTGCTTTTTATAAAATAGATAATTGAGGTTCAGGGACAACATGCTGTTATTGCAAATCCTCATCCCAAAGGGTTATTGTATAAATGAATAGAGCAAGCACAGTTTAGGTCTCCTATGGCCTATGTGAAGTCACAGATATGACCCCAGGCAGCTTTATTTTAACAGCTGTTTAATTGCCTGCCTGGATTAATTGCAATTTCTGAAAGGCCACGGAAATAGAGTTTGTTAGCTCATCAGCTCAAATATTATCTTTTTTATCACATCATATGAAGGAGAGGCCAGGCCAGTGGATGAGTATTAATATTTTACTAGGTACGTATGCTTCTCCCCAAAATATTCAGTCTGCCTTGTATCACTGTTATTTGAACTGTTGACCCTAGAAGATGACATTTTTGGCACCCCAAACCAGCACCAGCAGTTATGTATTTCCAATGGGAATTGATGGATAATACTACAAACACTTGTTGCCTCTTTCTCCTCCTATTATCATTAATAAATTGCATAAAAGCACAACACAGATTAAGTGCTAGGTGCTATACAAACAGATAGTAGGAGACAGTTGTTAGCCATAAGCATAATCATATTTCCCTGATCTCCACTGTACATTCTGCTAATGCAAAATTAACTCAGGTGGTTTTATGAAAATATTCTCAACATCTTCTCCCTTACCAAGATGGACATTTCAATTAACAGAGCATCCCCTTGATAGAAATGGACAGTGTAAAAGTATTGCTAGTGCTAACAGTTCAAATATAACATTAAGCTTCCAAAAAAAAGAGACTTGCTTAAAAACTATGAGGTTTTAATTTTTTTAAAGTTGTGGCTCTGATGTGGGCTAGGGCTCAAGTTGTGGCTTCTTTTTACTTGGCTTCTGGTTTTTGAGCACTTGGGTCCCACTTTCAAACTTTTTTTCTGCACTCTGCTGTAAAACTGCAAATGATATGCAATTTATTTGCATGACACAAAGAAAAATCCTGGAACAGGAGAAACTGTGCAAAATTTACAAATAAGGTAAGTCAAAACTTTCTAAACCTAGGGTTGCCAACATTCTACTGGCACAAAACCTAATACCCTTGCACTGTCCCACCCCTCCTCCGAGGCCTTGCCCCTTCTCTGAGGTCTCGCCCCCCTCTGTCGCTTGCTCTCCGCTCCTCACTCACTCGCTCATTTTCACCGCACTGGCTCAGGGGGTTGGGGTGCAGGAGGGGGCGCGGGCGCCAGCTGGGGCTGTGGGCTCTGGTGTGGGACCAGAAATGATGAGTTCAGGGTGAGGAAGGGGGCTCCAGGCTAAGCCAGTGGGTTGGGATGCGGGAGAGGGTGAGGGCTCCAGCTGAGGGTGTGGGCTCTGGGGTGGGGCCAGGGATGAGGAGTTTGGGGTGCAGAAGGGGGTTCTGGGCTGGGGCTGAGGGGTTCAGAGGGCAGGAGGGGGATCAGGGCTGGGGCAAGGGGTTGGGGTGCAGGGGGAGTGAGGGCTCTGGCTGGGGGTGCAGGCTCTGGAGTGGGGCTGCGTATGAGGGATTTGGGGTGCAGGAGGGGGCTCTGGGCTGGGATCAAGAGGTTTGGAGGGTGGGAGGGGGATCAATACTGAGAGAGGGATTTGGAGTGTGGGAGGGGGCGAGGGGTACAGACTCTAGGTGGCGCTTACCTCAGGCAGCTCCCAGAAGCAGTGGCATGTCCCCTCTCCGGCTCCTACACGGAGCTGGCACTTGGAGCGGGGGCAGCGTGCGGAGCCCCCAGCTTCCGCTATGTCTAGGAGCTGGAGAGGGACATGCTGCTGCTTTCAGGAGCCGCGTGGAGCCATGGCAGGCAGGGAGCCTGCCTTAGCCCTGCTGTTCCACCAACTGGACCTTCAAAGGCCCATCAGCAGTGCTGACTGGAGCCACCAGGGTCCCTTTTCAACCAGGCATTCTGGTAGAAAACCGGACACCTTGCAACCCTATCTAAACAGTTGTTAGAAGGAATCACACAAATGAAATGACTAAGAGATTTGGTTGTCCATATTCATACATAATGCTAGAAAATTTGTTTCTCATCTCACTATTACTTCCTATCCACACAGGTATTTTCTAGTTCCACCGGTTGTTCATTTCTTCAGTTACATGACAAGCCTTCTTTTTTGTGTACATATTGATTACATTAAATGAATGTTAACATAAAGTGGCCTGAGATTGTTGAGGCTCCCCCTTTGAGAAGACAACTTGTTAAAATTGCCTGCTCTTTAATTAAAAGCACTTCAGCAATCCTCTTTGAATAGCCATCATAAGCTCATGACATTTCCCAAGAAATATCTTTCAGTTTTCATGTATCAGTGTGGCTTCCTGCGTGAATTATTTGCTTAATAAATCACATACCTGAATTCATTGAATTGTACATGGAATATGTGAAAGCATGATGTCATGCTGTGTAACATGGCAATTCCCCTTGTGGTTCATAAAAGAGAAAATGCACCATGGTGCCGAGATATATTGTGGGCATTTCTAATCCTTTGAGGCTAAACAATAAGACAGTTCTCTTTATTTTTTTCAGTGTATGGTCTTATTACTACTATCCTCTTCCTGCTTCTCCATTTTCTCATATTGTTTATTACATTCACTGGATTCATCTTATCTTAAATCAGAATGTAACAGTTTGATAGGGAAGGGACCATGTTACTGTATGCATTTGTACAGCCCTTAGCACAATGAGCTCTGATCTTGATTGGAGCCTTTGAACTAGAAATGGTCATAATTGGAAATTTCAAAATTTGAAAAATGTCCGGGAAAACTTCTTATGACATTTTATTGAAAATTTTCCCCACTTGTTTGGCCAGCTACATAAAAATATTCAAAATTTCAAGTTTTCTAACTTTGATAAAAGGGAAGAATTTTTTCCCCACCAGCCCTGCTTTGGCCAATATTGTAATATATGATAATAAATAATGATCATAATGATGCAGATTGTTTGGAAAAGTGAAAAGTGAACACTAAGGGTATATCTACACTGCAATTAAACATCTATGGCTGGCCCGGGTCAGCTGACTTGGGTTTGCAGAGCTCAGGCTGTAAAATTGGTGTGCAGATGTTCAAGCTTGAACTGCAGCCCAAGCTCTGGGACCCTTCTCCCCTCGTGGGATCCCAGAGCTCAGGCTCCAGCCTCACCCTGAATGTCTATACAGCTGTTTTACAGCCAGAGCTCCGCAAACCTGAGTCAGCTGATCCTGGCTGGCTATGGGTGTTTAATTGTTGTGTAGACCTACCCTGAGTGACTACCCCATGAAAGTCTGACTACGGCCTCACCTTGCTGAGCCCAAGAGTTGGCATGTTTGGAATGAGCCTTGAGTTTAACTGGGAGAGAGAACCCAGCTGTTCTATACGGTACAGAAATACAAGCTTTAATCCATCAAACTAGGACAATGTGGGAGGCTGGTAAAAACTTTCTTTTGCCTTCAAATAAGATAAAAAGGGACTCAGGCTGTTTGTTTTGTAAAGGGTTTTACATGTAGTACTGTATTTAATTGTTCCATACAGTGCCAAAGTGTCTCTTTTTCTGCTTTGAGGTTGGGGAAGAAGCTGACAAAAAACTATGTTCTAACTGAAAGTCAGAAAGGACATTTGGCAGGAAATGAGTGTGGGGGCAAAGGACTACTTTATGCCGATGAATGACTAAAAAGGAGGGAATGGTAGATAGGGCATTCAGCTCCTCCAGCTTTCTAACTGAAATTGTCACTAAAAAGGCCACTATTCCAGACAATAGCAAGTGAAATAAAGCTAAAAGCTACAAAGGGAGAGCTAAATCGACCAAATGAAGACTCCAGATGTGAGTAGGAGACCTATAAGGTGACTTGAGGCAGACAGGAAACTTCCTTTAGGATCCAGTCCCAGTTCTACTAAGGGACTTAGGTGCTGATTGGCTGAGGGTTGCAACACCTAACTTTTAGGCACCTAGAAAAATCACTGGAACAACAACAGGATCCACAAAGTGCAAGTTAGGCATCTAGGCTCTACACAATGCAGGGAGATATTTAGGCACCTAAGAAAACCAGGAAGACAGCACTCTAGACAGGAAACTATCTATAGGAGAGCCCAATGAGAGTGGTGAGTCCTAAGCCCTAGCTCACATCAGAATAGCCCATTGCTCTGTGGTCAGAGCATCCTCCTGAGAGGTGGGAGACCCCTCTTCAAATCCTCTTCCCTTCCTCTGGCAGAGGGGAAACTGAAATGAAGGCTCCTACAGGCCAGGGGAGTGCTCTAACCACCATTTCCTCCTTCAGGCAGATTTTGAATGGGGCCTAATCCAGTAGGCATGCTCAGAGGCCACCTACCCGATAGGACCCCACGAGTGAGATAGGCAGAGGAGCACTTTTCTTCCCTCGGTTCATGGATTGCAGTGGAGCTTCAGATATCTACTTCATGCCTGATACCTAGAATTAGGGAGCAGTGCGCATAACCAGAGGCAGAAACATAAGCACCTAGGGAACTTTTACAATGAAAATTTAGGAACTGAGTGAATTTAGGTGCCAGCTGAATGTGTTTTGTGGATCATGCTTAAAACCGGGATTTAGGAGCCTAAAGCCTAGATTTAGGGGCCTAAGTACCTATTTTAATCTGGGCCCTGGAGATTAAGGAGATAGTCCTCATTAGTAACCTCCTACTTTACCTCTAGGGGAGGACAGAACTGAGGTGACTCCTCTGGGAAGTCCAGAAAAAGGTTCTTCTTGAATCTTAATTGGAGAAAATTAAGGATTCAGGTGGTGTTAGGATTCTTAATTCAAAGGTGTCTTTCTAGGTCCCAGTAAAACAAAGCCCAAATCCTGTAACCTGGGAATGACATGGAATTCTTCTTGGAGGAAAAGAGACTTCATTACCACCTTTAAAACTCCCAGTTTTCTTAGCATGTTCCTCCCACAAACTAGACTGAGAAAAAAAAGCTAACCTGGTTCTGGGTGGATGAGTGGACTTTGACAAAAAAGTAGTTAATCCTTTGCAAGGATTATGAAGGATAATTTAAGCACTGCACTAGATCTGAAATGATCTGGGCTCAATTCTCAGCTCTGCCACAGATTCCATATGTGATCTTGGGTATGTCACTCAGGACCTGATTTCAGACATGTTAAACATCTGTTACACCTCTGCAAGTCAGGATCTTAATCTTAGTTTTCCTATGTGGAAAATGTTGATAATAGTTCTCCCCTGCCTCACAGAGCTCTTGTGAGGATAGATTCACAAATATTTAAGAAGTCCCTGCTATATTAGCCTTTAGGAGATGCTCCCTCAGAAGTGAATGGAACAGTAAGCAGGGATTGTCTGGTGCTAGTTTCGGTCACACCATCTGGTCTCCATTTATTGCCCTCTTGGAAGTTTTTTAGGGCACCAGAAAAACACCCCTACTCATTGCAAAAAGAGCTGATATAAAATTGTTTCTTTCCAGTGTATGTACAACCCCCTACCACCAAGGAATGTATTCACTTTACAACAGTAGTATCACATTACATTTCATTGTGACTGGTAAAATTATACGTTTTCATAGAAGATGTTTCACCAGCATTTGCTACATTTTGTCTTCCTTTTGTGAATTAGCCCAATAAATGTTTTGGAAAGAAAATAATTTTCCTATACAATGTCTTCAGGTTCTCACATTAATTGTGTCATTTAGCTCAGAGGACAAAGAGAAAGTCCAAAGTGCTCGGCTTTGACACTACATGTTACTAAATTTTAGAATACATAACAAAATTAATCCAAGTTAACCATTTATAAAAAAAGTTCTTTCTGATTCAAGTGTGCTCCATTGGAAAATATTGTATATCAGCATGTATCAAATCATAGAATCATAGAATCATAGAATATCAGGGTTGGAAGGGACCCCAGAAGGTCATCTAGTCCAACCCCCTGCTCAAAGCAGGACCAAGTCCCAGTTAAATCATCCCAGCTAGGGCTTTGTCAAGCCTGACCTTAAAAACCTCTAAGGAAGGAGATTCTACCACCTCCCTAGGTAACGCATTCCAGTGTTTCACCACCCTCTTAGTGAAAAAGTTTTTCCTAATATCCAATCTAAACCTCCCCCATTGCAACTTGAGACCATTACTCCTCGTTCTGTCATCTGCTACCATTGAGAACAGTCTAGAGCCATCCTCTTTGAAACCCCCTTTCAGGTAGTTGAAAGCAGCTATCAAATCCCCCCTCATTCTTCTCTTCTCCAGACTAAACAATCCCAGCTCCCTCAGCCTCTCCTCATAAGTCATGTGCTCTAGACCCCTAATCATTTTCGTTGCCCTTCGTTGTACTCTTTCCAATTTATCCACATCGTTCCTGTAGTGTGGGGCCCAAAACTGGACACAGTACTCCAGATGAGGCCTCACCAGTGTCGAATAGAGGGGAACGATCACGTCCCTCGATCTGCTCGCTATGCCCCTACTTATACAACCCAAAATGCCATTGGCCTTTTTGGCAACAAGGGCACACTGCTGACTCATATCCAGCTTCTCGTCCACTGTCACCCCTAGGTCCTTTTCCGCAGAACTGCTGCCGAGCCATTCGGTCCCTAGTCTGTAGCGGTGCATTGGATTCTTCCATCCTAAGTGCAGGACCCTGCATTTATCCTTATTGAACCTCATTAGATTTCTTTTGGCCCAATCCTCCAATTTGTCTAGGTCCTTCTGTATCCTATCCCTCCCCTCCAGCGTATCTACCACTCCTCCCAGTTTAGTATCATCCGCAAATTTGCTGAGAGTGCAATCCACACCATCCTCCAGATCATTTATGAAGATATTGAACAAAACGGGCCCCAGGACCGACCCCTGGGGCACTCCACTTGACACCGGCTGCCAACTAGACATGGAGCCATTGATCACTACCCGTTGAGCCCGACAATCTAGCCAGCTTTCTACCCACCTTATAGTGCATTCATCCAGCCCATACTTCCTTAACTTGCTGACAAGAATGCTGTGGGAGACCGTGTCAAAAGCTTTGCTAAAGTCAAGAAACAATACATCCACTGCTTTCCCTTCATCCACAGAACCAGTAATCTCATCATAAAAGGCGATTAGATTAGTCAGGCATGACCTTCCCTTGGTGAATCCATGCTGACTGTTCCTGATCACTTTCCTCTCCTCTAAGTGCTTCAGGATTGATTCTTTGAGGACCTGCTCCATGATTTTTCCAGGGACTGAGGTGAGGCTGATCGGCCTGTAGTTCCCAGGATCCTCCTTCTTCCCTTTTTTAAAGATGGGCACTACATTAGCCTTTTTCCAGTCATCTGGGACTTCCCCCGTTCGCCACGAGTTTTCAAAGATAATGGCTAAGGGCTCTGCAATCACAGCCGCCAATTCCTTCAGCACTCTCGGATGCAATTCGTCCGGCCCCATGGACTTGTGCACGTCCAGCTTTTAAATCCTTGTAGTGCAGCTTCTTTAGATTCCCATGCTGTTCCCAGATCATATCTAGCTGTGATTAAGTGTTATTAAATCACAGTTTTAGACTACAAGTAAGTTTGACTAGGGAAACCAGAAGAATGATTAGTGGGTCTACTGGAAATTGAACTCCACTGATTTATTAATCAAATTATAATAGGACCCTATCCCAATATTTTAAGAAGTAGGGAAGTACCATGTGATTTTTATTGACCCTCTGTAGTCAAGATCTTAGTTTTATGTCTCCTCTCAAAGACTGATCTTGGAATAGCAACTGAGCAGCATACAAATTGACTCTTGAGTTATAAAACTATCTATAACCCTGAACAAATCCAGTGAAAGTTTTACTTTAATGGCTTTGGATCTGGATCTGGATCTACAATTGGGCATGTCATCTCTGCTGTCAAATTGTCTACCCATTTCAGAATCTAAAATCTTTCTATATAGGGTCAGATGATCCACTAGTGGGCTCTAGTAAACTCAAATATTTCTATAACTGCTTGCCTGAAGAATGTTATATATTTTTTTAAAACTTTAACTATGTCAAAAATACTGGAGATAAATTTAAGAAATTCTAATATGGGAAGAGTTTCCTCCAAATAAGTGACATCAAGTTTGCCTGGCACCTTGTTATGTGACGGTCTGCCAGGCAGTATTGTCAGCAATAAAGGCCAGGTACTATATCTCAGGGTTCCTCTTAAAATTACAGAACAAAACCAGCTTGAGCCTCCACCCATATGATTGGGAAAACTAAGTACCGCTCCTAGGAGCCTGTTATAGGCAATTACTTCCCCAATCACAAGCATTGAGTCTGTGTATAACAAGAGAAAACTTTTAAAGACAGAAGGAAAAAGCATTGATTTCGGAAAGTACAACAGCAATGACTCAAAAGTATGCAAACAAGAAATAAGATACCTATTCCACAGTATCTTGGGCAGCAGTGCTTTGCCTCAGTTTCCCAATTTCTGGTTCAAAAGTCCAATGGACCAATCAATCCCCTCTTCTCTCCACTGCACCCTACTCATGGTTTGTTGTCCAGTCCAGAATCCAGGGTGCACTCAGGAAGGTTCACCACCAGTTCCTGACAGTGGGTTGGATGATTGATGCCTTTCCTGCCTTGCTGCCACTGCCTTTGCAATTGCTTGCCACTGTTGACTCTGCTGCTGCTTGCCATCACCTCAGCCACTGCTCTGCTGTGTCCCTGGTCCAGTGTGGTTCTACAGTACCATGACCAACCAGCCCTGTAATTAGTAATCACACCTCCAGGGTTTGCTGGGTAAGGGGTGCTTTTGATACTGTTGCTGAGTCTCTCACCACTCTGCCTTTAGCTGTAATGCCATGTTCGAAGGTTCCACCAACTAGCTCATTTGCGAGTGATTTCACTGTGTAGTGGGCATCCTCACTGCTGCTGCCTCCTCTCCATTGTCTTTCACTGGAAAACTGTTTCCACACCAGGCCTAAGACTAAGGGTTTATCTACACTGGCCGCAGCAGCGCTTTAACATGGCTTGGTGTGGTCACAGCAGAGCGCTGGGAGAGAGCTCTCCCAGTGCTCTAAAAAACCCACTTCCACGAGGGGCGCAGCTACCAGCACTGGGAGCGCGGCTCTCAGAACTGATGCACTGTCTATACTGGCATGTTACAACGCTGAAACTTGCAGCGCTCAGGGGGGTGTTTTTTCATACCCCTGAGTGAGAAAGTTGCAGCGCTGTAAAGTGCCAGTCTAGACAAGCCCTAAGACTCAACCCTCTTGACCAGCATAAGAGAGACTTCAGCTCTAGAAGTCACTGAGGAAAAACAAGGACTCTCAATGAGTCTGATCAGCTCATTCTTTAAACACTGAAGGGGTGGGCCAAATGGCATCTAGGAACTTTTAACTTAGGTATTTCCACCTGGTGGTGAGAACTATCTCCACTCCCTCTATGACTTTCACTTGGAGTTACTTCACTATCCACATTTAGTGAGGGAGGTTCCATCTAAGGTAACTCCTCTATTATGGCATGTCAAGTACAGTTCTGCTGCCTTTTAGCTAAACAGTAAGCATGAAACATCTCATTACTCCTGCATCCAAGCCTTTGAACTGGTGAATTTTAAACCCAAACAGCCAAAATTGATCACATTAGCAAAGCAGGTATGTGAATTGATCATCTTGGCAAAATAGGTGTGTCTGTTCAAATAAGGTCTGCTCATGAGGTCTTTTCCTCCAGTTCATCAAGATAATTGGCAGGAGATAATTAATTTAGACCACTGACCTACAATTAGGATAGGATATAAAAGTGAGCTCCACATAACTCCTGTCTGATGTCTGATAATATGTACAGTGATTAGCCTTAGATTTACTAAACCTTTAATTTACTAAGCAAAGAGGTCATTCTTCCAACCAATTACCCAGCTAGATATGAACAAAAATGGGAAGATAATTAAAATGACCTTGGCACTAGTGACATGGGCTAGCTAGTGTCCCAGCTCATTGGAAATGAAAATTAACAGATCTTTAACCTACCCAAAAGAAAGTAAATCACAATAGGGGAATTGCCAGGGGATGCACTCCAGAGATTGAGGCTGAAGTGCATTATTACTTAATGGTGTGCTGAATAAAGGCTTCCGAAACTAATTCTAACTTGATTGAACATGGCAGTTTGCAGTTAATGTATGCCAACCCAAACTAACACATTCATTTTCCTTCTTGACTCTTTTCTATTCCAAATAATAAATAGAATGTGAGACTGGTTCTTAAAAGTATCAGAATATCCTGGCCTACTGTACTTTCTCACTGTTATGAGAACCTGGGAAAATTGAGTAATCTGAAACCATAAACCAATCAGCCTGTAAAACCAAGGAAGGATTTATTGAAGGAGAGAATAGAAATGCCAGAAATTATCACAGAAAAATATTAAAAGAGAAATATATAAAACTGTAATTGAAGGTGTTCGCTATACCTAATAAGGTGGTTATGATGACTGGGAAGGGGAAGGGAGCAAACTAGTAACAATGGAGTGTGTTTTCCTTACAGTTCTATCCATTCATTAAGAAGATGATATACACCTGCCTTTTAAGAGGTTAGATTTTAACGTTTCTTGAAATGACTAGCAATATTTTTGTCTGTTTAGTAGCTGTCTCCTTGTAGACCTAATTACTTTGTGTGTGGCTAACTATAATTACCATAGGAATGTGATGGATTACCCCACTTTGAGATTCTCAACCAATCCTGCAATAATGATCATCCTAGCTACAGCGGAGTTACTGAAGAACCCCCAGAGGTTCCCTGGCTCTCATGCTCGGATTTATGGGGTGCTATCTGCTTTTCTGTCTTAGAGCCTCAGCCAGCTATAGAGGGAAGAGTATTTCCCATTTCCTGCTTCCCTTTGGTGGTATCAGGTTTCTTCAATTGTTGCCAGAAGGCTGTATAGATTATGGGCAGTGGATAGTGTTCATGCCCCAACAAACTGCAAGAATGGGAGAAGGGTAATCAGGCATCCCTTGAAGATTCGAGGAAGTAGCCCCAGAAGTGAGCAAGAGATGAAAGAAACCACCAGCCTCTTAGAAGCTCCTCTAAGACTAGGAAAACAAGTTTAGCTGACCGGCTGCATGTGGGAAGGTCGGGTAATGGAGGTCCTTTGTCTGGGTGAACTGCACAATGCCAGGGTGGGGAACATCCATGGGCCTATGGTTATTTATTACTGGATGGGACTAAAACCTTCATTTCAAGAGGGATCAGAGTTAAAACTGAACCCTTTACATAGCCCTAGTTACCATTTAATTAAACGGTGGTTACCTAATACTTGTGCCCCATTACTTGAGGTGTCATCTTTTTATAGTAGAAATATCAGTAGGTAATTAGTTGGCAGTCTTTTCTGGCAGCATTGCTGCTCCTTTTCCCCTCTTCCTGTGTTCTTACTCTGCTGTCACCCTATGCACAGTTGAATGTTCAGGAACAGTTGAATAGGTCATTATCCATTATTTAGAAGTAGCATTGTCAATCAAATATAAATCCCCTCTTTCCCTCTTCTACTTGCCTCCCTCTCCCAATTTTCTTCCTCTTCCTCTCTCTTTAGCCTGGAGACCAATCCCCCAAAATGCTTCTGTGAACTCCAGAATTTTAGTTCATGTGTTAACATGCCATCACATCATGACATTGTTTTACCTAGTGAAACTGTTACACTTCTAAGTATTATGAATTATTAGCATCAAAGAATCAATTGTTGTAAATTATGTGTCCCATACCTCTCTTAAATGTACCTCATTTTGAAGGATGTGACTCAGGGTCTGTGTCACACATAGCACCCCACATTTGGACCGTAGCAAGTTGAGAGGTATAAAGAGTACATGCATGAAATTTGCACAACGTAAAAGTGTTACCCAGCTCTTATCAACGGAAGTAGCCTGAGTATATATAATTTCATTGTCTGTAGGATGTCTGTTTATATAATTTCATTGTCTGTAAATAAAGTGGTATGTGTAAATCACTGTTGCCTAAATTAGGATAACAAGGGACCAAATGGTATTAAATGTCCAAGCATAGTGTGGTAATTAGGGTTTAGGTTGTAGATTCCTTGATGGTAGGGCCTCTGTCACCTCTTAATTCTGGACAGTTCTAAGCACACTTCTTGCACTCGAATAATTCATAATAGTAGTGATACAGCATGTTGATGCTCAGTGGGTTGAATGAAAAATCCCTGATCAATGTCATTTTTGAAAGTATAGACATTATTTATTTCATTATTGATTGATTTCTAGTTCTGCTTCTGTAGCTGTAAGAGAATTATCGTAATTTGTTCAACAGCAGAACACCATAGTGCTTTAAAATTATAATGTGGATGGACCTGCAGAAATGAGCACAGGATCTTAGAGGAGCTGTGAAATCTCAGTCACCATCTTGTAATAGCATCTTCTGAAAAGTAGATTATTACAGCCTTTATTTAAAATTAACTTCCTATGACATACCCAGGGTACAATCAAGACTAATGAGTAGCTGTGTCACCCCTGCCTGCTAACCAGGGGTCCCTTTACAATGCTTTGCTGCTGTAGCCTCCAGCCTGGACTGCTCACACACAGTCTCCAGCATGCAAGTCACTCTCAGCTATGTCTGTGTGTGCTGAGGCCAGTCAGCCAGCCACGCCATGGTTATACAGCCAGGTGACCCCAACATATTCCCAGTCTTAGATTTTCCCTCACAATTGTCTGAGCTGTACTGCCTAACCCTCTTATGGACAATACAAATTTCTATAAAGTTTATTATGTCTTTAATAGGAATAATATGCACACAATTTACCACTCCCAATGGAGTTTCCCAGACACTTCAATTTAAACACATTGGATTAGATAAAACAGTAAAACAAGTTAATTAACTACAAAGAGATACATTTTGAATACAAGTAATGAGGCATAAAAGTCAGAAATGGTTACAAGAAAAATAAAGATAAAACACAATGGGTACCTAATTTAGCGAACTACTTTAAATTCAAAGCAAAGTTTTCTCACCACATGCTTTCAACAATCTTACTGACCAAACTTCTTATTCATGACACCCTCCCCCCAGTGTAACAAATGCTTCCTTTGTAGTTTCTGGTGCCATGAATATGATGGCCAGGAAGAGAGAGGGCGTGTCTTGGGGGTGTTTTTCCCTCCTTTTATAGTGTCAGTCCTCCTTTTGAAAAATATATCCAAATGGGCACCAGGAGACAGAAGGTCTTTGGAGAAAGATGTTCCTTGTTGCTTTTCATCACCTGTCTGAGATTCCTTTGTCTCCCCTTCCTGCTTGATGAATCTGTTTACTGCTTAAATGCAAATTAAGCAGAGCACATGTTCCTTTGTTTAGGACAGTGTTGTTTGCCAACTTCTGCTTGAGTAGGGCTGAATCTTATGACTTCACATAGAACATTTTATCAGCACACTAATGACTAGCAACTTATTTGTGTTCAAATGATATCTCTCAAGGCATACTTTGTACTAAGTTTATTACAATTGTGTGTACAGAGGGCAACATTCTGTCACACTTCCTCTTCCAACCAAACCTTTAAAAAGTAACTAGGGGATTCTTGTTTTTGAAGAGATTCTTCTTTGAGTGCTTGCTCATGTCCATTCCATTGTAGGTTTGTGTGCTCACCACATGCACTGTTGCTGAAAGTTTTTACTGTTAGTGGTATCCGTAGGGGACCAACTCTGGTGACCTCTGGAGTGGCGCGCATATGTGCTGGTATAAGGGGCACTGCCAGGCCCTTCCATCCCTCAGTTCCTTCTTACCACCTGTGTCGGTGCTGGGACGTTCTTCTTGCTCTAGCAAGTGGTTCTCATTCAGTGGTTCTTTGAACTTTTTTTTTTGTAAATAGTTGTATTAGTGTTAGTTAACAGTTCCTAATGAACAGTTGGATGAAGTGAGCTGTAGCTCACGAAAGCTTATGCTCAAATAAATTTGTTAGTCTCTAAGATGCCACAAGTCCTCCTTTTTTTAGTATACTCTAGTGATAGATAGTCCCCCGAGGAACTTAGCCCAGGGATGGGGCATGCCCTGCTTCCTAGGCTTCAAGCTTTGTGATTGATGTAAGAAGCCCATGACAATCAGTGATCCATATCTTAGCTGTCTGAGTGAGTCCCACATTTGCGAGAAGTGTCACATTTGCAAGGGATTCAGGCCCTGGACCAAGGAGAAAAATTGGACTCTGCCCACTCCTCATGGAGTCAGCGCTTGCACCAGCCTTGGAGCTGGCCCATTTGGACTCGGTACCAAATACTTTGGCATTGATAAGAAGCACCCACCAGCACCAAATGCATCCTGGTGCCAATCCATGTCACCGGTGTGACAGGTTGGACGACCCTTCTGGGATGCCACCTGATGTACTGGGATTTCACTGAGCCTCCTCTGCTCAGTCAGCCTGGGTTTCCTCTCCCTGCTTTGTTGAATTAGGCTCTCCGTCCTCTTGCTGCACACACACGCAGGTAGGGCCACACCCCGCAGCAGATACAGACTGGAGTCAGCTCTGTGTGAGAGGACTCTCCCAGCACTCATGTGCACACCCCTTTTTGGAGATAAACCCACAATAATACTGTCTTGCGCTGTATAGAAAAATCTGCACAGCGCAAGCTCATAAAAATCTGCCCTCTTCCTCAATGTGAAGAGAGATGAGCACAACTTCTTGTCCCCACAGTTAGAAATTGTACAAACTGGGTTATATTATAAACAAGAAATAAGTTTATTAACTACAAAAGGTGAATTTTAAGTGAATATAAGGGATAACAGACAGAACAAAGCAGATTACTGAGCAAATAAAACAAAGTATGCAAGCTAAGCTCAATATACTTAAGAAGCAGGTTACAAAATGTAATTTCTTACCATAAATGTTATTTTAGGCAGTTTGCAGAATTTCTGTGGTTCAGAGTTCCAGTTATATTTCTTTTCAGGCTGGATCCCTGTCTCAGTCTGGACTCCACACCCCACTTCCCTTCAGGTTTCTCTAGCAGTCTTTCTTCTTGGACAGACAGGCCATGGAGAGGAGGAGTCCCATTTGCCTTCCTCCCCACCCTTAAATAAGATTTACATAAGGGGGGAATCCTTTGTTTCCCAAACTTGATTCCCCTTCCTTTCCAGTGGAAAGTTACAAGAAGTCCCAGGTAATGTTTAGTATCAGGTGACAAGACCACCTGACCTAGTAGGGTCATAGTTATGTCCCCAGATGACTCCCAGGATGGAGAGAGATTAGTATCTTCATGGTCTTTTGTTCTTCCTGGTGGCTGATCAAATCTGATGGTCTGTTGTCTGGTGGGTGTCTTCCAAATACATACCCAGTTGTAATTGTTACATAGTCCATATTCCTAACTTTAGATACAGAAATGATACATGCATACAAATTGGATAATCACATTCAGTAAATCATAACCTTTCCAATGATACCTTACAAGACCCATCTTGCATAAAGCATATCTCAGTTATGTCATATCCATATTATAACCATATTTCCATAAAGAATATGGAGTGCAACGTCACAACTGCTACTGGCCAAAAGGCACAGAAAGCATGTGGGAAGGGGGCACTCCCTGGGGATCCATAAGGGCAAGGATAAGGGAGACGCTGAGCCTAGGCTAGCTCAGACCATCTCACCATCACTGGAGTACAGCCAGGTGGCAGCCTTGCTTGTTGGCTTTAGTCTGCTCATGATGTGCCTCCAGTTAGTGGTGAAGGCACATGGTACCTCACAGTGCCGTCAACCCCAGAAGCCTTTCAAGTGGCAAAGGACATCTTCTCCCTTCTGGTGCCACTTACTCCTTGGAAGAGAGGCCCAAAGCCCCCCACCTCCCAACCATTTTTAGGGAAAAGCCTTCAATGGCACCCCTACAAAAGTCACCCCGTGGCACCGAACTCCCCCATCTCACTTGCCAAGGCCACACCAACAACCTTCAGAGCCACTCCTCAGATCATAGACCTGTGGCCACTCAGTGAGTTCCTGGCACAGAAAGCTGGACTATAGGCACCGATCCCCTGGATCCCAACATCCGTCATTGGACCTGCAGTATTGGGCCACATAGGGATGCCGCCGGTCTCCAGAACCTTGGCAGTGGTCACCCAACACTGTGCCCAGGTGCCACTCACCAGAGCCCCGACACTGATCCCTGGAGTCCCGATGCCAGTCCCCAAAGCGTCGCAGACTATCCCTGCACTCCTGGTCCTGGTCACCAGAGCCTGCACACTGTATTTGAAGCAGGTGGCATCACCCCCCAGATTATTACTGAGGCTATGGGCAGCACCACCGTTAGCTGGATATGCGGCATGGCTCAGCAGGTTCCCGGTACTGCTCCCCAAATGGCAGGCATGAGACTGTGAGATATAGTGGGGAAGCATACTCTATGGTGGTGCCGACCTGGTCGCCAGAGGAATATCATTCCTCCTTGGGCTCTGAGAGCAAGGAGTTGATGGTTCCTAGAGACCTACCACCACCTGCACAATCAGCAGGTTTTCCCCAGGGCCAATCTAGAAGTACGTGGCCACAGGGCTAGTGGCTGGGGCCCTGGCAAATGTATAACCCATGGACATGTCCCCAAACTGGGGGACCTCAGGCCCAGCGCTCAGTCTTGGGGGCATCAGAAAGATCTTCAGTCTCGGTGTCTCGCCTTCTCCCTGACTCAGACGTCGGGTCGGTCCAAGGGGTCCAGGAGCCACTTCCTCCAGTGCATGTGGTTCCCTGTCCCAAGTTCCCCGCCCCTTATCCTGTGCTGGTCTCCTCCTCATCACAGATGGTGTCTCAAGATGATGTAAAAGCCCACCAGGAGCTGCTTAAACAGGTGGCAGCGAACCTGGGAGAGAAGGTGGAGGAGATGTCGGAACCAGCAGATTCCCTATTCAATGTGCTGGCTGCAGCGGCCCCAGCAAGGGTGGCCCTACCTGTCAATGATGGAGTGGTTAAAATTGTAAAAGCCCTGTGGCAGACCCCATCATTCTTGCCCCTTATTTCGAAGAGGGCAGAGTACAAGTGTTACATCCCTGCAAAAGGGTTTGAGTACTTATATATGTACCCCTCCCCAGGGTCACTAGTAGTTGCGGTGGCCAACGAGTGCAACAGGCAGGAGCAAACCAGCTCAACCCCTTGAATAAAGATGTGAAGTGACTTGATCTCTACGGCAGGAAAATTTATTCTACGGCCAGCCGACAGCTTCACATCACAAACCATCAGGCCCTGCTCAGCAGGTATCACTTTAATGTATGGCAATCCATGGCCAAGTTTGCTGACTCACGCCCGCACGACTTTAAGCAGGAGTTCAATGCCATGCTGGATGAGGGCAGGGCAATTGCAAGAGCCTCCCTCCAGGCTGCTTCAGATGCAGCAGATTCCACAGCCAGAGCGATGGCGTCAGTTGTGTCAATGAGGGCGTCATGGCTGCAGTTGTCTGGCCTATTAGTGAAAGTCCAATAGTCCATCCAGGACCTCCTGTTCGATGGCTCGGCCCTGTTTGCTGAACAAACGGATAGATTTTACCACCTGAAAGACTCAAGGACCACTCTTCACTCGCTGGGTCTGAACATCCCAGCCCTTGCTAGGAATAGATTTAACCTCAGCACATGCAGAGGTTCATGAGTCAGGCCAGAGTGGAACCATACCGCAGGAAGAGCACGGGACATAGGCATTGCCAGGGCCAACCGCTGGCAGGGGGGCACATTCAGTCTTGAGCCACACCCCTCCTAAGAACAGACAATCCTATTGAGGGGGTGCTTGAGGGTGACCTCCCAGCCTGCAACCAGGATCTGTCTCTCCTTTTATTTTTTCACTATTGCCTTACCTCCCTGCTTGGACCACTATAACTACAGACTGCTGGGTCCCCAATATGGTGGCAGTGATGTATACCCTCCAATTTCTTTCTATCCCTCCTTCCCAATCCCTCTTCAGGGACCTGTCTCAGGAGCAACTGCTCACTCGGGAGGTACAAGCCCACCTGAAGTTGGGGGCTGTAGAGGAAGTTCCTACAGAACGAAGAGGGGAAGGATTTTACTCCTGGTACTTTCTCATTCCAAAGGCCAAAAGGGGCCTACGGCCCATCCTAGACCTGCGAGACCTCAACAAATACCTCAAAGAGTTGAAGTTCTGCATGGTCTCCCTGGCCTCCATCATTCCCTCCCTGGATCCTGGAGACTGGTATGACACCCTCGAGCTGAAGGATGCTTACTTTCATATTTTGATCTTTCCCGGCCAAAGGAGATTTCTACAGTTTATGGTCAGTCAGACACACTACCCCAAATGGTGCTCCCATTTGGCCTAGCGACAGTGCCAAGTGTGTTTACAAAGTGCACGGCAGTAGTCGCAGCCTACCTCAGACATTGATGTATCCAGATCTATCCCCTATCTTGATGACTGGCTCATCAAGGGCCGCTCCAAAGAGCAGGTGCAGGTCACTTGTCAAGCTGTGGGCCTGTTGATAAACAAACAAAAATCGCTATTGGTCCCTGATCTGAGGATAAGAGTTCAGAGGAGCTGTCCTCGACTCCACCCAGGCCGGAGCATTTCTACCATAGGCCAGGTTCAGGACAATGTCAGATCTGATTGCCCAAGTCACCGCTCACCCACCCACCACAGCTTGGATCTGCCTCAGACTCCTAGGGCACATGGCTGTGCCTGTATCATCCAGCATGCAAGGCTGTGGCTAAGGCCCCTTCAAATGTGGTTGTCGTTGGTCTATTCCCCTGCCAGACACCCTTTCGACAGGCTCCTCACGATCCCACCCCAGGTACTCACCTCCCTCCAATGGTGGTCCAACCTGAACCCGGTGGTGAAAAGTGTTCCGTTTGTGACTCCACGGCCCACAGTATCCCTGGTGTCAGATGCATCCAACCTTAGTTGGGGAATGCACCTCGGTGCTCTCAAGACTCAGGGGCTATGTCACGAAAGAAGTTGTTGCTTCACATAAATGTCAGAGAGCTCAGGGCTATCTGCCTTGCTTGCGAGGTATTCCTTCACTATCTGTTTGGTTGCATGGTGCAGGTGCTGACAGACAACATGGCCTCCATGTTCTATGTCAACAGACAGGGAGGAGCCTAGTCATCAGTCCTTTGTCAGGAAGCCTTTCACCTGTGGGACTTCTGCATCAAGCATGCGATCCACCTGGAAGCCTTCCACCTCCCTGGTGTTTGGAACATGCTAGAGGATCACCTCAGCGGGTCCTTCTTCTCTGACCACAAGTGGTCGAGATTGACAAGACACGAGTCATTATGATTGTCCTGGCCTGGCCTTGTCAGCATTGGTTCAGCATGCTCATGGACTTGGCAGTAGCAGCTCCATGGGCTCTTCCTAACCACCCGGACCTGCTCTCTCAGGATTACAGGCGGTTGCTGCACCTGAACCTCACCTCTCTCCATCTCATGGCGTGGATGCTGTGTGGCTGAACTCTGAGGAGCAGGCCTACTCCAGTCAGGTCCAGCAGTTTCTTCTGGAAAGCAGAAAGCCCTCCACTAGGGCTACTTACCTTGCGAAGTGGAAACACTTCTTCTGCTGGGTATCGGAGTGGAATATCTCTCCTGTCAGCACATCTCTGCAATCCATCCTGGATTACCTTCTCAATTTAAAGCACCAGGGCCTTGCCTTTTCATCAATCAAGGTGCAAGGTGCATCAAATCAAGGTTTTGGTAGCCATATCGGTCTTCCACCCTCACATCCATGGTAGATCGGTATTCTCACATGAGAGGATGATCCCAGGTTCGTGAAGGGCCTCAAGAGACTGTTTCCTCCATTCTGGGATCCGGTCCCCCAATGGGATCTCAACCTGGCCCTCTCCAGGCTCACCAGTCCTCCTTTTGAGCCTCTCGCCTCTTGCTCTTTCTCGCACCTGTTGTGGAAAGTCACAATCCTTGTAGCTGTTACCTTGGTGAGGCGAGTCTCTGAGATTGAAGCTCTTATGTTGGAGTCCCTGTATACGGTGTTCTACATGGACAAAGTCCAACTGCATCCCTATCCTGCCTTCCTGTCAAAGATGGTGTCACACTTCCATGTCAACCAGGACATCTCCCTCCCAATATTCTGTCCAAAGTCCCATGTATCCAACGAGGAAAGGCGTCTACATACCCTAGATGTCAGGCATGCACTGGCTTTGTACCTCGAGTGTACTAAATCCTTCCACAGATCAACTCAACTCTTTGTTGCAGTGGCTGATGGAATGAAGGGCCTCCCAGTGTCATCTCAGAAGATTCCACGAGGGGTCAGATGTCATTGGCCACTTTTCTGGCCTGCGTTCCCATCCAGGACATCTGTAGAGCCGTAGCATGGTCATCTGTACATGCATTATGCCATCATGACAACATGGTCATGATGCATTATGCCATCACCCAGCAAGCCAGGGATGAGACTGGATTTGGCAGAGCTGTGTTGTAATGAACTCCATGAACTTCTACCTGCCTCCGAAGATACGGTTTGAGAGTCACCTACAATGGAATGGACATTAGCAAGCACTCGAAGAAGAAAAAATGGTTACTTTTGTAACTGTTGTTCTTCGAGATGTGTTACTAATGTCCATTTCATGACCCACCCTCCTTTCCCTCTGTGAGACTTCTGGCAAGAAGGAACTGAGGGAGGGAGGGGGCCAGCAGCGCCCCTTATACTGGTGCATATGCGCGCCACTCCAGAGAACACCAGAGATGGTCCCCTACGGATACCACTGAGGGTAAAAACTTCCAGCACTGATTCATGTGGTGAGCACACACACCTACAATGGAATGGACATAAGCAACACATCTTGAAGAACAACAGTTAGAAAAAGTGATTAACCATTTTTTCCAAAATGGCAGCCAGCAGCAGTTGACTTTGAGGCTGGTGGAATGGAAGGGTTCCCATTGGTCTGCCACATTTTTAAAATGTATGGCCCTATATTAGAATGGAAATGCTACCAGGTTCCTTCTCTCCCTAACATAAATCTTTTTGCCTCTCCACAAATTAAATTATCATTCATATTTCTTATTGTGAATTAGGTTCTCACAGAGATCTTTATTATAATAAATGTGCTTGTTATAAATCATTTTAACAATTTAGTCTATAAATCGATAGAAAGTACTTTGCTTTTGTGTTAGAGAACAGAACTTATTAACAAAGGGGATTTCAATGTGTTATGTTTGCTGCATGCTGCATGCTGATTGGCTGATTACCTTTACCATGTTTACCTCAACTGTACATTAATAATACATAATTATGCAAAAATAAATGTTTGAGTTAGAACTGCTTGTGAACAGTGGAGAACCATCAGTGAAGAAAAAAAACAATAAGCATAAGAACATCATAATTGTGGTGGTTTTTTTGATTGTGTGGAAACATGGATAGATTCAAACAGACCCTTTTCACCTGTTGGGATTATACTTCAAAGGATCTCCTTGAGGATAAGAAATGCACTAGGATCTTCTGTGCTAGCACATGTGATGCTTTGTTAAGAGAGCCAGTAGGGGGGTTATAAACTTCTAACCCTTTGTGAAGCAAACTAAAGGGTTTTTTTCATAAACATGACTGAAATGAATCCTCTAGTGTTTGAACAGTTCTATTTAGAACTCAAGTCCCAATACACCATCCTCTTCAGCATTTAGTAGACAACTATTATTCCCTCATGTCATTGACTTAGGTGTTACTCAATCCTGAAGTTTCAGTGTACATTAGAGCTGGGTGGGAAGTGGCTTTCCCATTATGTAGGAGTTTGAAATTTCAATTTCCCCCCTCACCCTAATTTGGGATTAAAATATGAAGTTTCAAAAATTTTCATGAACTGATAAACCAGTCAAAATGTTTTGTTTCAGCAATTTCAAAATGTGTCATTTTGACAATGAATTTTTAATTTTTTTTAAACTTTATAAATTAACTAAAATTTTGAAATGACAAGTTGTCTAGAACTGGAAATCCTTTCAAGTGTCAAAAATCGGCATTTTGACAACTTTGAATTTTTTTTCAAAAATTTTTTGAGATTCATTGAAACTGACCCTTCTCCCCAAACAGTTTTCGGTTTAGTGGATTGACATTTCCCAACCAATAAAAGCTATGTTGAAAAATATGCAATCAGCTCTAGAACACATAGGCACAACTCCCTGGATATTCCATAGCAGCACATAAGATTCAGAGGTGAACCTGCCCTGAAGATGTTGGCCCCCAGGACTGATCAGTGTACATAATCCTCATGCATTTTATGAGTGACAAGGAAAGCAGGAAAATATAAGCTAGAAAATAAAAAATGAGAGGAAGAGTTGGTTGAGGGACTGCAGAGAAATAGAGATGGGAGAGAGAGGAATAGAACAGAAGAGAGAGATTACAATCCAGTTGTCTGACACAGTGATGCTCAGTCAGCCAGCCTGTCAATAGTTTGGAGTGGAAACTACAATTCTGACCACTTTCTATCTAGAAAGGAGAGAAGCCACTCCAGTCAATAGCTAACCCATCCACTCCTGCTAGAGACCACAGTCATCAGGGTCAAAGGCAGCTGATAGATCTAATGGTCACATTGCTAGGAGGAGATACTCAACCAATGCCACTTAATTATTTTCTGTCCTATAACCATGACTAAAATTGGTCTGATCAGGACCAAGAAAACCCCTGGCTTCAGACCCTCTCCTGTCAGAGCTGCTTTCCTATAGCCTCATCAGTGATCTTCCCTAAAAACAGAAGATTTGAAATTGGTTGATAGTAAGACTATCAACATCAAGTGACAGTTTCTGGAGTAGGGGTCTGCCTAGTGACTCTTTGATCACACCAGGCATCCTACTTTTACAGAGAAAACTAATGACAGTCTCCCTGCTGGCCTTAATTAGCCAAAATGGATATGGGACCAATTCATAGCATATGGCCTGAAATATACCCAACAACTTCAGAAGTCAGTAAGTGACACTGGCTGAAACGCAAGCAGAAAAGACATTTGCCTTGTCCCCACAAAATATTGCTCTGATCACCATCATTGTAGATCACTCAAATCTACATGGAGCTATTTTTATGGAAGAGTAATGAAAATTCCTCAGTCTGGGGGGGAAAAGACCCTTAACTGTAACTAAGCATAGGCAGTCTAGATTAACCAGGCTATTACCCAAGCACATTGGTCTATAATGGAGGCATACCTCACAGCTTACTAAGACCTATATGTGGGATGCAATGTGTAAAAGGGCTCAAAATGAAGTACATAAAAATAATTCATACAGGAAACTTAGATAAGGGATGTCTCTTAAAACGAGGGACATCTGAGCATTGTGCCATAAGACTTCACAAAGTGATCATGTGTAGTAGAGCTGATTGGAACATTTTTTGATTACGTGTTTTTGTTGAACTGTGCTATTTTTTTTAAGCTGAAACATTTTTGTGGAGACATCAATTTTGACAACAATTTTCAATGGGAAGTTCTGAGGCCCAGAGTGGACTCTCCAGTCATTTCCCGAGAGAGACCGGAATAAAATACCTGACCTGTTCAATCAGAAAATGGACATTTCAACACAAATCCATTTTATAAAGACATTAGAAAGATTTTGGTTTTGTTCCAATGAAGAATGAAAACAGAACTCAAAGCATTTAATTGTTGCGAAACAAAACTGTCCTCTGGCCAGCTCTAATGTATAACTGGAAAGTTCTGACACCCATCCTTCTGCTATCTTCCTTACTACTCCATCTTTTGCAAATCCATTTTAAACCCTGAGAGCCCATGAGAATAAAGCTGGGTGAGAGACAGAGGCCACTGTATCAGTGCACATGGCATTCTGAAATTCAATTAGGCCATCAAGAGTGTTGTCTGTCAGCAAACCAGTGTGCTCCCTTTAAGCTTTCTGGAAATAATCAGGTTCCGTTTTAGTCACATATCTATATCTTGTCCTGTTAGATTGTGTAATAGAAAAGAGTCTCATTTACTAGGTATAATTATCAGTGAGCAGCGGCATATTGATTGGAGATTACTTTGTAGTCTGCTCAGAACACAGAAGTGTACTTGGGTGAGAAGAAAAAAACATTTAAGACCCATCCACAGTTTCTTTCTAGATATTAGTGGTATCAGATCAGGAATTCAATTATTTACAGTTGGCCTATGTTAAAAATCCCATCTCAACACAATATGAAAAAACTAGCAAAGTATGTAAGTTTTGCAAGCTCTTTGGCTAAATATTTCTTAATTTCAACAGACTTTGCCTCAAATTGCTTTGAGGAATGGCTACCATTTTAGGAGCAAACCAAGACCTCTCTTCCTGATGGCAGTAATTTATCTATCGCTTTTATCCTTAATTATTATTATTGTTAATAATTAATTAAACCTTTTGAAATTTGCAGCTATGACCTGTCCTAGCTTTTATTTGTGTATAATATGCTTTTGTTTTTAGTCCAAGGTGAAAAAGAACATGCAATTCTTCCTTCCCACCTCAATTACAGCAATAGATTTCTTGATTGACTGAGATATTGATGGTGGGAATTTGGCAGCTAACTCCCATTTGTGCCTTTGAAAATCTGCACCATATAATTTAATCTTTGATCTACCTGTCCTGTAATATAGTAATAATCCCAGACTGGGCGTGGTCAGAGGAAAAGAGACTGAGTCATCAGGGGCTGGTTTGCTGCAAACCTCTCATGAGAAAATCTGAAGCATGTGAATGGAACCATGCTGCATTTGCACAGTTCTAATTAGAAATTGAGTTCTAACATCCCCTCCCCTGCATTAACCATTAGGCAACACTCCATCATGCAAAAATATTGTCTTTCCTCTCTGCTTTCCACTAGCACCAATTCCCCATCCTGGTTCTCTGTTTATAGAAACAAGTTTAAAGCTATTTTTTGATAAAACAATCTTTGGAAGAATCATGACTTTCAGCTTTCCTAAACATTTGTGGGATTGAGGGGGAAATCTTCTTTTTACTACCCTGTTTTAGCAAATGTACAATACACCTTTCGAATAAATGGCCGTTAAATTATGGGACTAGATTCTTCAGTTCCAAATCACTATGAAGTGATTTTACAATGATAGTGTAATACAATGGTGAGTGATTTTATGAAGAGCAAGTGACTGTTAACTTTGGAATGTGTTGGTTCTCAATTAAGGATAGGACTGTGGCCCAGCCTTACATGCTGTGCATGCATATAAGGGGGCCAAGAATCGCCCAACTCCAAGTCAACATGTGGGCAGGAAGTGGGTGGAGATGGGCAGGATGTAAGTGAAGCCTTGACTTCAGCCCTCAAAGGGCCAGCCTGTGTAGCTGAGCATGTATATTGTGGAGAAGGGGAGGTAATCTGCTACTGTTAAGAGGCAGTAGGAAATTCCTTCCCCTCAGAAGAAAGGGGATGGCAGTTACAATTCCTTTCCTTGGCCCCCTACAGCATTGGAGCTATGCCAACCCCCGGCACAGGACTGTACTTAAATGTGCAATCTAGCAGTATGTTAAAAATTGTAAAAGGCAACCTGAAATCAGTGTGATGTAATTCAAATTCTGTCTCCAGAAACACTGTGTATAATCTTTGTCTTGCTATTAATTAAGAAACGTCTGTTACTGCACTGGACTATTATACAATTTAGCTTTTTTCTGGCTTTGGTCAAACAATTTAGCTATTTTCATTACGCATCACTAGTGATTTGTTAATTAAATCTCTACAGCCAATCAGAATCTAGCTCTGAGAGCAATCTCATTATTTTTTCCAATTTTCACTCTCTTAAAAGTACCCAAAGTAAAGAATTCTTAAAAAGCAGCAACCTGAGTTTACATGCTACTGGAATATATGGCTTCATTTTAAGAAAATTGCCAATATTACATAAAGATAATTTAATGGTATTACTTTATTGACTTTTCACTATTTCAACCAGCGGCACATTGATCCTGAATCTGTGCAATCGCTTGCTGCTTAGATATGGTACATGCTGCATAGAAAGATTGCTGCCTCTGCTATTGGGGAAAAAAGGGTATATTAATACAAAGCACACACTACATAATTTGTTTATGTACCTGGCTACTAGTCAATGATCTCTGCCTATTTCCTAGTGAATACATATCCACTTCACCAAACCGTTACACTTGGCATTATAATGGTATTTTGTTGATGGTCTCAGTGGAGATGTATCGGAATTAATGGTTCTGGGGCAGATCACCATCTTATCACTGTAAATGGTCTCTCCAGAACAGAGGGATGGTGAGGCATGTTGGCAGATGGAAGGAGAGAAATTTTTTTGCATTATCATGGCCTGTTCTGTCCCAATTCTGTGGATAATCAGTATCTCATTCTCCAGGTCTGTCAGTCATGAGTCTAAAAATTTCACAATAAGTAACTATATAGACTGTTGGATAAAAAGAGGAAAAAATGTCCAGTCAACAGAAGTTAATAGCAGCCGCTGAAAGAAGACTGAGCGGGACAACACGCACATATATTAAACAAGGCCAATTTTAAAGAAAAAGTATATATCATCTAAAAAAAATATCTAGATCGATATTGCCAAGAGGTGAGTGTTCATCCCAAAAATGTTTTGCAGTACAGCTGCCAAAGACAAGCTGAGAGCATTAGGAAACAATCTGACTCTATACATAGTAGGGGCCCAGTGAAGAAAGAAACTGTATTTACTTCATAGCAGTTGAGTATAAATACATAAAATTGTTCAGGATACTTTATACACCTCAGGGAAGGCTCTATGTGTACTGTGCTTATGCAAGTGTGAAAATGGGCATACCATGTACTTTTTTAGGGAAGGAGCTGAATAAATCTTTCATCTCCTGCTCCTGAGCTTCTCCAGGAAAGATGAAGCAACATCTATGCACATCACCTGCACATCTACCAATGTGATATGGGCCATCATGTGCCAGCAATACACTTCTGCCATGTACATTGGCCAGACTGGACAGTCTCTATGTAAAAGAATAAATGGACACAAATCAGATGTCAAGAATTATAACATTCAAAAATCAGTCGGAGAACACTTCAATCTTTCTGGTCACTCGATTACAGATCTCAAAGTGGCAATTTTTCAACAAAAAAACTTCAAAAACAGACTCCAACGAGAGACTGCTGAATTGGAATTTGCAAACTGGATACAATTAATTTAGGCTTGAATTAAGACTGGGAGTGGATGTGTCATTACACAAAGTAAAACTATTTCTCCTCCCCCCCACTATTGTTCCTCACACATTCTTGTCAACTGCTGGAAATGGCCCACCTTGATCATCACTACAAAAGGTTTTTTTTTTCTCTCCTGCTGGTAATAGCTCACCTTACCTGATCACTCTCTTTACAGTGTATATGGTAACACCCATTGTTTCATGTTCTCTGTGTATATAAAATCTCCCCACTGTATTTTCCACTGCATGCATCCGATGAAGTGAGCTGTAGCTCATGAAAGCTTATGCTCAAATAAATTTGTTAGTCTCTAAGGTGTCACAAGTACTCCTTTTCTTTTTGTGGATACAAACTAACACAGCTGCTACTCTGAAACCTTTATGCAGTTTGCCTCCTCTGGACCTTAGGAATTCCACAAGATGGGTGCTGCATGGCTAGCTGGAGAAGCAGAGGTATAGATGGGGTCATAGAGGGAGGAGAACTTCCCACCACTCTTCAAAAATTGAAATAAATTTTCTAAAACATGAAAGTGAGGCTGTGACTGCTCCTCCAGCCCCTCCTTCAGCGCAGGAACCACTATCAGGAATGAAGCTGGCAAGCAGCTCTTCTCCCTTACAAGTGCAGAGCCCTGAACCCCAGTCCTGCTCCTTCCGCCTGCACTGCCACCTGATGGTCAGGTTACAGCTGTAACTTAGACAAGACTAAATGGTAAGTCCTCTCTTCTAAAGCAGGTAAGAGCAACAGGGATGCTATGACAAACCAGACCGCTTATTTCAAAGAAATGGATGTCTGATGTTATTGACACGTCCTCTTGCTGGGCTCAGCCCCACTTATTTTGGCCATTGACTACTATTTTCATTGTTGTCATGCCACAGTGCTTCCAGTGCTCCCACCACCACACCAGAAACATTCTGCTTCAGCTCCACCCCTTTCCAGGGATCAGCCAGGTTACAGACCCAAAAGATACCCAGCAGACCTACCTTTCTGATGGCATCTGGCAAACCAGCAACTATTCCTCCACTTGGAACATTCCATGGAACCATCTAGATCCTCATCTATCCTAGTTAAAATTGGGAGGAACTGTCCAAACGAACAGAAAAGCAGACACAAGAAACTAGATTCCAGACATCTCACATCTATACACTGCACAGAAGCACGAATGAGGCAGAAGTTGGAAACAAACAGCACAAAGTATCATGAACTAGAGTCTATATGGATCAAAACAAGATCTGCCTCTGACAAACAAACAATATATAACCTCATCAGTGATGAAGCACTGGATGTAGCCTGCATTCCAGATACCTGGCTGGATGATACCGCTGGCCCTGTGCATCTTGTCTCCTCCAGGACATTCAGTACATCAGACCAAGACAGGATAAGATGGCAGACCTCACTGCATTAATCTTTTCTTCAAACAAAAAATGCAAAAGAGATGCCTCAGGTAAGATAACTTCATTTGGAGTCATTCATCTGACAGTAGAAACCAGAACCAAAGCTAGTAAATTTTTATTCTCATTTACAGATCACCACAGACTAAAGGATTCACAAAGGAGCCCACTTGTTGGCAAAAGTGGTCAAATACCCCTGACTTGTTAATATGCATGTAGAAATCTCCTAGGATGATAAGGTGACAAATGCAAAAGACCCCAAACTTATCCCCTCACTTTCCTCCCTAGGACTTTCACAGGTCATATCTAGTCCAATCCTTGCAGCCAGTCACATCCTGGACCTGATCCTTGGCCTACATGTCAAGATAAAGGACATCACAACCAGCTACTGTCTTGGACAGACCATCACCTCATTAGGGCAGTAGTCAGAGACTTCCCATCATTCAGGCAACAAGATCGACCAATCCTAATTAGACCAAAAGGACTCAAGAGCTCCAACAATTGCCAGAGTCTGCTAAAGGACAACAGCACCCCAACCCCTAGACGAGGATCTGGTGAATCATTACCATGGCCTCTGCCATGGACACACTTGCCACCCAACGTCTTCTTCCTCGCCATCACATACACAGATCTCCATGGTTTTGTGACACCCTCTGCTAGATGAAGAGAAAGGGGGGGGGAAGTCAAGGTCAATGGCAGAAAACAAAGGCTGATTCAGACAATGAAACAATGAATTTCTCAAAGCCTGTGCTGAGGCTGTATTACAGACCAAAATAACCTTCCTATTAGCCTCCATTGATGCTGCCAGATCCTGCCCCCGAGAGCTATCCTGATGATAAACTGCTTAATCAGTCCTACACCAAGCACTGTGAAAAAACTATCATCCAACTTCATAAAAAAGATCACACACTTTCAAGAAGCTTTCCCAAACAGCTTCGATCTACTCCACCTCCAGCCAGCAACCAACCAAACAGCCCACCTGCATTCCCAGAGTTCAGTACATTCATTCATCAAGAATGACACCTAAAGAAGTATCAATGCAAGATCTGTGAATCCCATGCTCTTCCTGGTTTGTGAAAGAGAATCATGAACAACTGGCACCAATTCTGACTGAAATAACCAAGGTCTCATTCAAAGAAGGAATCTTCCCTTCCTCCTTCAAACATACAATAGTCTGTCCAACACTGAAGAAACCACCTTGGATATTTCAGTCTTACCAGCTACCCCAGTGTCAAACTTCCCATTTCTGAGCAAGCTGATAGAGAAGTAAGCAAAAGATCAACTACAAGCTTATCTAACTGAAGCTAACATTCTAGACCTGGGACAATCTGGATTCAGGTCAGGACACTGAAACAAAACCACTTTAGGGCACTGATGGATGATCTCCTGTCAATGGCTCAAGGACAGACATCTATTCTCATCCCGTTGGAGCGCTCTGCATCATTCAACACTGCTGACCATGAGATTTTACTGATTAATCTGAGAAAGGTGATGGGCATCCAGGGTAATTCATTAAAATCACTTGAGTACTTCCTGGAAGGACACTTCCAACAAGCACTGATGGGAAAGGGCATCTCCACCACTCGAATGCTCACTTGAGGAGTTCCACAAAGATCAGTTCTCTTTCTGGTCCTTTTCAGCATCTGCATACAACCACCAGGTGAACTGATCAGATGACAAGGTCTCAGGTGCCAGCAGTATGCAGATAATGCACAGTTGTGACTATTCTTCATCACATATGACCAAACCACTACCACCAAGATAGACCAGTGCTTGGATGAGATCTTCTCTTGGATGAAGAACAGCTGGCTGAAGCTGAACCCGAGCAAGATGCTGGTTGGTAGAGGAAAGTATTTTTGAAAAACTTCCATCCATGGTACAGTCTCTATTGGTTGGAGATATGTACCCACAAATGGTCTATTCACTCCATATCCTTGGAGTACTTTGGGATTCCTTGCTGATGCTGAGATCTCACACAGCAGTATCGTAACACTTTGTATCATCTTCATTTGGCTAGGAAACTCCATCCCATCCTGGCAGACAAAGACCTAGCCTCAGTTATTCATGCCTTTGCCACCTCTCAACTGGACAAGAGCAATGTGATATATCTGCGTATGAAACTTAAGAATTTCCAACTAGTACAGAATGCCATAGTGAATCTCCTCAGAAACACAAGCTACCAGGAATGTATCTGACTGGTCCTCTGCTCTCTAGACAGGAATATCAAATCAGGTTCAAGGTCCCACTCCTTATCTTCAGAGCGCTCCATGGCCTGAGCCCAGGATGTCTAAAAGATCATCTGAAGCTTTGGTTGAAGATCATGTTTGACAACCACGCTCCTCTGGCACAGTGGAACTCTCAACAATGAAAGCAACACTCATCTGTGCAGGAGTGAGAACTTTCTCCAGGGGGTGGTCCTAGACTGTGGAATGAAGAAATAAGGACCCTCACAAACCTCACCGCTTTCCACTCCAGGTGCAAGGTGCATTTCTTTGACCTTGTCTTCTCTAATATAAACACACAGCAACATCTCAGCTTTGGTCCAGGCCTGCCCCTCTTAACCTCTTCTTCACTACCCTGGCCCCCTCACCTCTCTTCCCTTCTAATTTAACCAATCCCCTCCCAAGTAATCCCGTCCAAGGAAAAATAATCATAGAAATAACATCACATTTCCCATGATCACATTTATCACTCTGCTTGTGTGTTACATCCCTTCCTCCATCCTGTGTTTGTCTTGTCCAATTAGACAATATTGCCTCATTGTTTCCTTGAACTCCCACATGTCTATATTCATCTGTTGTTTCGTTTTAGATTGTAAATTCTTTGGGGCAGGAACCATCTTTTTGTTCAATGGAGTCCTGGTCCTGGCTCCTATGTGCTATGGTAATGCAAATAAATAATAGAGTGTATGCAAATTCTAATTCACTTCATATGCTAGTGTATAAAGCAAAGTTGTCTCTAAACTGGTTTTTAATGCCTACCCCAAACGTTCAGATATGTCTGCAACACTGTGAAGCACAGAAGCATTTTAAAAAGTAATATATTTGATGTTAGTTTTATCTGCATTCTTTTAAATGAAAGCTGAGATTCTCATGCAGTCTCCTGAGTGCAGAAGCTGAGGCTTTAAGGAAAGCCATTAGATATCATGAACTCCCAGTAAAATTGGGAGATGACACTACATTCTTTTAGTATACCAGGTAGTATTCTTCTGCTGTCATGTTAATGCCTAATATCAGTAAAATTAAAATGTACATTTATTATATTTTTTATGCTTTTGGATGCATTTTTAGAATTATTTCTATAAAATCATGGTTTATTCAATGAATTTGAAATCAATTAACTTTGCTGCATGTATCAGTACGGGGCCATTGCCTCACATGTTGTGTCTAACACACCGCATACTATAAGGGGCTTGACCATAGGTATATTTTTTCCAATGGACCAAAACATATTTATCCTTTAGGAACAAAAGGCATATATATACCATGTCTACCTTCTTTATGGGATCAGTTCAATATCATCCCTTTAGAACGATATATATTTGTAAACAGCACAGCTGCTATAGAAATCAATGCACCCATGCAAACATGGATTAAATTAAACATTCATCTTTCTAAGTTTTCTGCATCTTAATATTAGTACAAAATAAAAGTGCATTTATAATGGGAAGACACTGTACTCCTATGTAATATAAAAAATACAGACCTTAGAGGTCTGCTGCAAATAATTGACTTTCTTGAGCTACAATGAAATATCTCTTAGACAAATTTTCCCATGAATCTACTTTACAGCTGATGACAATTAGTACTCTTCTTGTGAGACATGCAGTTGTTCTTGTTTCTTTTATTCATTGTGTGGATAGTCACTAAAAATATGAATAAACCTGATACCTATACCCCATGAAGCTCAGATGCTGCTATGATTGATGCTCTATAAATGAATACGTAACAATAACATGACAGATACTGAAATCTCTACTTTGTTTTTAATAAGTCCTTATTCAGAGAAATTTCCCATTGACTTTGAGGATTAGTTTGCCTGCATAATGGCAGAATAAAGACTCGAGGCACTGGACTAGGAAAAATAGTTAAGTAATAACAATAGTAATAAATGAAACCAGAAGTTCTCAAAGTGCGGTCCGTAATGACCTGTCTAATCACATGGTGTTGGCTCACTTCAGTTCTAGCTGCTAAATTTCTCTAAAAGAAAGTCAAAAAAAAAAAAAGTAATACTTTCCTAAAATCATTTTTCCATGTAAGCAGTTGCCACATGAATGTTAAACAGTTGTAAATGGGAGGTGGTCCGTGCAATGGGGAATAGCAAATTGCAGGGCAAGTGGTTAGTGTGAACATGACAGGGAGAAAAAGTGATCAACGAGATTACATGCTGAAAAAAATCTGAGAACCCCTGATTTAGGTCCTCCTTCTGCAATTCACTGCATACAGGTGGACCCATGTTCCCACAAAGATGGGTCTCTGTGCAGGCCACAGGGTGCTGCCAAGGCAGTTAGCTGTAAGATGGGGGCCCGGCCTAAGATTTTTTAGGTGATAACAAATCAGATCCTTGAAAACATCCTTGAAAAGAGTTTGTGAAACTGAAAACAGAATCACATTCCTCCATACTCCATTTGCTCTCTACCCATGGAGTGGTCCATCTCTTCTTTCTATTCTGTCTCCTTTGTGCAAGGTAATGTAGATGAATTGTGATGACACATTTCTTCTGTCCAATATTACTCAGTTTTAAGGGAGGTTAATACAAAAGTATTGGGGAAATGAAGAAACTGAATGACAAATTTCCTTCTTGATGTTTCCTCACTGTATTCAACATCACAAAACTTCAAGGGCCAGGTTCTCATTCTATGTAAATCAGCAAGACTGGGTGAGAATCTGGTCCCAAACCTCTAGGTTTTTCATTTTATGTTCAACCGAGAACAAAAGAAAATGGGTGTCAGGGACTGCAGATCTTGACCCCTGGTCCATAGGGCAGTGGTGGGCCTGATTGCAGGCTGCGACACACTTTGCAGACGTTGACCGTCTGCAGTTATGGCCCTCCGCAGCTCCCAGTGGACGCAGTTTGCCGTTCCCGGCCAATGGGAGCTGCGGGAAAAGGCGGTCAGCATGTCCCTGCAAAGGGCCAGTAAGTTTGGACCTGCTAACAGCTGTCAGAATAGAAGCTGAACTCTGACAGAGGACTCCACTCCTGGGATCTGATTGGAAGACTGCTGTAGGTCCTGATTGGTCCACAGCTTCTACTTAAACCGAGCACAGGAACAGGAAGTTGTCCATGCAACTGCATTCACCCTGCTTTGGACTACTTCGTCTGTGATACCTACTCCTACTGCTGATCTCCTGGTAACCTGACCCTGCCCGACACCTGAGTCTAGGTTTGCCCTCAGGCCTGTCTTGGATTCTGACCTGGTATCTGAGCTGGTCTGATTCACAGCTCTTGCTCTGATCACTAGGTCAGACTGTCCACATCACAGTCATGACAATGGGACAGATAATGAATGCCTTGAAAACAGAAAAAAGTAAACAAACTCAATGCAAGAAATATACCAGGTTGTGATTAAATACAATCCATCGGGACTAAATAAGAACACTTAAACACAAATTGTTATGATAAGTTCTGCATCTTTCCCCAGGTTGGCTCTAATACTTGTCTGAGGGCTCTGTTTATTGTAAGGCTGTCAGCCACTATTTGCATGCTGTGCTCACAGTCTCTAAGAACAGAGCGGCTGGGGCTGAGCAACAGGGATAATCTTTTTTGAAAAGGACACCTCCTAATGTACTGTACATGACATTTGTTTAGCTGTGCTTGCTCTGCTGCCTGTCCCAGCCAAACAGTTTGTTGAGAGGGGACGGACGTAAACAACAGGTGTGTTCTAGATATCTATGCTACACACAACAAGGTCAAATGCAGCAAAAGCTCCAAATAATCCTTGTTAAATATAATGTGCTGTGCCAAGGGACTGTAATAAAAAACTAATCTGTGCATGAAGACAGTATGTATCTTTCCCCCTGCTGGCCAAGAGGAAAAGGAGAGAGCTTTTTCTCCTGCCCATTCCTAACCAGAATACACTCCCCCAATGTTATCATTTCTTTTTAAAGTGATGAAATGGGGAAAAAACAGATCTGGATGCAATCTCTTTCAAGTATATTTTCCCAGAGTAGGGAAATGTGGAAGTATATTTTCACAAAACCATTATTGCTGGGTTTCCATGTCTTTTCTAGTGAGATAGAACTGAAGTTTACCAACCCCAAGTGTGCAAAAATCAAAAGTCAGGCAAAAATCATCTCCTAAAATAAGGAGATTTTAAAGAATAATCAATATAAAGGTCTTTTTATTTGTCTTCTTGTTTTTGAGCCTGTAGGATTCACATTTTTAAAAATTTCTGCAGCTATGAGGGCTCTGAGCTTATCTTTCATTTTTTAAAAAAGCAACAGAATAGAGTCTGATACAATTATATGACTCCAGTTGTGGCTTTAAGAAAACCACCAATATAATGAGATTTTTAAAAAAGATGGAAGTGTTGGCAACACGTTCTGTTGTTTGCTCCATTGTCAGCAACTGGGCTTTCTTCAGCTGCACGGTTGGGACCTAACACTCTCATATCGGTGGCTGTCATCTGGATTTAAGACCGCTCTTGTTTTAATACAGAGGCAAAGAATGCATTTAGTTCTCATTAAAAATGCTTTGTTCCCTTGCAGATGTTCCCTGCTGTAATCTCACCTGCCAGTTCTAAATCAATTGTTCCCTTCCTCCTATTCAGTCTGTTCACACAGTACCATTGTTTGGTTATATGTGGCAGACGTTTATCTCATTGCTGTCTACATTTGCTTGTAGCCGAATAATGGCTCATGTGCATCCGTGGGAGGATTACTCCCAGCTGCATGTCCAGAGTCCCAACAACTGGTCATTTCAGGCCACAAATTGGAGTTCTTGTCTGCCTGACTAGCTATTCCAGGACTGAATGTCATCATCCAAAGGGCAAGAGGGCAGAACAGCCTGCATGAAACAGCTCACAGTCAGGGAGTATTCATGAGTGTAGTGGATCACTACAACACTGTAGCTTACACCAGCCCATAAATACAGACAAATTGAGGTTAGAAAATTTTAGCAATCCCTGTTCAAAGCTACTAAAGCTTTTATATTTGATCAGCTGTTTCCTTATCCTGATTTAAGCATGTCCTAAAATGACTTCATCTTTGCCTATCAAGGAGCATAACACAAATAACCCAAATTTTGTGCCTATTAATCCCTTTTCCCACATTGCTAAAACCATTTGGCTAGTTGATTCTAAGTTTAAATTATTTGCCAATCAACACCCACCAGGAATGATTATGCCAATCACAATAATTTTTATGATAAGTCCATTGCACTGAAATCTGAGCCACAGTGTAAAACAGGGTCTCATAATGCTGAATGCTGCTGCATCATAGCATGTCAGTGTCAGTATGAAGCATCATTAGCAAACCTCAGTCAGAGTTTTGTACTTCATAAATAATACATCCCAATGAAACACAAGTTAAACTAACTCAGAGGAGTTCATGGCACACTGGCTCTCTTTGGCTGACCTCAAACAGCAGTATCCTCACCTATTCTAGAAACTGGCCACAGTCCTAATCCCTTTTTTCTGCCTGTATCTATAAAATCACCCCAAATTGTTCACAAATTTGGATGAGTGAAGCCATCACTCATGGCATTATAACACTGTGCCAGCTCCTAGGGTAGATGAGACTGAAAAGAAACCAGTGCTCTTTTATTCCAACTCAAACTCAAAGCAGCTGGATGCTTTTGCTAAAAATATTGGAGTTGAAAAACCAGCCATGAAAGAGTTAATAATGTGGCCATTTAAATGGTCCCTAGCTCTTGCATGGGTGTGCTGGGAGAAAGAGGGGAGGGCATAAACAGCATTCCCCACAAGCGTGTCCCATGCGGGGATCAAAGACAGTTGCAGTCCACGTACTCAAGAAGAACATGAGGGACTGGTGACTCCATGTGCGCTAAGAGGCTTGTGTTGCCCCAAAGGGTGTGGGACATGCCCCACTTTGTGTCCAGGCACTGGCCTACAAAGTAGACCAAGCATGTCAAAGGCAGCAGGCTGCACAATCCTAAAGAAGGTTGCATCCTGTACATCAGAGACCTCAGAAAGGAGCTGTACCTTGTGGAGCCACAAGCTCTTTCTCAGCTCTCCTTGGACTATACAGCTCTGTACCACTCCTTACACAGGGCTGTGTCTAATAGGCACAATCTATTCCTGAAATAGCCACCATTAGGCTTAACAATAATGCCCTCTTGAAGTAAATAGGTGCAAGCTGGGAGCAAGAAAAGTCAGCAGGCAAAGTTAGACCCCCCCCAAAAGACAAAAACCTAGCAGTGCTGAAGGAAAGGTTTCTCAGTCCTATGAGATTGCCAGTGCTTTAAAGTCTCCCCCAAGACTATCCAGGACTTTGTTCTAGCTGGAATTTTTCAGATATGGCAAATGGGCCCATTATGTCCCAATGAATTAAAAATAATCGGAGGCTCTTCCTGAATTTCTCCAAAAGAAGGCTGTAGGGCAGTGGTTCTCAAATTAGGGCCACCACTTGTTCAGGGAAAGCCCCTAGCAGGCTAGGCCGGTTTGTTTACCTGCCACGTCTGCAGGTTTGGCCGATCGCAGCTCCCACTGGCCATGGTTCACCGCTCCAGGCCAATGGGGTCTGCAGGAAGGGCGGCCAGCACATCCCTCGGCCCGCGCCACTTCCCGCAGCCCCCATTGGGACTGGGCAGGTAAACAAACCAGCCCAGCCTGCCAGGGGCTTTCCCAGAAAAAGCGGCAGCCCTAGTTTGAGAACCACTGCTGTAGGGTGCCAGAATTCTTGCAGCTGCCAGAATTACAGGTTTATCTATCTCTCTTCCCATTTCAGGGTTGCTGTTTTCTCCATTGGGTGTGGTCCCACCATGATCTATGGCTGAGTTTTGCTTCTTTCATCATCACTTGGACAATAAGGGGATTTGGTGAATCAAGCCAACCCCAGATACTGTAGGGTTTACTTTAATCATCTGACCATGCAGCTGAGTATGTTCAGGAGTGCAACAGAGGGGCTTTGTTGGCCACATGCAACATGAAGCGTGTCATTTGTTGGCTCCCTGCCTGCCTCAGGAATGCAACCTTCTGGACACCAAATTAACCTAGCTGGACAGTGGAACAGTGTCTATGGGTTGCTGCCCAGGAAAGTGAATGCCTCTTTGGCCTTTAATGGCACCCAATGGCAAGACAAGTTACAAGGGAAATCAACAAACCAAATTGCAAATAGACTGGGAGAGGTGGTTTTGTATTCATATTTGGTAACTGCAAGACTTTACAACAGAATAGAGTTTTGGCTGCCTTATTGGTCTAAGCCAGTCTCCAGTCCTCCATTGGTAGGAGGAATAGTCATGTCAATCCCAGAGCCAGTTATAGAGGATCTAGCAGGGTCTCCGTCCTGATTATCATTTGGAATAAGGGCAGCCTATGATCAAGAGATCAGTTGTGGCCAACCCTCGCCACATGAATTATTGTTTATTTTCCTATGTGATTATTACTTCTGTGTTCAGTAAAGTTGTGTTCTCTGTGCCATTCTGTCCAGTCACAGTGTGAATATTCTCCCTATAGCATGCTCAGCAATGTCAGAAGAGGTTTTGATAGTGCCTAGAAGGAGGAGCTGAGCTTCTGTAAATGAAATGTGCCACCTATACTGTTGTAATTACTTTGACAAAGTAATAATTTAATTCTTTGCCTGGCTATTACTGGAGATGGACAAGAGTCAATAAACCTGCTGATCACATGCTTTGCTAAAATACACCCAAGGTAGCTAATTACATCTGAAACAGTATGAGCTGGTTGTTTGCAACCCAAAATTAGTGCCCTATCGATAACTTATTTTTAAATATTTGTCTCAGTATTCAGACACTGGTTGTTAACATGAAAGAGAAACCTCAGTCTCCACTGAAATGGCTTTTTAGCTGCTTTTAAACTGTGTCAGTCATTTTTAAAAAAAATGAATGTATTTGTTTTACATAAAAATGAGTTAAAATTAAACGGAGGCAAATTAATAACATAAATACTGGAGTTGAAATGAAAGGCTCTGTCTGACTGATTTCTAAAGCTTCCAAGATGGATACAAGTCCAAGCCAAAATAAATGTACTCTTAATTTCCGTAGAAAGTATCGTTGTTGGGGAAAGAAGGCATGCATGAATTCAAGTGCACATAACTGCTGCCTTATTTTCCATCTCTCCCAGATATACATGGGTGGGAGAGAGTCTGAAGGGTAAATTGATAGCCCTCAGAAACATTAAAAGGAAAGAACTATTCACAGTTTGTACCTTCTTATATACACAGTGTAATATCCTGGAAAATTATTAGTAGTATTATTAGGGGCAGTTAAACATTATGACTGGTAGAAAATCCTCCATTTAAACTGTTTTTCAATGGAAAATTGGCTTTTTGACTGAGCTAGTTATTTTAAAGAGTCTGCTTTCCACAGAAAATCTCAATTTTCCATCAAAAAACAAAACCATCAAAACTTACAAAGTTTTTGGTCAAAAACCAAAGTATTTTGGCTCTAAACCAAAACATGTTAATACAGAAATGCAGTGGTTTATGGGATTTACAGTTTGGCTTCTTCATTTCCCTATTCTGCTCTAAAGGTTGGGCTCCTCAGCAATACTATATCTCCCATGATGAACCACCTTCCCAATGTTTTACTCTGAAACCATCTGAAACACTTTTGCAACTGATGTATTATTATGATGTTATTAGTTTATTATTAATGTGTATTTAAGCACCTAAAATCTGTCATGGTGTGAAGACATTCATAGATTATAAAACCAGAAGGGAAAAGTGTGGTAATCTATTCCAACTTCCTGTATAACATATAGGCCATAAGGACGGATGCATGTTGGTTTAGACTCAATATTTTTGGCAGCAAATCCACCTTTCATTAATTGACTTTTGGTGGCTCATATCCTCAGAAACTGGAACTAGGTTTGAATCCCCCTCTTGCATTCCAGGGTGCAATCCAGACCGGTAAGGGGTTGTGTCAGCACTTGCCCTGCAAGCTGGGGTGCCTCAAAATGCTGTGCTGTTGAAGCGCCCAACCTGGACTGTTCATAAACAGCCTACTAGCATGCAGGTCACACTCTGAGTGTCTGTGTATAGCTACAACTCTGGTCCAGCAACTCTGCAGAAGTCTGTCAGCAACACACCAGCTATTCTCTGGCTTCCAGCAGCCTTAGTTACTACCTGTAGGATGTCCCCAACACATTCCCAGTCCCATATTTCCTCCATAACATGTATTCTGCACTGTCTGGATACTAGATATTAGAGGTCCATTGCCCCTGTAACAGTCAATATTTGCTCCATTAAGTGGAGTTTCTAAACAGCTCAGTTTAAATACAATGCTGGATTAGTTTTGCAAAAAAACCTAAAACAAGTTTATGTAACTACAAAGAGATTTTAAGTGAGTACAGGTACAAGGTATTAAAGTAAAAAATGGTTACAAGAGAAATAAAGATAAAATATTTTCTAGTAACTAAAACTTAACAGGCTAGACTTGGTTCAAGGTAAAATCCTTACCACATGTTCCCAGTGACTGGGCTGACTAAATTCTCAGGTCAGAGCCCCTCCCAAAATCCAAAGGCTGGTTCCTTTGTCTTTTCAAAAGAGAGAGAGAAAGAGAGAGAGAATGCCTGTGTTGTTTTTGCCCCTCACTTTTATAGTCCATTCACCTTTTAAAATGCATCTTCTTGAGGGTTATTTCTAGATAAAGTTCCTTCAAATTATGAAGATGGAGACATAGAGTCTTGTGGTGAAAGAGGTTCCATGTTGTTGTTTGCTAAAATGCATATTGATCTGTTCCTGCCCCCCTCCATTACCAAAGAATGGCCAGTTGACCAGTGATTTCCGACTGACTTAAATGACATCCGGCTAGAGGCATCAGCTTGTCCTTTGTCTTTGAAAAACAGGTTTACCCCTCCCCAGACTTGTCTGGTAAACACAGTTCAGTCATAATTTCAGTTTATGCTCATACATTTACATACAATGTTGCCACACACATTTCACCATGATATTACTGACCAGTGAGTTATTAGTTTTCAAATGATACCTCACAAGGCATATTTGTACAAATATTATTACAGTAGTGTGTAGGGTATCAATACAGGGGCGCATTCAGTAACTCTCTCCCCGCAAAGTACATAGGTGTTCAGATCTGGGATTGGGTTTGAATTTGTAACTGACCTAAGCATCATTTTACCCAATTTCTCTAGCTGTAAGCAAGGGGAGGTGGTGT